>NC_092725.1:35285182-35587149 GCF_047496885.1 Scyliorhinus torazame
CTCCTTGGTCTTGGAGGTCCTGCAGCTGCTGCTTGAGGCGGTCCTTAAGGGGTGCTGGGACCCTGCGAGGTTCATGCACCACAGGCGTGGCGTTCTGTTTCAATAAGATCTTGTAGGTTTTTGGGAGCGTTCCCATACCTTCGAAGACGTTGTGGTGCTGGTCGATGATGGCGCCGAGTTGCGCCCTGAAGTCAGCGTCCTGAAAGGCAGAGGTGTCATCAGGAGAGAGAGAGTGAACTCTCTGAACTAGGTTCAACAGCTTGCATGCCTGCGCGCCAAGCAGGGGGGCTTTCAAGGAGCCCACCATTTCAAAAGGAAGGATGGCTTTGCGTGACCTGTGTGTCACTTCAAGTTGGCACGAGCCGCTAGCAGCAATGCCATTGCCATTATAATCCAATAGCTGGCAGGCTGATGGAGGGATGGCAGGTGTGACACGAAGGCTTTGGACCATGTCAGACCATGCAATGAGATTGGCAGAGGCACCAGTGTCCAGGCGGAATCGTATTTGGCACCGGTTGACCGTCAGGGTGGCACACCACTCATCGTCTGGATCGATGCTGTATACCGACAGCGGCTGGTGTCTTTGCTTTGGGGACAGCCTGTTTTTCGTCACGACAGCGACTCGAAAAGGAGCCTTTGGGTCCTCGGTGTCACTGGTGTGTGGGAGGTCGGAATCGGACTCGGTGACGGTGGGTTGAATTGCCCGGACATTCCTGCGAGGCTGGCTGAAGCGATATGAATTGGCAGGCTGAGCTGCTCGGCAGCAGGCAGCATAGTGGCCAAGTCTGCCACATCGTAGGCATTTTCGAGATTTGGCAGGGCATTGCCGTTTTAAATGGGCGGAGCCACAGTTGCCGCACGTCGTAGCGTCAGCGGTGCGGTCGTGCGTGGTGCACGCCTGCGCATTACGTTCTTCAACGTCGCCGTCCCCTCCTTTTGTGCGCGAAAAGCACGCAAAATGGCCACCCTCATCCAGGCTGAGGCCCTGGAATTACTCAATCACTTGGATCTGTTCTGCCTCATGGGGACCTTGCCGCGCCGTTTCAGCTGCTTGGATGTGGGAATACCAACTCGTGGTGTTTTCGTGTAAGACACAGGTCTCAATGGCGGTCGCTAGGCTGTGCTGCTTTACTTTGAGGAGCTGCTGTCGTAGAGGGTCCGACTGAACACCTAAAACCATCTGGTCGAGTATCATGGAGTCGGAGGTGCAAGACTGCGCAAGTATGCGGACGTGCGTGGGAAAGAATTGGAAAGGTTCATCCTTACCCTGCAAACGCTGTTGGAACACGGAGCGCTCAAAACTTTCATTCAACTCTATGCTGCAGTGAGTGTCAAACTTGAGGAGGACCGTCTTGAACTTAGTTTTATCTTCATCATCCACAAAGGTGAGAGAATTGAAAATGTGGATGGCATGGTCTCCGGCCGTGGAGAGGAGGAGAGCAATCTTCCTGGTATCCGAGGCGTCCTCCCTGTCTGTGGCCTCGAGGAAGAGCTGGAAGCGCTGTTTGAATATCTTCCAGTTGGCCCCTAGGTTGCCAGCAATGCGGATCGGCGGCGGCTGGCTGATGTTGTCTATGTTGCAGGATGACGGAATGCTGGCAGAAGGCAGATCACTTGCAGTGTTAAACGTTTTAATTACCATTGTATGAAGAGTCAATAGTCCTGTTCCTTTTCACCTAACACCATTTATTTCACTTCCACAGCCTCTGCACAAAACTCTTAACAACACACCACCTCCCACAAGGGCCACCTGAAGCCCCTTTACCTATCAGTGTCAATCATTGGATACTTAACATAAATGAAACAACTAATTGCAATGTCTCATAATGCATTACTTTACTCTGAACCCATTACTTAACGGTCTCCCCTTCCTTGGAGAAAAAAAATAATTAGGTGAAAACAAAATTTAAAGAAACTCAAAAACACGCACACAATATCCCCCCTTCTTTTTTTCAAATTTTTTTTGTTTTGAAAAAATAAAATCACAGAAACAGGCGCCCTTCATTAACAATATCCGAAAGTTAAATTTCTGTCACTATCTGAGATATATAAAAGGCCATATTCACCGCCTCTACAAAGCTTAACGTCTCAGCAGCCAAAGTGCTTTTGACCACTTTCCTTATTTTCTTTGTTTCCCACACAAGAGGACAACATTTACCATTGTTCCCCAAGAGGAAAATTATAAAACCTCCTGTGCTTGATTTGTATAGGACGCATCACTATAAACTATGAATTTCAAGTGCCTAAGGTCACCTAAAACCGTGAACCTCAAAACACACTCCTGCATTTTTAGTTTGGCCAAACGCTTTATTTACTCTTATTATGTCTTCAACATTGGGATCATTCATTTTTGTACTCCACTCTAAGACATCAAAACTCATGTCCGGTCTAGTCTGTCTACCTAACCAATTCAGTTGCCCAATTATACTTTGCAGTTGCTCTTTTTCCATCTTTGAAACCTTGCATCTTTTTGTGAAAACCCGGCCACAACTAATTGCGATTGGGCTGATGCTTTCCAAATAAGATTGCTGATGTAAAGGTGACCCTAACTTTGTCCGATTTCCAGTCCAATATATGTATATGCACCGGAAGCCTGACTTCCGACCTTGAATATTTTTCTCAAACCAGAGATTACAAAAGCTTCAAAATCACTAGTCCCACCCCACAAAAATTATTTGACATGCATCATAAAGATGCCAGAAAGGTTCCCTTTATAGTGCCAGTAAAACATTACCGGATCTACTTTCAACTGGTAACAGCCTAACTTTAACAAAACTGACTTTACCGAAAAATACCAGACTCTAGATGCAACATTTAAACCACATACACATTTGTTCAACTTCCAGATTACCCTTTTCTGTGTTAACTGCTTCTTTAGGAGGACGGAGAAAAATGTCTCTCTGGAGCTGATGCCCCTGCAAGAAGGCAGCTGTTATATCTATAGATTTGCATTCCCATGCCTTTGTGGCTAAATGAAGATCTTTAAAATTAACCTTTCCTGCTGAAGGTGAATCTACCCTTAAATCCTGATCTTCTAAGCTTTCTTCAAATCCCCTTGCCACAAGCCTGGCCTTTGCCTTATAAGTTCCACCCGGAAGAACCTTTTCCGTGCAAATCCATTTGTGGGACAGAGCTCTTTGGCCCTTTTCCGGTACTTCCATGTATACCCCAAATTCACTCCAACTATGCAGTTCTTGCTGTTTAGCATCTTTGATAACTTTTCATATAATTTATTGGAAGGCACCATAATCTCACGTGCTTGTGGGCTTCTACTCCTATTAGTATTCGTAGTCTTACTCATGTTCCGAGACCTTGATAAACTACGTCCCTTCTCCCGCCTGGTAACTTGTTCTATACTGCTACTGCTTGATACTTCCGATCTGCTGTGGGATGTCCTTTCAACATTCTCGACCTTTTCCTGCAGACCTGTTCACTAACCGATGTACTATCTGAGTTGGCACTGCGTTCCTGTGACCTCCATTTTTGAACTTCGTGTTCCCAATCCATTGTCTTAACTCCCTCCCCTGAATGCTGTACATTCAACCAATGTTTATACTTTAAAGTGGCCTTTCCTGCTCTAATAACAATCGCATCCTTCCATTCAGGCAAGTATGTCACCTTTGTACCAACTTTTGGTAGTTGTCCTTTCGGAAAAATGGCCTGATCCCAGATCTTAAGGTCCACAGCCACAATGTTGTTAAAATCCCTGGCCAAAGGTAGGGTTACTATCGGTTGTGCTGGTGTCCTTCTGTACTTCCTACAAACTTCACAGCAATGACTAACCTGTTCTATCAGTTTAGTATAGTCTTCATCCCTTACCCCTGCATCCTTTAATACATTTTTCAGCCTCCGAGGAGACGGATGTGCAAATTGTCTATGCAGTTTTAATACAACAAGCTTTTTATCAGCGAAAGTCCCATTTTCAACTGCCATTAACACATCCTTAACCACCTACTTGAAATATTATTTTTCAGTAATGGAATACAATAGTGTCGCGACTGTGTAAATTGTAAGTCCACCGTCTTTCCAAAAACAGTTGCCTTATCCTGTTCCATATCCAGTTTCATGTGTGCTTTCTTCATCGGCGGTCTGCTCAGAAGCAAAGGTATCTCACTTGATACAACATCCGTGCTAATGAAATGATTCGCTCCGGCAATATTGCAAGGGATCATCACTCTTTTCACTAGGAGATTCACTAGGTTGATCCCAGAGTTGAGGGGATTAGATTATGACAAGAGGTTGAGTAGACTGGGACTGTACTCATTGGAGTTTAGAAGAATGCGGGGGGATCTTATTGAGACATATAAAATTATGAAGGGAATAGATAGGATAGATGCGGGCAGGTTGTTTCCACTGGTCGGGAAAAGCAGAACTAGGGGGCATAGCCTCAAAATAAGGGGAGGTAGATTTAGGATGGAGTGTAGGAGGAACTTCTTCACCCAAAGGGTTGTGAATCTCTGGAATTCCTTGCCCAGTGAAGCAGTTGAGGCTCCTTCTTTAAACGTTTTTAAGAAAAAGATAGATGCCTTTCTAAAGAATAAAGGGATTCGGGGATATGGTGTATGGGCCGGAGAGTGGAGCTGAGTCCACAAAGATCAGCCATGATATCATTGAATGGCGGAGCAGGCTCGAGGGGCCAGGTGGCCTACTCCTGTTCCTAGTTCTTATGTTCTTATGTTTTCAGCGACTTCAGAGAATTAACATCCCCAAATTGAATAGTCTTCCATGGAGAATTCCTCTATTTTCCGGAACTTATCAAATTCCGACCATGCTTCATACGCAGGTAATAAGTCATCTTTCTTGTAAATCTTATCCATATATTGTAATAGAGTCTCCAGACCTTCTTCTGAGTCTAATTCTTACAATTCCAGCTCAGAAAGCACTTTGTTTCGGATTTTACTGTCATAAGGTAGAGAAAGAGCCAATGCCATACCTTGTTTTCTCTTTCCCAAGGCAGTTACCTTAGTCCACATAACTACTGCACTTCTCCATTGGTCGTACGATTCCCTTTCAGAACATAAGGGGGGATAGTCATATCCAGCCATCTTTATCCTGGGTTCAGCCATGTATCTTTTTTTTTCTTCTCACTCACTCCTTGGTTTGATCAGGAAAAGTTGTATCTTTCAAACCTTCACATTTGCACAGCAACCATCCTCTGCTACCATTGTTAAATGTTTTAGTTACCGTTGTATGAAGAGTCAATATTTCATTGAATTTCACAGAATTTACACTGCAGAAGGAGGCCATTTGGCCCATCGAGTCTGCACCGGCTCTTGGAAAGAGCAACCTACCCAAGGTCCACACCTCCACCCTATCCCCATAACCCAGCAACCCCACCCAACACCATGGACAATTTTGAACACTAAGGGCAATTTAGCATGGCCAATCCACCTAACCTGCACATCTTTGGACAGTGGGAGGAAACCGGAGCACCCGGAGGAAACCCACGCACACACGGGGAGGATGTGCAGACTCCGCACACACAGTGACCCAAGCCGGAATCGAACCTGAGACCCTGGAGCTGTGAAGCAACTATCCACAATGCTACCGTGCTGCCCCAATAGTCCTGTTCCTTTTCACCAGCACCATTTATTTCACTTCCACAGCCTCTGCACAAAAGCCTTAACAGCACACCACCTCCCACAAGGGCCCCTTTACATATCAATGTCAATCATTGGATACTTAAACTAAATGCGACAACTAATTGCAATGTCTCTTAATGCATTACTTAACTCTTAACCCATTACTTAACATGCAGGTAGGTCTAAGAAGTGCTCATATCCCCCAACTCCTGGTATAACATAAGAACATAAGAACTAGGAGCAGGAGTAGGCCATCTGGCCCCTCGAGCCTGCTCCGCCATTCAATGAGATCATGGCTGATCTTTTGTGGACTCAGCTCCACTTTCCGGCCCGAACACCATAACCCTTAATCCCTTTATTCTTCAAAAAACTATCTATCTTTATCTTTAAAACATTTAATGAAGGAGCCTCTACTGCTTCATTGGGCAAGGAATTCCATAGCTTCACAACCCTTTGGGTGAAGAAGTTCATCCTAAACTCAGTCCTAAATCTACTTCCCCTTATTTTGAGGCTATGCCCCCTAGTTCTGCTTTCACCCGCCAGTGGAAACAACCTGCCCGCATCTATCCTATCTATTCCCTTCATAATCTTATATGTTTCTATAAGATCCACCCTCATCCTTCTAAATTCCAATGAGTACAGTCCCAGTCTACTCAACCTCTCCTCGTAATCCAACCCCTTCAGCTCTGGGATTAACCTAGTGAATCTCCTCTGCACACTCTCCAGTGCCAGTACGTCCTTTCTCAAGTAAGGAGACCAAAACTGAACACAATACTCCAGGTGTGGCCTCACTAACATCTTATACAATTGCAGCATTACCTCCCTAGTCTTAAACTCCATCCCTCTAGCAATGAAGGAAAAAATTCCATTTGCCTTCTTAATCACCTGTTGCACCTGAAAACCAACTTGCAGCGACTCATGCACTAGCACACCCAGGTCTCTCTGCACAACAGCATGTTTTAATATTTTATCATTTAAATAATAATCCCTTTTGCTGTTATTCCTACCAAAATGGATAACCAAAATGGTATCATGTTGTGTTGGGTGTTCTGGATCCGTGGAACACATACAGGTCACCAACACTTGAAATAGTGCAACACTATTTTATTGAATCATTAACTGTTTAACATACTCTGACTGTGGGTTAATACAATACTAGCTTTAACTAAAGACCTTTGCCTTGTCCTAACCAGTCGATGCACTCAGCACACGGTGAATGTCTGTGTTGCAGGCTGTGAGCTCTGTCCTCCTAGCTCGCTGCAGTTCGAATGAGCGGGAACTCTGATGCCCCCTGTCTTTACAGTGCATGTGCTCTAACTGGTGATTGGCTGCGGTGTTGTGTGTGTTGATTGGTCTCACTGTGTGTCCATCAGTGTGTGTCTGCACCATGATATACTGGTGTATATTATGACAGGCAGCAGCACTGGAGAAGAGGAGACCTCTTCTGATGATCCGGTCTTTTTTATCTGAACCATAGTGGGACCAGAGGCCTGGTGGCTCCCATAACTAGGGCTTTAGATCGGGTATTAAACTCATTGGTGGGGGAGAGGGTTCAGTTTTGTTGAGAAGGGACCCATATTTCCCTGAACCTCAGGGATGATCAGATTGAAGCAATTACACTGAAGGAGAGAAAGAAATGATCAAAAGAAAAGCGAAAATGAACAAAATGCTGGAAATACTGAGCAGATCAGGTCGCAGCTGCAGACAGAGAAACATAATTAATGTTCCAGGTCAATGGCACTTGGTCAGAACTGGGATTGATTTGAGATTTCACAGTTTGTAATCACAGCAGGGAAAGGGGTTATTGGGACAAGGAGCTAATGAAGGTGAGTGAACACAGAGGTGATGGGTGGACGGGATGTGGTGTGAGATGCGAAAGGAAAGCAGAGTTTGACTTATGCTCGACTTTGTACAAGCTTGTAATGAACAGGTAGGCTAGGAAAACTTTGGAGACGAGGCTGATTTAACAAAGGCAGGGGAGGGGTTTAATGCAGCAGACAGGGTGAGGCAGAGTTGCAGCTGGATGATATTCCGGAGGTGGCATTCGGAATGGAGAGGATCTGGGGTTGGGACTCAGTTCAGGGTCAACTAGAACGGCGAGGCTGTGAACAATCTGGTTCAGTCTCAGACATTGGGGACGATTGAGTCAGTGGACAGGAAACAGAGGGTGTGACTGGAACAAAGACAATCCCCAAGATTTAAATGACAAGAGCAGTAATTCAGTGAAACATGGGTAATATAATTAATAACTCAATATGGAGACTTAGCAAGGACACCAATAGCCAGAATGGGATAGTGAATGTGCTGAAAGTATGGGGAAGAGGGAGCTCCCGGAGGAAACCCACACAGACACAGGGAGAGCGAGCAGATTCCGCACAGACTGTGAATTGATGTCCCCACTGAGATTCATGAGATAACATTGAAAGGATTCTGCTATTTATAGAAGTGGGAATCTCTCTGGTGACACAATGAGGCTCCATGGAGGCTGACAGTAATTACACTCACTGAACAAACAAGTTCAATTAACCCCTTCCAATTCAACACCAGTAAAACAAAAAACTACGGATTTGGAAATCTGAAATAAAAACAGGAAGTGCTTGAAAAACACAACAGCTCTGGCATCACCTGTGGAGAGAGAAACAGGATTAACATTTCGATTCCAATGTGAGTCGTCAGAACTGGCGAAAAGTAGAAATCTGGTGAATATTATTCTGTTGAAAAGGGATGGGTGAAGTAGGGCAAAGGAAAAGATAAGGGGACAGTTAGCCAGCAGGAGAGATTCAATAGCAAAGGTGTCATGGAAACAAGCAAAGGGTAATGGTAGTTGTAAGGAAACAAAGCATTTAGACAGATAAGGACTAATTAGGGAAAGTCAACATGGCTTTCTAAGGGGAAAGTCATCACTCATGAATTTGAGTACGTTTTTTGAAGTGGTAACCAAGAGGGTGGGTGAGGGCAGTGCGGATGACATTGTGCACATAGACTTTAGTAAGGCCTTTGACAATGTACTGCATGGTATCTGGAGGAGGGCGTAGAAGGATGGGTGAGTAAATTTGCAGATGACACTAAACTCGGTGGAGTTGTGGACAGTGCGGAAGGATGTTACAAGTTACAGAGGGGCATAGATAAGCTGCACAGCTGGGCGGAGAGGTGGCAAATGGGGTTTTTTGCAGAAAAGTGTGAGGTGATTAATTTTGGAAGGAATAACAGGAAGACAGAGTACTGGGCTAATGGTAAGATTCTTGGTAGTGTGGACGAGCAGAGAGATCTCGGTGTCCATGTACATAGATCCCTGAAAGTTGCCACCTGGGTTGAGAGGGTTGCTAAGAAGGCGTACGGTGTGTTAGCTTTTATTGGTAAAGGGATTGAGTTTCAGAGCCATGAGGTCACGTTGCAGCTGTACAAAACTCTGGTGCGGCTGAATTTGGAGTATTGCGTGCAATTCTGGTCACCACATTATAGGAAGGACGTGGAAGCATTGGAACGGGTACAGAGGAGATTTAACAGGATGTTGCCTGGTATTCAGGGAAGACCTTATGAGGGAAGGCTGAGGGACTTGAGTCTGTTTTCGTTCGAGAGAAGAAGGTTAAGAGGTGACTTAATTGAGGCATACAAGATGATCAGAGGATTAGATAGGGTGGACAGTGAGAGCCTTTTTCCTCGGATGGTGATGTCTAGCATGAGGGGACATAGCTTTAAATTGAGGGGAGATAGATATAGGACAGATTAGAGGTAGGTTCTTTACTCAGAGAGGGCGTGGAATGCCCTGCCTTCAACAGTAGTGGACTCGCCAACATTAAGGGCACTTAAATGGTCATTGGATAAACATAAGGGCAGCACGGTAGCATTGTGGATAGCACAATTGCTTCACAGCTCCAGGGTCCCAGGTTCGATTCAGGCTTGGTCACTGTGCGGAGTCTGCACATCCTCCCCGTGTGTGCGTGGGTTTCCTCCGGGTGCTCCGGTTTCCTCCCACAGTCCAAAGATGTGCAGGTTAGGTGGATTGGCCATGATAAATTGCCCTTAGAGTCCAAGATTGCCATTATTGTTGGGTGGGGTTACTGGGTTATGGGGATAGGGTGGAGGTGTTGACCTTGGGTAGGATGCTCTTTCCAAGAGCCGGTGCAGACTTGATGGGCCGAATGGCCTCCTTTTGCACTGTAAATTCTATGATATGAATGATAAGGGAATAGTGTAGATGGGCTTCAGAGTGGTTACACAGGTCGGCGCACCATCGAGGGCCGAAGGGCCTTTACTGCGCTGTAATGTTCTATGTTCTATGGTCATTGTTGCATCAGGTTGAATCTCGCGGAATCCAGGGTGAGGTAGCCAATTGGATACAAAATTGGTTTGGCGATCGAAGGTAAAGTGTGCTTGTTGCAGATTGTGGAGTATTGTGTTCAGTTTTGGTCTCCTTACTTGAGAAAGGACGTACTGGCACTGGAGGGTGTGCAGAGGAGATTTACTAGGTTAATCCCAGACCTGAAGGGGTTGGATCACGAGGAGAAGTTGAGTAGACTGGGACTGTACTCATTGGAATTTAGAAGGTTGAGGGGGGATCTTACAGAAACGTATAAAATTATGAAGGGAATAGATAGGATAGATGCGGGCAGGTTGTTTCCACTGGCGGGTGAAAGCAGAACTCAATAGCCTCAAAATAAGGGGAAGTAGATTTAGGACTGAGTTTAGGAGGAACTTCTTCACCCAAATGGTTGTGAATCTATGGAATTCCTTGCCCAGTGAAACAGTAGAGGCTCCTTCATTAAATGTTTTTAGGATAAAGATAGATAGTTTTTTGAAGGACAGTGAGAGCCTTCTCCTGCGGATGGAAATGGCTAGCACAAGGGGACATAGCCTTAAACTGAGGGGTAATAGATATAGGACAGAGGTCAGAGGTAGGCTCTTTACGCAAAGAGTGGTGAGGCCGTGGAATGCCCTACCTGCAACAGTAGTAAACTCGCCAACATTGAGGGCATTTAAAAGTTTATTGGATAAGCATATGGATGATAATGGCATAGTGTAGGTTAGATGGCTTTTGTTTTTTTGACTTCTCATGTCAGTGCAACATCGTGGGCCGAAGGGCCTGTACTGCACTGTATCATTCTATGTTCTAAAGGAATTAAGGGTTATGGTGTTTGGGCCGGAAAGTGGAGCTAAGACCACAAAAGATCAGCCATGATCTCACTGAATGGCGGAGCAGGCTCGAGGGGCCAGATGGCCTACTCCTGCTCCTAGTTCTTTTTATTATGATTGTTTTTTAAACTGGAGGCCTGTGACCAACAGCGTGCCTCAGGGATCGGTGCTGGGTCCACTGTTGTTTGTTTTATATATATAAATGATTTGGATGAGAATGTAGGAGGCATGGTTGGTATGGTTGCAGATGACACCAAGATTGGTGGCATAGTGGATAGTAAATGAGGTTATATAAGATTGCAACATGATCTTCCCCAATTGGGCCAGTGGGCAGAAGAATGGCAGATGGAGTTTAATTTTGATAAATGTGAGGTGATCCATTTTGGTCTATCAAATCAGGGCAGGGCCCATTCAGTTAATAAAACATAGAACAGTACAGCACAGTACAGGCCCTTCAGCCCACAATGCTGTGCCGCCCATTTCTCCTAATCTAACCTAATCTACCGACAACCTAACCTATACCCTTTCAATTTACTGCTGTCCATGTGCCTGACTAAGGGTCGCTTAAATGACCCTAATGACTCTGACTCCACCATCCCTGCTGGCAGTGCATTCCACACATCCACTACCCTCTGTGTAAAGAACATACCTCTGACAACTCCCCTATATCTTCCTCCAATCACCTTAAAATTAAGTCCCCTCATGACAGCCATTTCCACCCTGGGGAAAAGTCTCTGGCTATCCACTCTATCCATGCCTCTTATCACCTTGTACACCTCCATCAAGTCACCTCCCTGCCTTCTTCGCTCCAGTGAGAAAAGCCCTAGCTCTCTCAACCTTTCTTCATACGACATACCCTCCAGTCCAGGCAGCATCCTGGTAAATCTCCTCAATACCCTCTCCAAAGCATTCACATCCTTCTTATAATGAGGCGACCAGCACTGGACACAAAATTCCAAGTATGGTCTAACTATAACTTTATAAAGCTGCAGGAAAACCTTGCGGCTCTTAAACTCAATCCCCCTGTTGATGAATGGTCGGGAGTTGGGGATAATTACAGATCAAAGAGATCTAGGAGTATATTTCATAGCTCATTGATGGAAAGGGATAAGTATACACCGCAGGGCAAGAGTTATAGCTGGGGGAAAGGCAATTATGATGCCATTAGACGTGACTTGGGGGGGGATAGGTTGGAGAAGTAGGCTGCAAGTGTTGGGCACACTGGATAAGTGGAGCTTGTTCAAGGATCAGCTACTGCGTGTTCTTGATAAGTATGCACCGGTCAGGGAGGGAGGAAGGCGTAGAGCGAGGGAACCGTGGTTTACCAAAGAAGTGGAATCTCTTGTTAAGAGGAAGAAGGAGGCCTATGTGAAGATGAGGTGTGAAGTTTCAGTTGGGGCGATGGATAGTTACAAGATAGCGAGGAAGGATCTAAAGAGAGAGCTAAGACGAGCAAGGAGGGAACATGAGAAGTATTTGGCAGGTAGGATCAAGGAAAACCCAAAAGCTTTCTATAGGTATGTCAGGAATAAGCGAATGACTAGGGTAAGAGTAGGATCAGTCAAGGACGGGGATGGGAAGTTCTGTGTGGAGTCTGAAGAGATAGGCGAGATACGAAATGAATATTTTTTGTCAGTATTCACTCAGGAAAAAGATAATGTTGTGGAGGAGAATGCTGAGACCCAGGCTATTAGAATAGATGGCATTGAGGTACGTAGGGACGAGGTGTTGGCAATTCTGGACAGGTTGAAAATAGAAAGTCCCCGGGGCCTGATGGGATTTATCCTAGGATTCTCTGGGAGGCCAGGGAAGAGATTGCTGGACCTTTGGCTTTGATTTTTATGTCATCATTGGCTACAGGAATAGTGCCAGAGGACTGGAGGATAGCAAATGTGGTCCCTTTGTTCAAAAAGAGAAGAGACAACCCCGGCAACTATAGACCGGTGAGCCTCACGTCTGTAGTGGGTAACGTCTTGGAGGGGATTATAAGAGACAAGATTTATAATCATCTAGATAGGAATAATATGATCAGGGATAGTCAGCATGACTTTGTGAAGGGTAGGTCATGCCTCACAAACCTTATGAATTCTTTGAGAAGGTGACTGAACAGGTAGACGAGGGTAGAGCAGTTGATGTGGTGTATATGGATTTCAGTAAAGCGTTTGATAAGTTTCCCCACGGTAGGCTATTGCAGAAAATATGGAGGCTGGGGATTGAGGGTGATTTAGAGATGTGGATCAGAAATTGGCTAGCTGAAAGAAGACAGAGGGTGGTGGTTGATGGGAAAGGTTCAGAATGGAGTTCAATTACAAGTGGCGTACCACAAGGATCTGTTCTGGGGCCTTTGCTGTTTGTCATTTTTATCAATGACCTAGAGGAAGGTGCAGAAGGGTGGGTGAGTAAATTTGCAGACGACACTAAAGTCGGTGGTGTTGTCGATAGTGTTGAAGGATGTAGCAGGTTACAGAGGGACGTAGATAAGCTGCAGAGCTGGGCTGAGAGGTGGCAAATGGAGTTTAATGTAGAGAAGTGTGAGGTGATTCACTTTGGAAGGAATAACAGGAATGCGGAATATTTGGCTAATGGTAAAGTTCTTGGAAGTGTGGATGAGCAGAGGGATCTAGGTGTCCATGTATATAGATCCCTGAAAGTTGCCACCCAGGTTGATAGGGTTGTGAAGAAGGCCTATGGAGTGTTGGCCTTTATTGGTAGAGGGATTGAGTTCCGGAGTCAGGAGGTCATGTTGCAGCTGTACAAAACTCTGGTGTGGCCGCATTTGGAGTATTGCGTACAGTTCTGGTCACCGCATTATAGGAAGGACGTGGAGGCTTTGGAGCGGGTGCAGAGGAGATTTACCAGGATGTTGCCTGGTATGGAGGGAAAATCTTATGAGGAAAGGCTGATGGACTTGAGGTTGTTTTCGTTGGAGAGAAGAAGGTTAAGAGGAGACTTAATAGAGGCATACAAAATGATCAGGGGGTTAGATAGGGTGGACAGTGAGACCCTTCTCCCGCGGATGGAAATGGCTGGCACGAGGGGACATAGATTTAAACTGAGGGGTAATAGATATAGGACAGAGGTCAGAGGTAGGTTCTTTACGTAAAGAGTGGTGAGGCCATGGAATGCCCTAACTGCAACAGTAGTGAACTCGCCAACATTGTGGGCATTTAAAAGTTTATGGGATAAGCATATGGATGATAATGGCATAGTGTAGGTTAGATGGCTTTTGGTTTGGTGCAACATCGTGGGCTGAAGGGCCTGTACTGCGCTGCATCGTTCTATGTTCTATGTCCTATGAAGGTGGAGTCGCAGGGAGACAGGGTGATGAAGAAGGCATTCAGCATGCTTGGTTTTATTGGTCACAGTATTGAATACAGGAGGTGGGATGTCTTGTTGAAGTTGCACAAGACACACATGAAATATTCCGTTCAGTTCTGGCCACCCTATTATAGGAAGGGTATTGTTAAACTAGAAAGAGTGCAGAAGAGATCGACAAGGAAGCTCCCAGGACTTGATGGTCTGAATTATAAGGAGAGGCTGGATAGGCTGGGACTTTTTCCCTGGAGAGTTGCAGGCTGAGGGGGGTCTTATAGAGGTCTATAAAATAATGAGGAGCATAGTTAAGGTGGATAGTCGACATCTTTTCTCAAAGGTAGAGGAGTTTAGAACTAGAGGGC
The DNA here is from genome assembly GCF_047496885.1 of Scyliorhinus torazame. Classification (NCBI taxonomy): domain Eukaryota; kingdom Metazoa; phylum Chordata; class Chondrichthyes; order Carcharhiniformes; family Scyliorhinidae; genus Scyliorhinus; species Scyliorhinus torazame. The sequence continues at coordinate 35,299,575 of NC_092725.1, forward strand.
ATAGGTTTAAGGTGAGAGGAGAGATACAAAAGATTTCACAGGGGAAATTTCTTCACACCGAAGATGGTGAGCATCTGGAACTGGTTGCCAGAGGCAATGGGAGAGGCGGGTACGATTTTGTCTTTTGAAAAGCAGTTAGACAGTTCCATGAGCAGGGTGGGGAAAGAGGGAATGGGGCAAAGGCGGGCAAGTGGGATTGTCTTACTGATAGTGACGCACGATTAATCACCACTGAAGCGAGATTGTAGTCCAATTGAAGGCTTTAATGAGCAAGTAGTTACCCCAGCAACTCCGGTACAGAATGACTGCTGTGGGTGAAACACAGACTCTTATGCTCCGCCTGCTGGGCGGAACCAGCAGGCAGGTTCTACCAATCATACTACAGTACAAGGTACATCCTACCTAGGTACCGCAATACCTCTAATATAGCCTACCACATTCCCCCCTGTTTAAAAAAGAGTCCGGTGGGGTGGGGGCCTTGCTTTCACAGTGGTAGAGGTTATAGCGGTACCCTTCGGTGCCTTTACTTACAATACACATATTTACAGACAATTATTTATAAGTTCATTTTACAATGAAACTATCAGCCGGTCAGGGGCCATGGTCGTCCTCTGCGATCGCCGCAGTCCCGGCGGTGATGCTGGCGTCAGTTCGGGCCTCCGTGGCTCTGGGAGCATGTTGTTTTCAGCTTCATCGCGTCCGGATGAGGCCAGTGGGAGGACGGGTCCTCCTGGGAAGGGGGCTGCAGTGGTGTGCGCCAGTGAAAAAATGGTTGGGGTTGGGGGGGGGGGGGGGGAACAGGAAACCTTCACCAGCTGCGCTTTCTCTGGCCTGTAGAAGTGCGGTTTGCACTCCGCGCTGATTGGGCAGTTTCTGGTTACGGCCTTGACCTCCTCGATGGAGTAGGGCAAAGTGGAAGAACCGGGTGATGTGGAGGGCTCGGAGTCGGTCTACTTGTACACTGGCACAAGTGCTGCGCAACAGGGCATCAGGAGGCTCGTTAAGCTTCCCGGGTGATACAAGATCTCGTAATTATAGGTGGAGAGCTCGATCCTCCACCGTAAGATCTTATCATTCTTAATTTTGCCCCGCTGTGCGTAGTCAAACATGAAGGCTACTGACGTTGGTCAGTGAGGAGAGTGAATCTCCTGCCGGCCAGGTAATACCTCCAATGTCGCACAGCTTAGACGATGGCTTGGGCCTCCTTCTCGACAGAGAAATGTTGGATTTCTGAGGCGGGGAGGGTGAGTGAAAAGAAGGCCACGGGTCTGCCCGCCTGATTGAGGGTGACAGCCAGAGCGGCGTCTGATGCGTCGCTCTCGACCTGGAAGGGGAGGGACTCATCGATTGTGTGCATCGTCGCCCTGGCGATGTGTGCTTTGATGCAACTGAAAACCTGGCGGGCCTCGGCCAATAGGGGAAAAACCGTGGACTGGATTAGTGGGTGGGCCTTGTCCGCATAATTGGGGCCCCACTGAGCGTAATAAGAAAAGAAGCCCAGGCAATGTTTCAGGGCCTTGGGGTAGTGGGGGAGGGGAAACTCCATGACGGGGCGCATGCGTTCGGGATTTGGGCCGATGACTCCATCATGCACTACGTAGCCAGGATGGCTCGGCGATCGGTGCTAAACATGTATTTGTCCTTGTTACAGGTTAAGTTGAGGATTTTTGCAGTGTGGAGGAATTTGCGGAGGTTGGTGTGGTGGGCCTGGTGGTCATGACCGCAGATGGTGACATTGTCGAGGTACGGGAAGGTGGCCCGCAGACCGTACCGGTCAACCATTCGGTCCATCTCCCGTTGGAAGACCGAGAACCCATTTGTGACACCAAAGGGAACCCTTAGAAAGTGGTAGAGCCGCCCATCTGCTTCGAATGCAGTGTACTTGTGGTCGTCCGGGTGAATGGGGAGCTGGTGGTAGGCAGATTTAAGGTCTACTGTGGAGAAAACCTTGTATTGCGCTATCTGGTTGACCATTTCAGATATGCAGGGGGGGGGGTACGTGTCGAGCTGCGTATACCTGTTGATGGTCTGACTGTAGTCTATGACCATCCTATATTTCTCCCCGTCTTTACAACCACCACTTGAGCTCTCCAGGGGCTGTTGCTGGCCTCGATAATGCCTTCCTTTAGTAACCGTTGGACTTCTGACCTGATGAAGGTCCGGTCCTGGGCACTATTCCATCTGCCCCTGGTGGCGACGGGTTTGCAATCGGGGGTAAGGTTTGCAAACAGGGAAGGCGGGTCGACCTTGAGGGTCGCGAAGCCGCAGACAGTGAGGGGGGTATGTGGCCATTGAATTTGAAAGTTAAACTTTGCAGGTTACACTGGAAGTCCAGTCCCAGAAGTGTGGCAGCGCAGTGATGGGGGAGGACGTAGCGTCGGAAGCTATTGAATTCCACGCCCTGGACCGTGAGGTTGGCCATGCAGTACCCCCGGATCTCCACAGAGTGGGACCCAGAGGCCAGGGAGATCTTTTTTTTGTTGAATCGGGTGTACAGCGAGGGAGCAGCATCTTACCGCATTGGGATAGATTAAGCTCTCCGTGCTCCCAGAGTCGAACAAGCAGGATGTCTTGGGGTAGTGGGTTGATGAGTACGGACGTCGTAGCGGTTGAGAGCGTTCGGGGCCAAGACTGGTCCAGTGTCACTGAGGCAAGTTGTGGCAGAAGCTGAGAGATCTTGTCGTGTGATACACGGCCACCCGATTCGGGGTCCTGAGACATTATACAAGATGGCTGCCCCCATGAATCGCACATGGCCGGCTGGGAGACCTCATCAGGCGATACATGGCCAGCCGAGTCGGGGTCCTGAGATGTCATCCAAGATGGCAGCCCCCATGACTTGCACATAGCCTGTGAGGAGAGGAATGGCAGTGGGCCCGGTTCGCCTGTGAAGACAGCGGCGACCGACCAGGCCTTGCATACTGCCACGAGGTGCCCCTTCATCCCGCAGCCCTTGCAGATTGCGGATCGGGCTGGGCAGCGTTGTCGGGGGTGTTTGTTTTGCCCGCAAAAATAGCATTGGGGCCCCCCCCTTCCCCCCCGCGGCGTTTCCTGGCTTCCGCACTGCACAAGCTTGTGGATAATTTAGGGGTGCTTCGGAGTCGGCCGCGGGTGGGGTCCACTCTGTCCATGCAGGTACCGCGCGGTCGGCAACGTAGGCCTAGGCGTTGCGGGAGGCTATATCTAGGGAGTGCGCAAGTTTCCGTGCCTCTTTCAGCCCTAGCGTGTCGTTTTCCAGCAGTTGCTGGCAGATTTTAGAGGACAGCATGCCTGCAACAAAAGTATCCCATATTAAGAGTTCGGTGTGGTCATTGGCTGAGACTTGTGGACAGTTACAGTTTCTACCTAACACTAACAATGCGCGGTAAAAACCGTCCATTGATTCCCCTGGGATCTGGTAGCTAAAAGATGCCGAGCGTATACCTGATTCACAGTTGGGACGTAGTGCTCTTTTAACAAAGTAATTGCGTCCTCGAAACCATCCATGTCTTCAAGAAGCGTGTAGATTTCTGGGCTCACCCTTGAGTGCAGGACTTGCAGTTTCTGTTACTCCGTGGGGGTAGTCGGGGCCGTCCTAATGTACCCGTTGAAACATACCAGCCAATGTTTAAAAGTTGCTGCTGCATTTTCCGCGTGGGGGTTGATTTATAGACACTCTGGTATGATGCGGAGAGCAGTCATTCTTCAATTCTTGATGCACAAGTAGTTACCCCTGCAGCTCTGGTACAGAATGACTGCTGTGGGTGAAACAACGACTCTTATGCTCCGCCTGCTGGGCGGAACCAGCAGGCAGGATCTACCAATCATACTACATAAGGTACATCCCACCTAGGTGCCGCAATACCCCTAATATAGCCTACCACAGATCGAAACTGGGTGGCAGGGACAAGCTGAGCCGAAGGGCCTGTTTCCATGCTGTAAATATCTATGAATCTATGACTCTGTGGTCTAGAGTAGGTATTAATAGTAGAATTAATAGCAAAATTGTTCTGATCTGTCGTAAGATAATAAATTAGAACAAGATACCGACTGTAACTTGGGGAACAATTAAAAATGGAGGAGAGGATTTATGTTGTGAAGTTGTTGGAATCCACGTTGAGTCCAGAAGGTTGCATAATGTCGACTTGGAAGATGAGGAGCTGTTCCGCCAGTTTGCATTGTGCTTTACTCGAAGATTCCAGTCGGCCGAAATGGCAGCAACAGAAAGGCAGGAGTCAGGCTTGCAGACTGAGCCGAGCTGTTCCAACAGGCAGACACCCAGTCCGCACCTAGTCTCTCCAAGACCTCTACACTGGGAGGCAGAATGGAGATGGGTGACCACTTTGCAGGACAGCTCCACTCAGTCGACAAGCCTAATCCTGACCTTTTGGTCACTTGCCATTTCCCAGTCTTGTGCCTCGTGAGACAAGATAAGAACCAAACTTTGCAATTTTGTCCAGAGCACTAAGATCCAATTGACAAAGTGATAAACTACTGCTGCCCATTTCCTATTTCTCTCTGAAACCACAGTTTCCATTTATTGTAAATGTGTCAACCTCCCTTAACCAATGAGTAAAGTAGCAATGATTGCAATAACCCATGAAATCACCTTGTTCCAGGCTTCTCAACCAGTCAGATTGAGTTGGCGTTGTGCGAACCAGCACCAGTCTCTCTCTGTCCCACAGCTTTTCCACCTTCATCACATCTGTTCTGATGATACAATGTTCCACACCTGTGCTTTTGACATATCTTCCTTTTTCCTCATCTGAGAATTCCTCAACCGAGTCCGACCCATTTCCCACACTTCTGCTCTCACTTCATCCCCTCCCTCCCAGAGCACTATAGTCCTTCCCTGTCCTCACATTTCACTCCAATTTCTGTCACCTCCTCCATGATTCCAGCACCAAACATGTCTTGCCTTCTGAATTCTGAAGGCATTGTAACCTCTCTAATATGCTGGTCCACACCTCTGTCAACTATCACACCCCATCACCTTCCTGTTATATATCTTTATTGCCGCAAAGAGAAAAGATATGGAGGTGCCCACACTCTGGATTCTTGTAAAACATGATGAGTTTTTCAGAATGTTGCTCAATGCAATCATGAAGTTGATTTTCCCAAAGCCCGTTCAGGCACTCTGCTCACGTCACTCCACATCATGTGACGCAGAACCAGCAAGAATGTATTCCCAGTTAATCAGAGAATCCTTACAGCGCAGAAGGAGGTAATTCGGCACATCGAGGCTGCACCAAACCTTCAAATGAGCACTCTACCCATGTCCATTCCCCTCTATCCTCTAACCCCATAACTTAACCTGCACATCCCTGGAAACTAAGGGGCAATTTAGCATGGCCAATTCACCGAACCCACATATCTTTGGACTGTGGAAGGAAACCAGAGCACGCAGAGGAAACCCATGCAGACACGGGGAGAATGTACAAACTCCACATACCCAGTTGCCCAAGGCCGGATTCGGGACCCTGGTGCTGTGACGCAGCCATGCTAACCACTGTGCCACAGGTTTATTAGTGCAATGACAACAATTGAAATTGACAGAATATATCCCTTGATATGATATTTCTATACGTATATAAAATTCAAAAAGACAGGTTCTGTGGTGGATGTCTATTCCTTTTTGGTAGAATTCAGCGTTCTTGAACTCAACTAATTCCAACCTCAGAAGTGTCCTCATTCCTTTCTGTAAATGGTACTTCTTGAGTATTTATTTTGCTAACTGTCACTGTAGGCAGTGTTAAGTCATCAGAAACAGAATCTGCTCTTGTCATTGTCTCTGGGCTCCATTCCAAAGAGGAGCTCTCTAGATATTCAAAAGGCAGAAAGTACTGAGTGCTGAATTTGGTGCATTTGAGTGCGATAGTGAGAGTTTGGTGACCGAGGGAGTATAAGGCTTCATTTTTATCTAAAGTCGAGTCTTTCTTTTATTTAGTTAATTCACTTAAAATTTGCTGTTTGGTTTAGAAGAAGGTGAATTTTTAATCAGCTTTTAACAAAGCTTCAACTTGTAGGCACTTGCAGCTGAAGCTTGTTAATTAGTTAATTGGATTAGCCCAGTTGTCAGAGGCGAGATTCACAGTATAAAAGTGATCCACTATAATGCAGACTTTGTTTGCACTGAGTGCTGAATTTGATGCATTTGAGTGCTACAGTGAGAGTTTGGTGACTGAGGGAGTGCTGAATTTGATGCATTTGAGTGCTATAGTGAGAGTTTGGTGACTGAGGGAGTGCTGAATTTGGTGCATTTGAGTGCGATAGTGAGAGTTTGGTGACCGAGGGAGTTAGGTGAGGAGGGAGTAAGGTGCTCATTTCATTTTGTTTCCGACATTTCTGCAAAGAGTGCAAAGAGAGCCAGGAGTTTACAGAAAGTGTAGCTGACTGGGAGCAGAGTCGGAGGGCGGAGATCTAGTTAGTCCATATGGCAGCTATATTCGGTAAGGTAAGAGGGTATTGAGGCTAGGCCAGTTACATGCTCCTCCTGTAGGATGTGGGTGGTGAGGGATACCACCGGTGTCCCCGCTGACTATACCTGCGGGAAGTGCACCCAACTTCAGCTCCTCAAAGACCGTGTTAGGGAACTGGAGCTGAAGCTGGATGAACTTCGGATCATCCGGGAGGCAGAGGGGGTGATTGAGAAGAGTTACAGGGAGGTAACCACACCCAAGGTACAGGACAAGAATAGCTGGGTTACAGTTATGGGGAAAAAAACAAACAGGCAGACAGTGCAGGGATCCCTCGTGGCCGTTCCCCTTCAAAACAAGTATACCGTTTTGGATGCTGTTGGGGGGGTTGACCTACCAGGGGAAGGCCCTAGTGGCCAGGTCTCTGGCACTGAGTCTGGCTCTGGGGCTCAGAAGGGAAGGGGGGAGAATAGAAAAGCAATAGTTGTAGGAGATTCACTGGTTAGGGGAATAGATAGGAGATTCTGTGGTCGCGAGCGAGACTCCCGGAAGGTATGTTGCCTCCCGGGTGCCAGGGTCAAGGATGTCTCGGATCGTGTCTTCAGGATCCTTAAGGGGGTGGGTGAGCAGCCAGAAGTCGTGGTGCACGTTGGTACCAACGACATAGGTAGGAAAAGGGGTGTGGAGGTAATAAACAAGTTTAGGGAGTTAGGCTGGAAGTTAAAAGCCAGGACAGACAGAGTTGTCATCTCTGGTTTGTTGCCGGTGCCACGTGATAGCGAGGCTATGAATAGGGAGAGAGTGCAGTTGAACACGTGGCTGCAGGAATGGTGTAGGAGGGAGGGCTTCAGGTATTTGGATAATTGGAGTGCATTCTGGGGAAGGTGGGACCTGTACAAGCAGGACGGGTTTCATCTGAACCAGAGGGGCACCAATATCCTGGGAGGGAGGTTTTCTAGTACTCGTCAGGAGGGTTTAAACTAATTTGGCAGGGGAATGGGAACCGGATTTGTAGTCCAGCAACTAAGGTAGCCGATATTCAGGACGCCAAAGCGTGTCATGAGGCAGTGGGGAAGGGAACACTGACAAAGGAGAGTATTTGCAGGCACGGAGATGGGTTGAAGTGTGTATACTTCAACGCAAGAAGCATCAGGAATAAGGTGGGTGAACTTAAGGCATGGATTGGTACTTGGGACTACGATGTGGTGGCCATCACGGAAACTTGGATGGAAGAGGGGCAGAAATGGTTGTTGGAGGTCCCTGGTTATAGATGTTTCAATAAGATTAGGGAGGGTGGTAAAAGAGGTGGGGGGGGTGGCATTATTAATTAGAGATAGTATAACAGCTGCAGAAAGGCAGTTCGAGGAGTATCACCCTATTGAGGTAGTATGGGTTGAAGTCAGAAATAGGAAAGGAGCAGTCACCTTGTTAGGAGTTTTCTATAGGCCCCCCAATAGTAGCAAAGATGTGGAGGAACAGATTGGGAAACAGATTTTGGAAAGGTGCAGAAGTCATAGGGTAGTAGTCATGGGCGACTTTAACTTCCCAAATATTGAGTGGAAACTCTTTAGATCAAATAGTTTGGATGGGGTGGTGTTTGTGCAGTGTGTCCAGGAAGCTTTTCTAACACAGTATGTAGATTGTCCGACCAGAGGAGGGGCAATATTGGATTTAGTACTGGGTAATGAACCAGGGCAAGTGATAGATTTGTTAGTGGGGGAGCATTTTGGAGATAGTGGCCACAATTCTGTGACTTTCACTTTAGTAATGGAGAGGGATAGGTACGTGCAACAGGGCAAGGTTTACAATTGGGGGAAGGGTAAATCCGATGTTGTCAGACAAGAATTGAAGTGCATAAGTTGGGAACATAGGCTGGCAGGGAAGGACACAAGTGAAATGTGGAACTTGTTCAAGGAACAGGTGCTACGTGTCCTTGATATGTCTGTCCCTGTCAGGCAGGGAAGAGATGGTCGAGTGAGGGAACCATGGTTGACAAGAGAGGTTGAATGTCTTGTTAAGAGGAAAAAGGAGACTTATGTAAGGCTGAGGAAACAAGGTTCAGACAGGGCATTGGAGGGATACAAGATAGCCAGGAGGGAAGTGAAGAAAGGGATTAGGAGAGCTAAGAGAGGGCATGAACAATCTTTGGCGGGTAGGATCAAGGAAAACCCCAAGGCCTTTTACACATATGTGAGAAATATGAGAATGACGAGAGCGAGGGTAGGTCCGATCAAGGACAGTAGCGGGAGATTGTGTATTGAGTCTGAAGAGATAGGAGAGGTCTTGAACGAGTACTTTTCTTCAATATTTACAAATGAGAGGGGCGATATTGTTGGAGAGGACAGTGTGAAACAGATTGGTAAGCTCGAGGAAAGACTTGTTAGGAAGGAAGATGTGTTGGGCATTTTGAAAAACTTGAGGATAGACAAGTCCCCCGGGCCTGATGGGATATATCCAAGGATTCTATGGGAAGCAAGAGATGAAATTGCAGAGCCGTTGGCAATGATCGTTTCGTCCTCACTGTCAACAGGGGTGGTACCAGGGGATTGGAGAGTGGCGAATGTCGTGCCCAGATCAAAAAAGGAACTAGGGATAACCCTGGGAATTACAGGCCAGTTAGTTTTACTTCGGTGGTAGGCAAAGTAATGGAAAGGGTACTGAAGGATAGGATTTATGAGCATCTGGAAAGACACTGCTTGATTAGGGATAGTCAGCACGGATTTGTGAGGGGTAGGTCTTGCCTTACAAGTCTGATTGAATTCTTTGAGGAGGTGACCAAGCATGTGGATGAAGGTAAAGCAGTGGATGTAGTGCACATGGATTTTAGTAAGGCATTTGATAAAGTTCCCCATGGTAGGCTTATGCAGAAAGTAAGGAGGCATGGGATAGTGGGAAATTTGGCCAGTTGGATAACGAACTGGCTAACCGATAGAAGTCAGAGAGTGGTGGTGGATGGCAAATATTCAGCCTGGATCCTAGTTACCAGGGATCAGTTCTGGGTCCTCTGCTGTTTGTGATTTTCATCAATGACTTGGATGAGGGAGTTGAAGGGTGGGTCAGTAAATTTGCAGACGAAACGAAGATTGGTGGAGTTGTGGATAGTAAGGAGGGCTTTTGTCGGCTGCAAAGAGACATAGATAGGATGCAGAGCTGGGCTGAGAAGTGGCAGATGGAGTTTAACCCTGAAAAGTGTGAGGTTGTCCATTTTGGAAGGACAAATATGAATGCGGAATACAGGGTTAACGGTAGAGTTCTTGGCAATGTGGAGGAGCAGAGAGATCTTGGGGTCTATGTTCATACATCTTTAAAAGTTGCCACTCAAGTGGATAGAGCTGTGAAGAAGGCCTATGGTGTGCTCACGTTCATTAACAGAGGGATTGAATTTAAGAGCCGTGAGGTGATGATGCAGCTGTACAAAACTTTGGTAAGGCCACATTTGGAGTACTGTGTACAGTTCTGGTCACCTCATTTTAGGAAGTATGTGGAAGCTTTGGAAAAGGTGCAAAGAAGATTTACCAGGATGTTGCTTGGAATGGAGAGTAGGTCTTACGAGGAAAGGTTGAGGGTGCTAGGCCTTTTCTCATTAGAACGGAGAAGGATGAGGGGCGACTTGATAGAGGTTTATAAGATGATCAGGGGAATAGATAGAGTAGACAATCAGAGACTTTTTCCCCGGGTGGAACAAACCATTACAAGGGGACATAAATTTAAGATGAAAGGTGGAAGATATAGGAGGGATATCAGCGGTAGGTTCTTTACCCAGAGAGTAGTGGGGGCATGGAATGCACTGCCTGTGGAAGTAGTTGAGTCGGAAACATTAGGTACATGGATTACGGTAAAATGATATAGTGTAGATTTATTTGTTCTTAAGGGCAGCACGGTAGCATTGTGGATAGCACAATTGCTTCACAGCTCCAGGGTCCCGGGTTCGATTCCGGCTTGGGTCACTGTCTATGCGGAGTCTGCACGTCCTCCCCGTGTCTGCGTGGGTTTCCTCCAGGTGCTCCGGTTTCCTCCCACAGTCCAAAGATGTGCGGGTTAGGTGAATTGGCCAATGATAAATTGCTCTTAATGTCCAAATTGCCCTTGGTGTTGGGCGGAGGTGTTGAGTTTGGGAAGGGTGCTCTTTCCAAGAGCCGGTGCAGACTCAAAGGGCCGAATGGCCTCCTTCTGCACTGTAAATTCAATGATAATCTATGATTAATCTAGGACAAAGGTTCGGCACAACATCGTGGGCCGAAGGGCCTGTTCTGTGCTGTATTTTCTATGTTCTATGTACCTGATCAGCATGACGTCACCAAACTCTTTCATCATCTGCCCATACGGTGCATATCAGAACAGCCTTCGCTCGGATCATAGCTGGTACCCATTTCTCGTTAATGGTGTAATTCCTAGTGAGCACACTCTCTCCGTGGTTAACATGCCTCTTTTAGAGATTTTCACTGTCCTTTGTTAATTTGTTCTTTGTGTTTTCATATGACAATCTCTGAAGTATCAGATGCAATTATCAAATCAAACAATATTCATCATTTCCGAATGAACAACAGCATTTCGGGTGAACTTTGCGTGGCAGCATGTACAGTGCTTCGATGAGATATTAGAATTTTGTTTATTCTTCCTGATAATGTCATTGAATGATTTCATGATTGCAAAAATGTTGGGTCAATCCATTTGTTGGTGGATGATGTGGAGCTGACTCTATATGGTGTATACCGCTCCCTTTCAAGTAATCCTCAAGCTGCTTCAAAGTAAACTGCAATCCATTATCATGACAATCTGCTCCAGTGAACCAAATCATGTGAATACCTAGTATCATTTCTCAATGGTCTGCTCAGTTATTGTTGACTTAATTATCATGCCTTATGACTAGTTTGAGTGCGTGTCTGCAATCACTAAGAACCCGTGTCCCTCCCGCGGACTAGCATAACCGATATTTATTCTCTGCCATTACTGAATCGGCTATCAGCCATTCCCTTTTTTTTTAAAATATATTTTATTGAACATTTTTTTCGATCAAAAATGTTTCCCTTTACAGATCAAACATAACAGTAAAGAAAATTTAACAATAAACAAATGGCTAATCAACATGGTAATCTAATCGTTTAACATAAACTAAAACTTCCACCCCCCCCCCCCCCCCCGCCTTCCCCCCTGGGTTGCTGCTGCTGGTCATCTGTCTTCCCTCTAACGTTCCCCTAGGTAGTCGAGGAATGGCTGCCACCGCCTGGTGAACCCTTGAGCCGATCCTCTCAGCGCAAACTTTATCTGCTCCAGTTTTATGAACCCCGCCATATCGTTTACCCAGGCCTCCAGTCCGGGGGGTTTCGCCTCCTTCCACATGAGTAGAATCCTACGCCGGGCTACTAGGGACGCAAAGGCCACAACGTCGGCCTCTTTCGCCTCCTGCACTCCCGGCTCATCCGCAACCCCAAATAAAGCTAGCCCGCAGCCTGGTTTGACCCGGGCCTTCACCACCTTGGAAATCACTCCCGTCACTCCCTTCCAATACCCCTCCAGTGCCGGGCACGACCAAAACATATGTGCGTGGTTTGCCGGGCTTCCGCCGCACCTCCCACACTTGTCCTCCACTCCAAAGAACCTGCTCAGTCTTTCTCCCGTTATGTGTGCTCTATGTAGCACCTTGAATTGAATCAGGCTAAGCCTGGCGTACGAGGAAGAGGAATTTACCCTGCTTAGGGCATCAGCCCACATACCCTCCTCTATCTCCTCCCCTAGCTCTTCTTCCCACTTTCCTTTTAATTCGCCCACCAACTCCTCCCCCTCCTCCCTCATCTCTCGGTATATCTCTGACACCTTGCCCTCTCCGACCCACACCCCCGAAAGCACTCTGTCCTGAATCCCCTGTGCCGGGAGCAGCGGAAATTCCCTCACCTGTTGTCTTCTGAACGCCCTCACCTGCATATATCTAAGGAAGTTTCCCCGGGGCAACTTATACTTTTCCTCCAATGCTCCCAAGCTCGCAAACGTCCCACCTATAAATAAATCTCCCACCCTCCTAATTCCCAACTGGTGCCAGCTCTGAAATCCTCCATCCATTCTTCCTGCGGCAAACCTATGGTTGTTCCTGATTGGGGACCCCACCAGGGCTCCCCGCACACCTCTCTGTCGCCTCCATTGTCCCCAGATATTCAGTGTTGCCGCCACCACCGGGTTCGTGGTAAACTTTTTTGGTGAGAGCGGTAGCGGCGCCGTCACCAGCGCCTCTAAGCTCGTCCCTTTACAGGACTTTCTCTCCAGTCTTTTCCACGCCGCTCCCTCTCCCTCCATCATCCATTTACGAATCATCGCCACATTGGCAGCCCAATAGTAGTCGCCCAAATTCGGTAGCGCCAATCCTCCTCTGTCCCTGCTACGTTGTAGGAACCCCCTCCTTACCCTCGGGACTTTCCCTGCCCACACGAAGCTCGTGATGCTCCTGTCTATTTTTTAAAAAAAGGTCTTAGTGATTAGTATAGGGAGACATTGAAATACAAATAAGAACCTCGGGAGGACCATCATCTTAATTGCCTGCACTCTGCCCGCCAACGACAGAGGCTGTATGTCCCACCTCTTGAAGTCCTCCTCCATTTGTTCTACCAATCGTGTCAGATTAAGTCTGTGTAAGGTTCCCCAGCTCCTAGCGATCTGAATCCCCAGGTATCGGAAGTTTCTTTCCACTTTCCTTAGAGGCAGGCCTTCTATCTCTCTACTCTGGTACCCTGGGTGTATCACGAATAGATCACTCTTCCCCATGTTAAGCCTATATCCCGAGAAATCTCCGAACTCCCTCAACATCTGCATAACCTCTATCATCCCCCCCGCTGGGTCCGACACATACAACAGTAGGTCATCCGCGTATAGCGAGACTTGGTGTTGTTCTCCCCCTCTAATCACCCCTCTCCATTTCCTGGAGTCTCTCAACGCCATGGCCAGAGGTTCAATTGTCAACGCGAACAACAGTGGAGATAGCGGGCATCCCTGTCGTGTTCCCCTATATAATCGGAAATACTCCGATCTTTGCCGACCCGTGTCTACACTTGCCGTTGGGGCCCCGTAAAGAAGTTTGACCCAGCTAATAAACCCGTTCCCGAACCCAAACCTCCTTAACACCTCCCATAAGTACTCCCACTCCACCCTATCAAATGCCTTCTCTGCATCCATTGCCGCCACTATCTCTGCCTCCCCCTCCACTGGGGGCATCATTATCACCCCTAATAGTCGTCGCACGTTGACATTCAGTTGTCTCCCCTTTACGAACCCTGTCTGGTCTTCGCGCACCACCCCCGGGACACAGTCCTCTATCCTCGATGCCAGTACCTTTGCCTGCAATTTGGCGTCCACATTCAATAATGAAATAGGTCTATAGGACCCGCACTGCAACGGATCTTTATCCCTCTTCAGAATTAGCGATATCGTCGCCTCCAACATTGTCGGGGGTAAAGTCCCTCCTTCCCTGGCCTCATTGAACATCCTCACCAACAACGGGGCCAACAAGTCCACGTATTTTCTATAAAATTCCACCGGGAACCCGTCTGGTCCCGGAGCCTTCCCTGCTTGCATGTTCCCCAGCCCCTTAAAAACCTCGTCCACCCCAATCGTTGCCCCCAGGCCTTCCACCTCCTGCTCCTCCACCCTCGGGAACCTCAATTGATCCAGGAACTGCCGCATCCCCTCCTCTCCCTCTGGGGGTTGGGACCTATACAGTCCCTCATAAAAGGTCTTGAACACCTCGTTTATCTTCCCTGCTCTTCGCACCGTGGCTCCCTTTTCGTCTCTAATTCCCCCTATCTCCCTCGCCGCTGTCCTCTTTCGCAACTGATGAGCCAGCAGGCGACTAGCCTTTTCCCCATATTCATACCTCCTCCCCTGTGCCTTCCTCCACAGCACCTCCGCCTTTCTGGTGGTCAGGAGGTCAAACTCCGTCTGGAGTCGTCTCCTCTCCCTGTACAGTCCCTCCTCCGGGGTCTCTGCAAATTCCCTGTCCACCCATAAAATCTCCCCCAGTAATCTTTCCCTTTCCTTGGCCTCTGTTTTCCCTTTGTGGGCCCCAATGGAGATCAGCTCTCCTCTGACCACTGCTTTTAGTGCTTCCCATACCACCCCCACACGGACCTCCCCGTCGTCATTGGCCTCCAGGTATCTCTCAATACACCCCCGCACTCTTCCACACACTCCCTCGTCCGCCATCAATCCCACATCTAATCGCCAGAGTGCTCTCTGCTCCCTTTCTTCTCCTAGTTCCAGGTCCACCCAGTGTGGGGCATGATCCGAAACCGCTATGGCTGAATACTCAGCTTCTTCCACCCTTGAGATCAACGACCTTCCCAGAACAAAAAAATCTATCCGGGAGTACACTTTATGGACATGGGAGAAGAAGGAGAACTCCCTGGCCCTCGGTCTAAGAAATCGCCATGGATCCACTCTCCCCATTTGGTCCATAAACCCCTTGAGCACCTTGGCCGCTGCCGGCCTTCTTCCAGTCTTTGATCTAGATCTATCTAACCCTGGGTCCAGCACGGTATTGAAGTCCCCTCCCAATATCAAATTTCCTACCTCCAGGTCCGGTATACGACCCAACATCCGTCTCATAAATCCCGCATCGTCCCAATTCGTGGCATATACATTAACCAACACGACCTCCATTCCCTCCAGCCTGCCACTCACCATTACATATCTACCTCCGCTATCTGCTACGATGTTCTTTGCTTCAAATGCTACCCATTTCCCCACCAATATGGCCACCCCTCTATTCTTTGCATCTAGTCCTGAGTGGAACACCTGTCCCACCCATCCTTTCCTTAACCTAACTTGGTCCGCCACCTTCAGGTGCGTCTCTTGGAGCATAGCCACGTCTGCCCTTAGTGCTTTCAAGTGCGCGAGCACTCGGGCCCTTTTAATCGGTCCATTCAGGCCTCTCACGTTCCACGTGATCAGCCTCAATAGGGGGCTACCTGCCCCCCTCCCGTGTCGGCTAGCCATCACCTTCTCTAGGCCAGTCCCATATCCCGCCTCCGTGCTTCCACTCGCTCCCCAGGCGCCGCATTCCATCCCCGTCCACCCACTCTTTAGCCATTTCCTTTTTGATTTCCGCAGCAGCAACCCAGTTGTCCCCCCCCCCCCCCGCTAGATCCCTTTCTAGCATGATTGCTCCCCCCATATTACTTCCGTAAGTCAGCTGACTTCAACTGACCCCGGCTACTCCTGCTCACTCCTTGACCCCCCCCCGTGTGGGGAACTCCCATCCGGCTTGCACCTGTCTTCCTGCCATAATCTTTCTGGCGCGGGAACATCCCTTTATCTGACCCGCCTCTTGTGGCGCAGCTCCCTTTCCTCTCCCCCTCCCATTCCTCATTCTCCGCCTATGTCCCTTCTTTCCCCCCTCACCGGCGCCCACATTTCCTAGTGTCTCCCCCCATCCCAATTTACTTCTCTATTTACATCAACCATAACAATAACATTCCCTACAGTATCAGTCCCTCAGTTCCGATCCAATTTCTCCTCTTTAATAAAGGTCCATGCTTCTTCCGCCGTATCGAAATAATGGTGTCTCTACTGGTACGTAACCCATAGTCGTGCCGGCTGCAGCATCCCGAACTTCACCTTCTTTTTGTGTAACACCTCCTTGGCTTGGTTAAAACTCGCCCTCCTTCTCGCCACCTCCGCACTCCAATCCTGGTACACCCGTACCACTGCATTCTCCCATCTGCTACTTCGTACCTTTTTAGCCCATCTCAGGACCTCTTCTCTATCTTTAAGGCGGTGAAATCGCACGATTGTCGCCCTGGGTGGTTCTCCCGCTTTTGGTCTTCTTGCCGGGATCTGATGTGCCCACTCCACCTCCAAGGGGCCCGTAGGGGCCTCAGCTCCCATCAATGAGCTTAGCATCGTACTTACATAAGCTCCACAGTCCGCTCCTTCCACTCCCTCAGGGAGACCCAGTATCCGAAGGTTCTTCCTTCGCGCTCTGTTTTCTAGGGCCTCAATCGTTTCAATGCACTTTTTATGGAGTGCCTCGTGCGTTTGTGTTTTGACCGCCAGGCCCAGGATCTCGTCCTCATTATCCGTCACCTTCTGCTCCACCACGCGGAGCTCTGTCTCCTGGGTCCTTTGTGCCTCCTTGAGCCCCTCAATTGCCTGTAGCATCGAGGTCAGCACCTCCCTCTTTAGTAGCTCCACACACCGTCTCAGGAATTTGTCTTGCTCGGGGCCTCCATGTCGCCTGGGCTTTCTCCGCCGCCATCTTGTGTCTTCTCCCTTTCTGTCCCTTTCGTCGAAGATTCCTCGCGCTGCAGCCGCCGCCGCCGATATTGTCCTCTTTCGTTGGGGGGGGGACTCCCTATTCACTCACCCCACACCGGGTTTCGTCGCCCAAAGATTTCCCGTTGGGGCTCTTAAATGAGCCCGAAGGTCCGTTGGAGCTGGAGCCGCCGAAACGTGCAGCTTAGCTGGGCATCGCCGCAACTGGAAGTCCGGCTATCAGCCATTCCCATAGATGTATTGGTTGTAATGGTGGAGTGTCATAGAGCAGTAGAGTTTTACAGCACAGAAAGAGGCCCTCCAGCCCATCATGTCCACACAGACCATGACGCACCAACTATTTTAATCCCATTTTCCAGAAGTTGGTCTGTAGCCTTGTATACATGGCATTTCAAGTGCTGATATAAATACTTTTAAAAAGTTGAGGACATAACAATATAAGAACATAAGGGGCAGCACGGTAGCATGGGGCAGCACGGTAGCATGGTGGTTAGCACAATTGCTTCACAGCTCCAGGGTCCCAGGTTCGATTCCGGCTTGGGTCACTGTCTGTGTGGAGTCTGCACGTTCTCCCCGTGTGTGCGTGGGTTTCCTCCGGGTGCTCCGGTTTCCTCCCACAGTCCAAAGATGTGCGGGTTAGGTGGATTGGCCATGCTAAATTGCCCATAGTGTCCAAAATTGCCCGTAGGGTGGGGTTACTGGGTTATGGGGATTAGGTGGGGTTACTGGGTTATGGGGATAGGGTGGAGGTTTGGACCTTCGGTAGGGTGCTCTTTCCAAGAGCCGGTGCAGACTCGATGGGCCGAATGGCCTCCTTCGGCACTGTAAATTCTATGTCTATGACTAGGAGCAGGGATAGGCCATCTGGCCTCTCGAACCTACCTGCTTTGCCATCCAATAAGATCATAGCTGATCTTTTTGTGGACTCAGCTGCCCAGTCACCATAAACATTGATTTCTTTACTGTGCAAAGATCAATCTATTTTTGCCTTAAAAAGATTCAACAAGGTAGCCTCAATTGCCTCACTGGGCACGAATTCCACAGATTCACAACCTTTTGGGTGAAGAAGTTCCTCCTCAACTCAATCCTAAACCTGCTCGCGTTTATTTTGAGGCTATGCCCCCTCTTTCTAATTTCACCCACCAGTGGAAACAACCTTCTGCTTCTATCTTATCTGTTCCCTTTGTAATTCTATTTGCATCTATAAAATCTCCCTCACTCATAGAATTAGGGACTCTACGGCATGGAGAAAAGCTCTTCAGCCTAAAGTGGTCCATGCCAGTCAAAAAGTCCATCTCAGCTAACCCCATTTGGCTGCATTTGACCAATATCCCTCTAAACATTTCCTATCCATGTATCTGTCCAAATGCCTTTTAAATGTTGTCAATGTCCCTGCCTCAACCACTTCATTCGGCAGCTCATTCTACATTTGTACCACCCTCTGCGAAAAAAGTTGCTCCTGATGTTCCCATTAGTTCTAGCACTGCTGCCTCACAGCTCCAGGGTCCTGGGTTCAATTGCCGCCTCGGGTGACTGTCTGTGTAGAGTTTGTACTTTCTCCCCATGTCTGCGTTGATTTCTTCCGGGTGTTCCGTTTCCCTCCTGCACTCCAAACATATGCAGGTTACATGGATTGGCATGGTAAATTGCCCTTCGTGTCCAAAAGGTTAGGTAGGTTTATGAGTTATAGGGTTACGGTGGAGGTGTGTGCTATTTCCGGGGGCCAGTGCAGACTCGATAGACCGAATGGTCTCCTTCTGCACAGTAGATTCTGTGACACATTATTCATTGATGTTGTTTCTAATTTAGGGGCAACCAAGCCAAACAAAGTGAAATACCTTCTCCTAAAATAAGAAGTAGTAATAATGAGGTCTGTACTGTAAATAAAGATAACTGGTCAGTTTCTTTACTCACAAATCAAACGTTTATAAATGTGAAACTCGACACCGGAGCGAGAGTGTTTCCCATCAGTACCACGGATATTGAAGCAATGAGAATCAAACCCAATATTTTGAACAGAATGAGAGATTACAATGGTAAAAGGAGTAATTCTTTAGCCGTGTGTGAGCTTGAAGTTCACGTAATGGATAGAATCCATAAAGTGAAATTTTCAATTATAGCCACAGATCGTGAATCGTTACTGGGTGTGGAAGCTTGTGAAACACTTCAGTTAGTCTAGAGAGTACATTGTGCTGACTATGCCTTGAATACACACAGTGGATCGGTGGATTCAGTAGTGTAAGCATTTCCGGAGATTTTTCAAAGTTTCGGTGTCTTCCTACTTACCGAAGGATAATGCGCAACCCAAAATCCATGCTCCCAGGAGAGTACCGACATCATTAAGGGATTGGTTGAAAGCTGAATTTGATGGAATGACGAATCTGGGGGTCATTAAGAAAATTGAAGAACGAATAGATTGGGTAAATTCAATGCTGTGTGTTAAGAAATGCAAGAACGATGTAACAGTAATAACAATCTTTATTGTCACAAGTAGGCTTACATTGCAATGAAGTTACTGTAAAAAGCCCCTAGTCGCCACATTCCAGCGCCTGTTCGGGTCCACAGAGGGAGAATTCAGAATGTCCAAATTATCTAACAGCACATCTTTTGGGACTTGTGGGAGGAAACCGGAGCACCGGGAGGAAACTCACGCAGATACAGGGAGAACTTGCAGACTCCGCACAGACAGTGACTCAGCCGGGAATCGAACTTGGGACCCTGGCACTGTGAAGCCACAGTGCTAACCACTGTCCTTGCATGGATTCCAAAGACAGCAATGCCAACATCAAGTGAGAACACTATCTAATGCCAAAATGTGAAGAAATAATGAGTGAAATGTCAGGTGCAACGTGCGTCAGTAAACTGGATAAATTGGATGAAGAGAGTACAAAGTATTGTACATTTAACACTCCATTTGGGCGCTTCTGTTTTCTTCGAATACCTTTTGCCATAATATCCACATCTGAAATCTTTCACAGGGCAATGGATCACATTGTCGAAGGTATTCAAGGAGTTTGTGTGTATGTTGACAATATAATAGTATGGGGTTCTATGAAGGAAGAACATGATTCATCAAAGTACTACAGAGTGTTAAGAAATGCGGGCTAAAGTTGAACAAAGCCAGTGCCAATTTGGCATTAAAGAAATTGGGGGACACGTTGTCTGCTCATGGTGTACAACCTGATCAAATGAAAATACAGGCAATAGGAGAAATGCCACGACTGTTAGACAAGAAAGGAGTTCTGAGGATATTAAGAATTAGCAACTTTATAACTTTACAGTATTCTGAATTTGTCAGCCAAGGCAACATGCCTGAGAGAACTTATCAAGAAGGTGAATACTTTTGAATGGACAGATAAGCATGAGCAAGAATGACTTACTCTGAAGACAGCTTTGACAACAGCTCCAGTGTGAGCATTTTTCAAACTGACCAAGAAAATGAAAATCACAACAGATGCATTGAAGAATGGGCCAGGTGCAGTTTTGTTACAGCAGGAAGATTGGAAGAAGATTGGAAGCCAGTTGCCTATGAATCTAGGTCGAAGACCGAATCTGCTATGGAACATATAGATATTATATCTCACTCTGATCATCCTCTTATTTCTCACATAAGTGTGGAACGCCTTGGGGTTTTCCTAATCCTTCCCACCAGGAAGCTTTCATGCCTCCTTCCAGCTCTAAGTCCATTTTTCAGTGCGCAAATAGTAAAACAATTATGTAAACAATCGATGGACAGCGAGGATGATCCACATCTGGCATTGTTCAGTTATTGGGCATCACCTTTCAACAATGGTTTGTCACCATCACAATTACTTACAAACAGGAAGATAAGAACAACGTTGTTTTCAAATCAACAAGCAAGCTTTCAAATCAAAATGCAAGTCACAAAAGAAAACAAGGGGCGTCATTCTCCGACCCCCCCAGAGGGTCGGAGAATGGCCGTTGGCCGCCGTGAATCCCGCCCCCGCCGGTTGCCGAAGTCTCCGAAGGGAGAAAAGTCGGCGGGGCGTTAATGGCGCCGCTGACGTCGGAGAATGGCACGGGTCTGCGCAAGGCAGCCGATTTGCGGCCTGCCGATATTCTCCCTTCCGGATGGGCCGAAGTCCCGTCGACGTGATGACCGTTCACGTCGACGTAAATTAAACCTCCTTTTCATCGGCATGACCCTGTGCTCCAGGTTCACGCCGACCAGCGTGGAGGTGAGTAACGGCCTGGGGGGTTGGCCGCTGGGCAGGCGATGGCGTGGCCGCAGTCTGAATGTGTGGGGAGAGGTGTGTCTCGGGTTGTGTGTGTGCGCGGCGGGGGGGGGGGGGGGGGGGTTAGAGTGGGCTGGGCTCCGGGGGAGTGCCGGGAGGGGGGTCCGTGCCGGGGAGGAGGATGGGGGGGTCCGTGCCGGGGAGGAGGATGGGGGGATCCGTGCCGGGGAGGGGGGTGGGGGGGTCCGTGCCAGGGAGGGGGTTGGGGGGGTCCGTGCCGGGGGTCCGTGCCGGGGAGGAGGATGGGGGGGGTCCGTGCCGGGGGTCCGTGCCGGGGAGGAGGATGGGGGGGGGTCCGTGCTGGGGAAGAGGTTGGGGGTTCCGTGCCGGGTAGGGGGATGGGGGGTCCGTGCTGGGGAGGGGGATGGGGGGGTCCGTGCCGGGGAGGGGGGGGTCCGTGCCGGGGAGGGGGGGGGGGTCCGTGCCGGGGAGGGGGGGGGTCCGTGCCGGGGAGGGAGGGGGGGTCCGTGCCGGGGAGGGGGGGGTCCGTGCCGGGGAGGGGGGGGGTCCGTGCCGGGGAGGGGGGGGGGTCCGTGCCGGGGAGGAGGATGGGGGAGGTCCGTGCCGGGGAGGAGGTTGGGACGTCCGTGCCGGGGAGGGGGATGGGGGAGGTCCGTGCCGGGGAGGGGGATGGGGGACGTCCGTGCCGGGGAGGGGGATGGGGGGTCCGTGCCGGGGAGGGGGGTGGGGGGTGGGGGGTCCATGCTGGGGAAGGGGGTGGGGGGGTCCGTGCCGGGGAGGGAGGTGGGGGGGTCCGTGCCGGGGGTCCGTGCCGGGGAGGAGGATGGGGGGGGTCCGTGCCGGGGGTCCGTGCCGGGGAGGAGGATGGGGGGGTCCGTGCCGGGGAGGAGGTTGGGGGTTCCGTGCCGGGTAGGGGGATGGGGGGTCCGTGCCGGGGAGGTGGGGGGGGTCCGTGCCGGGGAGGGGGGCGTCCGTGCCGGCGAGGGGGGCGGGTCCGTGCCGGGGAGGAGGATGGGGGCTCCGTTCCGGGGAGGGGGATGGGGGGTCTGTGCCGGGGAGGGGGATGGGGGGGTCCGTGCCAGGGAGAGGGATGGGGGGTCCGTGCCGGGGTAGGGGATGGGGGGGTCCGTGCCGGGGAGGGTGGTGGGGGGGTCCGTGCCAGGGAGGGGGATGGGGGGGTCCGTGCCGGGGAGGGGGGGTGCGAGGGCAAGTGAGTTGGTCCACCTGGCCAGGTGCCAGCCTCCAACAGTTGGACCCATGCGGTCCATGCCACCTGGCTGGGGGGAGGAGGGGATATGGGCTATGATGACATGTCGTCATCCACCCCAGGCCGCCATGTTTTCCGATCATCCAGCGATGTTGGCCGCCGTGGCGGCAGCCGCTAATGTCCATGTTGCCCTGGATGAGGAGGAGGAGGAGCGTGCCAGAGAGGCGGCGCAGGCTGCCGCAGAGGGGCAGGCGGCAGCCGCCCAGGCTGGAGGGACACCTGACCGACAGGACGAGGAGGGGGAGGAGGACGTTGCGGCCCCACGGCAACGGAGGCACCCGAGGGCGCCCCGTGTGTACCAGCCCCGGCAGTTATACCAGGACCTCACGGACCGGGAATGCAGGAGGAGACTCTGGATGAGGCGGGAAACCGTGGCAGACATCTGCCACCTGCTGGCACACCTGTCACCGCGTGGCACTGGCGGGGGCCATCCTCTCCCCGTGTCCGTCAAGGTTACGGTGGCCCTGAACCTTTATGCAACGGGGCCATTCCAGGCACCGAGTGGGGACCTGTCCGGAATATCGCAGACATCGGTGCACCGGTGAATCCGGGCAGTGACAGATGCCCTATATGCCATGGCGCATCGCTACATCCACTTCCCTGTGGACCGGGCCAGCCAAGATGCCCGGGCCATGGGCTTCTCTGCCGTGGCCGGGTTGCCCATGGTCCAGGGCGCGATTGATGGGATGCACGTCCCCGTGCGGCCACCTGCAGATAACAGGGCCGTGTTCACCAATAGGAAGGGGACCTATTCGATGAACGTACAGGTGGTCTGCGACCACCGCATAATGATCCTGCAAGTCTGCGCCCGTTACCCAGGCAGTGTACATGATTCATACATGTTGTCGCGGTCATCCATCCCCAGCATGTACGAGGGACGCCATCCCCGGTTGAGGGGCTGGTTGCTAGGCGATAGGGGCTACCCATTGCGATCGTGGCTGATGACGCCTATACGGAGGCCACGCAATGAGGCGGAGAACCACTACAATGATGCCCATGTAGCGACAAGGGGAGTGATAGAGAGGTGCTTTGGAGTGCTGAAGATGCGTTTCAGGTGCCTGAACCTCTCTGGGGCGCCCTCCAGTATCGGTCAGATAGGGTCGGCCGCATCATTGTGATGTGCTGCGTCCTGCACAATATAGCCCAGCAGAGGGGCAGTGTGCCGCAGGCAGAGGAGGGCGGAGTGGAGGAGCAGCAGGAAGAGGCGCAGTCCTCCCCAGATGAGGGGGATGGGGGCAATGGTCAGGGCAGACGGGGTAGACACAGGCGGGTGGCTGTCCACCGTTAACGGCTGGCCCAGCGGGCACGGGACAGACTGATAGCCGCCCGCTTCACTGACTAGATGGGCGTAGGAATCGGGTAGTATGGCCACAGACCGCACACCATGGCAACAGCCGACCACCCACACCCCCCACCCATCCACCCACCCAGCACCCTCACCCCCACCCACCCCACCCGCATGCACACCATCCCCCCCCATTGCCGATCCACCTGCGGCACAACGGGCCGGGCTCACACAGTTGCGGGTGGACGCGTGTCTATTGCAGGCCATGGAGGATGATGACAACCTGCCCTGCGGTGAGCTCCTGGCTCCACATCGTTGGACTATGTCTGACCCATGGCCACAGTACCACCATCCACCCGGACCATCCCTGCATGCGGCTGTGACACTGCAGCGCACGGTCCCGTCCTCTGCCCGGGGGGATGTTGATGGCGGCCCAGGGGGAAGGGGGCAGACTCACCTGGGGCTGAGGTAAGACCACCCCTCACACACACACTTGCGCTCAACGTACATGACACCCCTGCACGCTTTGGACAGAGCACAAAGGCAGCTTCTGTAGGTGTAACATTGACTTTAATAACCAAACGAGTTCATGCACGTGCCCTAGCCCCTAAAACTCATCTGTGCCCTGCACCCGTGCCAACTTACTCAGTGTCTAATTGTTTGGCCTTATGGGCCCTTTGACTACGTCTACGTGGTTCCCCAGACGGTACAGCAGAACTGGAGGTGGACTCCTGTGATTCCTGCCCTGGATCCCTTTGGCGGCCGTTTCCTGGGGCGTCCTGGCCGTAATGGGCCAGGCTGCGGCCCGGGCGACTGGGATGGCGAGCTGCCAGCCTGCCCTGCCCGTTGCCCACCCGATGCACCTGGGACGGAAGGGGGGGAGTCCGAGGTGTCGCGGTGTTCCGGGACCTCCCCTACAGGGGGAGCCGGGACGGACCACGCCACCTCCTCCTCCCTCGGGGTGCCCGATGGCCCCCAGGCCTCTACATGGGTGGGGGATGCGAACGGACTGGCCATCCGACACCCCCCCGACATCTGGCGCTGCCAGTCCTGGAGGCCCGTGCTGGTATCGACAGGGGTCTGCAGGTTTGCAGCCATGGAGCCCAGGGGGTTGGCAAACCCTGTCTGTGACAGTGTGACGCCAGCTCGCACATGGCCACTGGCGCCGATGCCCTCAGCGATGGCCTGCTGAGACTGGGCCATGGCCTGCTGAGACTGGGCCATGGCCTGCTGAGACTGGGCCATGGCCTGCTGAGACTGGGCCATGGCCTGCTGAGACTGGGCCATGGCCTGCTGAGACTGGGCCATGGCCTGCAGAGACTGGGCCATGGCCTGCAGAGACTGGGCCATGGCCTGCAGAGACTGGGCCATGGCCTGCAGAGACTGGGCTATGGCCTGCAGAGACTGGGCTATGGCCTGCTGAGACTGGGCTATGGTGTTGAGCGCCTCTGCCATCTGGCGCTGGCACTGGCTCATGGCCTCCTGTGAGAGGGCAGCCATGTCCTGGGCCACAGACGCCGCCTGCACGGAAAGCCCCAGGCCTTGCAAACCGTTCCCCATGTCTGACACCGTCGCACCCATTGCCTCCACCGCGGACGCCACCCGTGTGGTGTCGGCCTGGGTGGCACGTATGACCGGCACCACTTCCAGCTCCTGGATGCGGGTGGACTCCTCCACCTGCGACTGCAGCCGCCGCAAGCCGGCCGTCACCCTCTTCGCTCGTCTCCGGGTCGGTGGTTGCATCGGACCTATGTGTGGGTGTGGTAACTCCAGGAACCCGGGATCCATCTGGGCGGCAGATGTTCGCTTGGGCTGGGCTGCCCTCCGACCGCCCGGCCCCTCTGCTGCTCCTACCTCCACCTGCTGTACCGGGACGGCTGTGTTGTGCGCACCAGTGAGTATACCAGACGCCTCATCACTAAAGTGCCCAACCGAGGTGAGTGTTTCTGCGATGGTGGAGGGTGTTGGTGACAGCAGTGGCGTTGTGCCGTGCGCTTCGTCCCACTCTGAGTCCATGGCACTTTGGGGTGGGGGTTCGTCTCCATCCATCCACTCTGTTTCACTGTCCGGTATTTCGTCTTCCTGGGTAGTGCTGTCCCGGGTAGGGGTGTCCTGGGCAGTGCTGTCCCGGGTAGGGGTGTCCTGGGCAGTGCTGTCCCGGGTAGTGGTGTCCCGGGTAGTGGTGTCCCGGGTAGTGGTGTCCCGGGTAGTGGTGTCCCGGGCAGTGCTGTCCCGGGTAGTGGTGTCCAGGATAGAGATGTCCTGGCTCGGATGTGACGGGGGCCTGTGGCTGCCCCCCTCGCCGCTGGGTGGTCACTCCCGCACGTGACAGGGGTGTCGTCTCCCTGTTGCTCCAGGTCTCTCCATCTCCCGTGGTGTGCGAGGGGCATCCTGCGGGCGTCGCATGCTGGAGGGTCCGGGTCTCTCTGTCTCCCGTGGCCTCCGAGGGGCATCCTGCGGGCGGTCTGCATCTGCGGCGATGGCTGCCTCGATGTTTGCTCCTGCGATACAGAATGAAGCATGCATGGTTAGACACGCAGGCAGTGATCAGGTGATATGGGGGAGGGGGATATAGGGGAGGGGGGATATGGGGACGGGCTGTCGGTCGCTCATTTGCTAGTACGCCCCCGACCTCTGCATCAGCAACCTCCCGGTCCTCAGGCACGCCAGCCAGTTCCAGGGCCCTTTCCTCGTGTTCGGTCAGTGGCCTCTCACCAGCGGGGCCTCCTCCAGTCCCCCCTATTGTTGTGTGCGCGCTTCTCCTGTGGGGGGGGTGGTGGTGGCAGGGGTAAAAGGCAACACTGTTAGACAGGTATATGAATGCACGCCATCGGTTGCGCGTGCATTGCAGAGGTTAAGGTTAGGGCTGGATTCACTTGGGGGAGGGGGATATGGGGGAGGGGGGCTAGGGGGGGAGGGGGGGATATGGGGGAGGGGGGCTAGGGGGGAGGGGGGATATGGGGGAGGGGGGATATGGGGGATATGGGGGAGATGGGGAGGGGGGATATGGGGGAGGGGGGATATGGGGGAGGGGGGATATGGGGGAGGGGGGATATGGGGGATATGGGGAGGGGGTATGGGGAGGGGGGATATGGGGGATATGGGGGAGGGGGGATATGGGGGATATGGGGATTTGGGGGATATGGAGGAGGGGGATATGGGGTGGGGGGAATAGGGGGATATGGGGGAGGAGGATAAGGGGGAGGGGGGATATGGGGGCTATGGGGGAGGGGGGATATGGGGGAGGGGGGATATGGGGAGGGGGGATATGGGGAGGGGGGATTTGGGGGATATGGAGGAGGGGGATATCGGGAGGGGGGATATGGGGGATATGGGGAGGGGGGATATGGGGAGGGGGATATGGGGATATGGGGGAGGGGGGATATGGGGGAGGGGGGATATGGGGAGGGGGGAAATGGGGGATATGGGGAGGGGGGATATGGGGAGGCTCACCCTGCCTGCTCTAACGAGGTCGTTCACCTTCTTGTGGCACTGGGTGCCTGCCCGTGGTGTGAGGGCCGCAGCGGTGACGACCTCTGCCACTTCCCTCCACAGACGCCGGCTGTGGCGTGGGGCAACTCTGCGGCCGTGCCCGGGATACAGGGCGTCCCTCCTCTGCTCCACTGTGTCCAGGAGCGCCTCCACATCCCGTGACTCTAACCTCGAGGCTTAGCGGCGGCCAGCCATCCAGTCGGGTGTTCCGGTCGGGTGTTCCGGTCGGGTGGGAGGGAGCAGCGCGGCCTTATGAGCTGTCACGCCGTGCGGTGTATGACGTTGCACGGCATGAACCACATGCGCAAGCGCGGATCCCGTTACGTCGCTGCTAGCCCATTTCGGGCCGGAGACTTTCGACCCATTTTTCCGACGTGACGCAAGTCGGATTTGCGCCGTTTTTTGCGCCGATCGGCGGACTTTGCGCCGATAACGGAGTATTTCGCCCCAGGTCTCTGGACCCAGTATGGTTCAGATGAACATCGGATCATCGGAAGAGGTCTCCGCTTCTCCAGTGCTGCTGCCTGTCATAATATACACCAGCATATCATGGTGCAGACACACACTGATGGGCACACAGTGGGACCAATCAACACACACAACACTGCAGCCAATCACCAGTAAGAGCACACGCACGAAAAAGACAGGGGGCATCAGAGTTCCTGCTCATTCGAGTTGCAGCTCGCGAGGAGGACAGAGCTCACAGCCTGCAACACAGACATTCACCATGTGCTGAGTGCATCGACTGGTTAGGACAAGGCAAAGGTCTTTAGTTAAAGCTAGTATCGTATTAACCCACAGTCAGAGTATGTTAAACAGTTAATGATTCAAGAAAATAGTGTTGTACTATTTCAAGTGTTGGTGGCCTGTATGTGTTCCACAGATCCAGAACACCCAACACAACATGATAGCAGGAGTTGAGGGATATGAGCACTTCATAGACCCACCTGCAAGTGATCTGCCTTCCGCCAGCATTCCGTCATCCTGCAACATAGACAACATCAGCCCGCCACTGCCGCTCCGCATTGCCGGCAACCTAGGGGCCAACTGGAAGATATTCAAACAGCGCTTCCAGCTCTTCCTTGAGGCCACAGACAGGGAGGAAGCCTCGGATACCAGGAAGTATCCTCCTCTTCACGGCCGGAGACCATGCCATCCACATTTTCAATTCTCTCACCTTTGCAGATGATGAAGATAATACAAAGTTCAAGACGGTCCTCCTCAAGTTTGACTCTCACTGCAGCATAGAGGTGAATGAAAGTTTCGAGCGCTCTGTGTTCCAACAGCGTTTGCAGGGTAAGGCTTAAACTTTCCAATCCTTCCTCACGCACCTCCGCATCCTTGCGCAGTCTTTCAGCTACGGGCCCACCTCCGACTCCATAATACGTGACCAGATCGTTTTCGGTGTTCAGTCGGACCCCCTACGACAGCAGCTCCTCAAAGTAAAGCACCTCACCCAAGCGACCACCATTGAGACCTGTGTCTTACACGAAAACGCCACGAGTCGGTACTCCCACATCCAAGCGGCTGAAACAGCGCGGCAAGGTCCCCACGGTGCGGAACGGGTCCAAGTGTTTGAGCAGCTCCAGGGCCTCAGCCTGGATGAGGGCGGCCATTTTGCGCGCTTTTCGGGGATCCCGCGCTTGGGCGCACCAAACGAGGGGACGGCGACATCGAAGAACGTAATGCGCAGGCGCGCACCACGCACGACCGCACCGCTGACGCTACGATGTGCGGCAACTGTGGCTCCACCCATTGAAAACGGCAATGCCCTGCCAAATCTCGACAATGCCTACGATGTGGCAGACTTGGCCACTATGCTGCCTGCTGCCTGCTGCCTAGCAGCTCAGCCTTCCAATTCATATCGCTTCAGCCAGCCTCGCAGCAATGTCCGGGCAATTCAACCCACAGTCACCGAGTCCGATGCGGATCTCCCACACAGCAGTGACACAGAAGGCGCCCATTCGAGTTGGTGTCGTGACAAAAAACAGGCTGTCCCCGAAGCAAAGACACCAGCCGCTGTCGGTATACAGCATCGATCCAGACGATGAGTGGTGTGCCACCCTGGTGGTCAACCGATCCCAAATACAATTCCGCCTGGACACTGGTGCTTCCGCCAATCTCATTGCGCAGTCTGACTTCCAAAGCCTTCATGTCAAACCAGCCATCCTTCCATCAGCCTGCCAGCTATAGGATTATAATGGCAATGGCATTGCTGCCAGCGGCTCGTTCCAACTTCATTTGACGCTCAGGTCATGCAAAGCCATCCTTCCTTTGAAATCGTGGGCCCCTCGAAAGCCTCCCTGTTTGGCACGCAGGCATGCAAGCTGTTGAACCTAGTTCAGATGGTTCACTCTCTCTCTCCTGATGACACATCTGCCTTTCAGGACACTGACCTCAGGGTGCAACTCGACGCCATCATCGACCAGCACCATTACGTCTTCGAAGGGATGGGCACGTTCCCATATACCTACAAGATCTTATTAAAACCGAATGCCACGCCTGTAGTGCACGCACCTCGCAGGGTCCCAGCACCCCTTAAGGACCGCCTCAAGCAGCAGCTGCAGGACCTCCAGGACCAAGGAGTGATCTCCAGAGTCACGGAACCAACCGACTGGGTCAGTTCCCTGGTATGTGTAAAAAAGCCTTCCGGCGAATTGAGAATTTGCATTGATCCCAAGGATCTGAATCGCAATATCATGAGGGAGCATTAACCAATTCCCAAGCGCGAAGAGATCACATGCAAGATGGCTCGCGCCAAGCTCTTCACCAAACTCAACGCTTCAAAAGGATTCTGGCAAATCCAGCTCGACAAATCCAGCAGGAAACTGTGTACAATCAATATCCGCTTTGGCAGATATTGTTACAACAGGAGGCCGTTTGGCATCATATCTGCTTCCGAGGCGTTCCATAGGATCACAGAACAAATGATAGAAGGCATTGAAGGTGTTTGCGACTATGTCGATGACATAACCATTTGGTCCACCATCCCGCAGGAGCA
This sequence comes from Scyliorhinus torazame, assembly GCF_047496885.1. NCBI lineage: Eukaryota > Metazoa > Chordata > Chondrichthyes > Carcharhiniformes > Scyliorhinidae > Scyliorhinus > Scyliorhinus torazame. The sequence goes on from NC_092725.1 coordinate 35,329,489, forward strand.
TGTCAGTCGCCCCCAGCGTGTGTTCAAACGCATATGTGAGCGGGGCCTATGCCTCAACAGGGCCAAATGCTCTTTTGGTCAGACGGAACTCAAGTTCCTCGGGGACCACATCTCTCAATTGGGTGTGCGGCCGGATGCGGACAAGGTGGCTGCTATCACAGCCATGAAAACACCAGAGGACAAGAAGGCGGTCCTCCAATTTCTGGGCATGGTCAACTTTTTAGGGAACTTCATCCCTAACCTTGCCTCTCATACCACTGCTCTCAGGAAACTGGTCAGGAAGACAACACACTTCCAATGGCTTCCTGCCCACGAGGCGAATGGAGAGAACTCAAAACCAAACTCACCACGACCCCGGTCTTAACTTTCTTTGATCCAGCAAAAGAGACCCCAATTTCGACCGATGCCAGCCAATCAGGCATTGGGGCCGTGCTCCTGCAACGCGGTGAGGCCTCATCATGGGCCCCTGTTGCATATGCGTCACGCGCCATGACCCCCACGGAACAGCGCTATGCGCAGGTAGAAAAGGAGTGCCTGGGCCTTCTGATCGGTGTCGTTAAGTTTCACGATTATGTGTACGGGCTTCCTCAATTCACCGTCGAGATCGACCATCGCCCGCTGGTCAATATAATACAGAAAGACTTGAATGACATGACACCTCGCCTCCAGCGTAATCTTCTCAAGCTCCGGCGATACGACTTCCAGCTGGTATACACCCCAGGCAAAATCCTCATCATTGCCGACGCTCTCTCCAGGGCAGTCAACACTCCGTGTGACCCAGCGTGATTCGTCTGCCAGGTTTACGCCCATGTGGCCTTTGTGGCCTCCAATCTACCTGCCATGGATGAACGCCTTGTCCAAATTCGCCGGGAGACGCGGCTGACCCTTTGCTACAGTGTGTCATGCGCCACCTAACAGACGGGTGGCTCAAGTGCCAATGCCCTCAGTTCTATAATGTCAGAGATGATCTGGCGGTAGTAGACGAGGTTCTTCTGGAACTGGACCGCATTGTCATGCCGCATAGCATGCAACAGCTCATCCTGGAACAGCTACACGAGGGCCACCTTGGCGTGGAGAAGTGCCGCCGACGGGCCCGAGAGGCAGTGTACTGGCCCGGCATTAATGACGACATAGCCAACACAGTGCTCAACTGCCCCACTTGTCAGCGCTTCCAGTCGGCCCAACCACGTGAGACCCTGCAGCCCCATGAGTTGGTCACGTCACCTTGGACCAGGGTGGGCCTCGACCTGTTCCACGCGCTGGGCAGAGACTATGTCCTGATTGTGAACTACTTTTCAAATTACCCAGAGGTGATACGGTTGCACAACATCACATCGTCTGCAGTCATCCGTGCCTGTAAGGACACCTTTCCTCGACACGGCATCCCACTCACGGGGATGTCAGACAATGGCCCCTGCTTCGCCAGCCAGGAATGGTCCAACTTTGCCAGGCGGTACAATTTTGTACATATGACATCCAGTCCCCTGTACCCCCAATCCAACGGCAAAGCGGAGAAGGGCGTCCATATAGTCAAACGGCACCTCTGCAAGGCTGCCGATGCTGGGTCCGATTTCTACCTTTCCTTGCTGGCCTATCGCTCCGCCCCACTTTCCACTGGCCTGTCGCCAGCCCAGCTGCTCATGGGTCACACGCTGAGGATGACGGTGCCATCCATTCATGTCCCAGACCTCGACCACGTTCCGGTCCTTCGCCGGATGCAGCTGTCTCGTGCACAGCACAAGGCGGCTCATGACTCCCGTGCAGCTGATCTCCCTGCTCTGGCTCCAGATGACAGGGTCCACATCCATCTTCCGGATGGTGGCTGGTCTGCAACCGCTGTGGTCGTTCGGCAGGCGGCCCCCCGCTCGTTCCTGGTTCGTCTACCGGATGGCTCCATTCTGCGCCGCAACCGATGTGCCCTTCGACTCGTTACGCGCTCGCTGCATGGTCCTCCACTGTTGCCTCGCCTTCCTGCTGACCCTGCCGTGGACTATGCAGAGACCCAGTCACTCTGCATCCTCCTCGCTCTGACGCAGTCCAGCCCGCTCCTCAACCGGTGGCTCCCGACCCAACCTTGAGGTGGTCAACCAGAATTCGTCGAAACTTAATTTGTGAACTTTGTGGACTTATGGACTTTCTGATTTGTTCTGTTCTTCCGTTGAATCGTTTACATGGTTTTTATATAGTGTTCATCTCGTCATTCTTGTGACATACTGTTTTTCTGCACCAGGCACCTTCGATGTAAATAGCTTAGTTCTCATGTACATAGTCCTGTAAATATTTCGCACACACGTAGTCATGGACATTATCACCATACACTATTTATTGCCACACAGGTACATTTTTTTATAAAAGGGGGGATGTCATGATATACAGTATATCATGGTGCAGACACACACTGATGGACACACAGTGGGACCAATCAACACACACAACACTGCAGCCAATCACCAGTTAGAGCACACACACTATAAAGACAGGGGGCATCAGAGTTCCCGTTCATTCAAGTTGCAGCTAGCGAGGAGGACAGAGCTCACAGCCTGCAACTCAGACATTTACCATGTGCTGAATGCATCTACTGGTTAGGACAAGGCAAAGGTCTTGTTGGTGACCTGTATGTGTTCCACGGATCCAGAACACCCAACACAACACTGCCAATGTCCCATACATTCAAATCCAGTCTATCTTGGCCAGATCCTACCGTATTTTGTTAAGTAAGAAGTCTTACAACACCAGGTTAAAGTCCAACAGGTTTGTTTCGATGTCACTAGCTTTCGGAGCGCTGCTCCTTCCTCAGGTGAGAACATTCATCTGAGGAAGGAGCAGTGCTCCGAAAGCTAGTGACATAGAAACAAACCTGTTGGACTTTAACCTGCTGTTGTAAGACTTCTTACTGTGCTCACCCCAGTCCAACGCCGGCATCTCCACATCATGGTATTTTGTTAAATTCTCCTCTCCCCCAATCCAAAATTTGTTTGCAACTAGTCTACTTCTTTGTCCATAACAAATTTAAATTTAAGCGCTTTGTGGTTGCTATCACTAAAATACTCCTCCACCAACTCATCAACCAGCTGTCCGGCTTCATTACCCAGAATTATGTGTAGCATTTTACCATCCTTACTGGATGACACACAGCTTGGCGGAGTTGCTCATAGTACCAAGGATTGTCAGATGACACAACAGAATATAGATAGATTGGAGACGTGGGCTCATAAATGGCAGATGGAGTTTAATCCGGACAAATGCGAGGTGATACATTTTGGAGGATCAAATCTAGGTATGAATTATACTGTAAATATTAACATATAGAGGGATCTGGGCGTGCAGATCCACAGTTCCCTAAAAGTGGTAACACAGGTGGCCAAGGTGATTAAGAAGGCATTTGGCATGCTTGCATTCATCAGCCAGGGCATTGAGTACAGGAGTTTGGAAATCATGTTGCGGCTGTATAAAACCTTGTTTAGGCCGCATTTGGAGTATTGCGTGCAGTTCTGGTCACCACATTATCAGAAGGATGTGGAAGCTTTGAAGAGAGTACAAAGAAGGTTCACCAGGATGTTGCCTGGTCTCGAGGGTGCTGGCTATGAGGAGCGATTGAATAAATTAGGATTGTGTTCACTGGAAAGACGGAAGCTGAGGGTATGCCTGAAAGAGGTCTACACAATTATGAGATGGTACACAGACAGGGTGGATAGTCAGAGGCTTCTCCAAGGGTGCAATTATAAATTACAAGGGGGCACAGGTTCAAGGTGAGAGGGGGAAAGTTTAAGGGAGATGTACGGGGAGCGTGTTTCACGCAGTGAGTGGTGGGTGCCTGGACCGCGCTGCCAGAAGGTGTGGTATTGACAGGCACATTCGCAGCATCTATGAGACATCTGGGTAGGTTCATGAATAAGGAGGAAATAGAGGGATACGGACCGAGTCAGCCCATCATAGTCGGCACAGGCTTGGAGGGCCGGAAGGCTTGTTCCTGTGCTGTACTTTTCTTTGTTCTTTGGATCCTCGACATATTTTTTTTTTTAAATTTAGTGTACTCAATTTTTTTTTCCAATTAAGAGGCAATTTAGCATGTTCAATCCACCTACCTTGCACATCTTTGGGTTGTGGGGGCGGAACCCACGCAAACACGGGGAGAATGTGCAAACTCCACACGGACAGTGACCCAGAGCCGGGATCAAACCTGGGACCTCGGCTCCGTAAGGCAACAGGGCTAAGCCATTGCGCCACTGTGCTGCTCTGGATCCTCTCCATATTGAGCTAAAAGGTTCTCCTGTATAAATTTTAAGAACTCAACTCCATCTCAGCCCTTAACATGATGGTTATCCCAATTAATTTTGGGAAAGTTGAAATCACTTAATATAATTATCCTCATATATTTTTACATCCTTCCGCATATTGAAATCACATTTGCTTCTCAATTTCCTGCTGACTATCTAGTGGTCGATAATAAATACCTAGCAACGTAGCTGTCCACTTTTTATCCGAAACTCTACCCAAAAAGCTTAATTTGAGTTGGCCACTTCCCGACATAAAATGGAGAACCGCAAAAGCTGAAGGGAAATTCAGCCAACACAGGCAAAGACTAGCAAATACAGAAATCATGTATATTGGAACCTGCAAAACAACAGGGCAGCACGGAAACCAGCAGCCATCTGCATAGTAATGCGCGACTCCAAGGCACAATGGCAACAGTTAAGGTGAATAAAGCCAAGCCACACTCCTCAGCGCCAACAGGAGCTAAGACAAAGGGAGGCCAACGGACATTTAGGGACCGCCCAACGATCAGGGAACAACTCCTGTATTGGAGAAATCGATCCAAGTGATCGGGACGCAGTCCAATCACTTGTAGTGTAGCCACCTGAGTTGGCCACTTCCCGACTTAAAATGGAGAACTGCAAAGGCTGAAGGGAAATTCAGCCAACACAGGCAAAGACGAGCAAATACAGAAATCATGTGTATTGGAACCTGTAAGGAACCAGGCAGCACTGAAACCAGCTGCCATCTGCATAGTAATGAGCAATTCCAGGGCACAATGGCAACAGTTGAGGTGAATAAAGACAAGCCAGACTCCTCAGCGCCAGCAGGAGTCAAGACAAAGGAAGGCCAACGGACATTTAGGGACCGCCCAACAATCAGGGAACAACTCCAGTATTGGAGAAATCGATCCAAGTGATCGGAACGCAGTCCAATCACTTGGAACCAGGTACGGGGTCCGCCCCGAAGGGCGGGAGGCCCCTGCGGACTATAAAGTAAAACCCCCAAGTTCAAATCGGCCTTCTTTGGCAGGGTCACTCAGCAACTTGAATCAACCCGTGAGAGTGACCTGTCTAAGCTGCCGCCAATGAAGTAAGTCTCAAGTCAACACTTGCTATGAGATAGACGCTCCTAGCTACCAGTCCATACCAGCTTTTGAATCCTGCAGACTCAGGACCTGAACAAAAGGCCATTTGTTCCCCTGACCTGGTGGGCCAGTCCGAAGCTAAGTATAGGCCCTTTAGTGATAGGAATAGCCCAGAAAGTAGAGTTTATGCATGAGTAGTGATTTACTGTGTATAATAAATGTGTTTTGATTTGAATCTTACTAATTGGTGTGTTGAGTTATTGATCATTACTTGAACTTGAACCTCATGGCGCTATCATAAAGATACCTGGCGACTCGAGAGCAAATGTTAAACAAACAGAGCAAATTACGATTTAAGAGTCAACCAAAAGTTAGCAACAAGATCATCACTCCTTAATGCAGTAACTGCCTCCTTAACTAATAGTGCAATGTATCCTCCTTTTCTACACCATCGTCTGTATTGCCTAAAGATTTTATATCCCAGTATGTTGAGCTGCCAACCTGCCCCTTATTCCAGTATATTATAATTAGACATGTCAATCACTCAGTTCTAAAGACTTACCAGGGACACCAATCATCGCAAGGATGGGTTATTAACATGCTTGAATAACCTGGAGTGTGTATATCCGATCAGCCATTGATAGTCATGCACGTACATAGAAAGGCACTGAAGTGCCCAGGAAAAATCCTTGCTCATTGTTGCAACATTCCAACCTTTGTTTCTTGGAGTCTGACCCATTGTTTTAACATTCTAATCAAAGCTTTTCGGATTATAACCGATTGTTGCAACAATCCATTCTGTTGTTCCCCAATTCAGTTCATTGTTGTTACCTTACCATCTACTTTACTCAGCTTACGATGCAGTATTTTAGCACTCTTTCCCACTGTTATCAGATTCCGTTCTCTCCCCTCCTGAGAATTTTATGTTCAGCGATTCCTTCCTTCCCAAGCCCACGCCTCCACCCCATCCCCGTAACCCCACCCAGCCTTTTGGACACTAAGGACAATTTAGCATGGCCAATCCACCTCACCTGCACATCTTTGGAATGTGGTCGGAAACCGGAGCACCCAGAGGAAACCCACTCAGACACGGGGAGAAAGTACAGACTGCGCACAGACAGTGTCCTCAGTTGGGAATCGAACCTGGGACCCTGGAGCTGTGAAGCAACTGTGCTACCATGCTGCCCAGGGATCTGGCAGTCTTATACACCTGTCAATAAAGGTGGAGAGGGAGGTGTAACAATCAATTAGGATGGCAAATAGTATGTTGTCCTTCGTTGCATGATGATTTGAGTTCAGAAGTAGGGATGCATTATTGCAGTGATACACCTCCTGGGTGAAACCACACCTGGAATATTGCACGCAGTTTTGGTCTGCTAACCTAAGAAAGGATATATGTGCCATAAGGGTGACAGTAGGGGTTCAGTAGGCTGATACCGGGGTTTGTGGAACTTCCAAAAGAGGAGGTATTAGTTTGACTCGACATGTATTCACTGTAATCTGATTGACTTGTATACAATTCTAACAGGGCTGGACAGATAAATGCAGGGAGATTGTTTATTTCCTGGTTGGAAAATCTAAAGCCGGGAGACACAGAATGCAGGGTTGACCAATTAGGACTGAGCTGAGGAAAAATATCTTTGCTCAAATGGGAGAAAACCTGTGGACTGTTCTACCACAGAAGGCCGTGGAAGCAAAGTCACTGAACATAATCAATGAAGAGATTTGTTTAAAGATTAAAATCCAGGATCAGCCATGCTCCATGGCGGAACAGGCTCAAAGGCCCGAATGATCTACTCCTGCTCATCATTTCTGTGTTTCTGTGAGATGAGCTACTTGCCACTGACGGCCTTATGCAGCCACAATATTTACTTGGCCTCTTCAGTTTGATTACTCCGCCAAGGATGTTGATACTGTGTGGGTGACTCATCTCATTGCAATCAAATATGAAGTGGGAATGGTTAGATTCTCTCTTGATTGGGATGGGCAAGTCAGCCAGTTGTGCGGCTATAATGCTATTTGCCACTGATCAGACAAAACAAGATTATTGTTCAAGTCTTGCTGCATTTGCACAACGGCTGCTCCGAATCTCTAATGATGCAGAACCTTTTGGCTTTGTTAGAAATGTCCCTGTAACATGGAACAGTCCAGTGACCTCCTGACATCCTGTCCGATAGACGTGAACACACTGCAACAAACTTGCATTCGTAAATAGCCCTAGCACAGGAGCTAGGATCTCATTGCCCACCTATTTGGAAAAGACACTGCAACGTGGAATTTTCTCAGCTTAATAGTTGCTACTTGAACACTCTGTTTCTTTAGCAGACCATGCCTGAACTGAACAGTTTAATGCAAAAATAATATGGAATGCTTCACACATCATCATACCTGCACACAAAAGATTAGTTTGGAGGTTGTATTCAATGCGATGAGATACTTCAGTGCAGAGATTCTGTTCAGTGGATGCATTGAATAAAGTGTGGAGTCTGTGCTCAACATGAACAAAGAACAAAGAAAATTACAGCACAGTAACAGGCTTTTCGGCCCTCCCAGCCTGCGCCGATCCAGATCCTTTATGTAAACCAGTCTTCTATTTTCCAAGGATCTACTTCCCTCTGTGCCCCGCCCGTTCATAAATCTGTCTAAATGCATCTTAAATGATGCTATCGTGCCCGCCTCTACCACCTCCGCTGGCAAAGCGTTCCAGGCACCCACCACCCTCTGCGTAAAAACCTTTCCACGCACATCTCCCTTAAACTTTCCCCCTCTCACCTTGAAATCGTGACCCCTTGTAATTGACACCCCCACTCTTGGAAAAAGCTTGTTGATATCCACCCTGTCCATGCCTCTCATAATTTTGTCGACCTCAATCAGGTCCCTCCTCAACTTCCGTCTTTCCAACGAAAACTATCCTAATCTACTTAACCTTTCTTCATAGCTAGCACCCTCCATACCAGGCAACATCCTGGTGAACCTCCTCTGCACCCTCTCTAAAGCATCCACATCCTTCTGGTATTGTGGCGACCAGAACTGCACGCAGTATTCCAAACGTGGCCTAACCAAAGTCCTGTACAACTGTAACAAGACCTGCCGACTCTTGTACTCAATACCCCGTCTGATGAAGGCAAGCATGCTGTCTGCATTCTTGACCACTCTATCGACCTGCTTTGCCACCTTCAGGGTACAATGGATCTGAACACCCAGATCTCTCTATACAACAATTTTCCCCAGGACTCTTCCATTGACCGTATAGTCCGCTCTTGAATTAGATCTTCCAAAATACATCACCGCGCATTTGCCTGGATTGAACTCCATCTGTCATTTCTCTGCCCAATTCTCCAATCTATCTACATTTTGCTGTATTCTCTGACAGCCCTCCTCGCTATCTGCAACTCCACCAATCTTAGTATCATCTGCAAACTGGCTAATCAGACCACCTATACCTTCGTCCAGATCATTTCTGTATATCACAAACAGCAGTGGTCCGAGCACGGATCCCTGTGGAACACCACTAGTCACCTTTCTCCATTTTGAGACACTCCCTTCCACCACTAATCTCTGTCTCCTGTTGCCCCGCCAGTTCTTTATTCATCTAGCTAGTACATCCTGAACCCCACACGACTTCACTTTTTCCATCAACCTGCCATGGGAAACTTTATCAAACGCCTTACTGAAGTCCATGTATATGACATCTACAGCCCTTCCCTCATCAATTAACTTTGTTACTTCCTCAAAGAATTCTATTGGGTTTGTAAGACATGACCATCCCTCCACAAAACCATGCTACCTATCACTGAGAAGTCTATTTTCTTCCAAATGTGAATAGATCCTATCCTCAGTATCTTCTCCAGCAGTTTGCCTGGCACTGACGTCAAGTTCACAGGTCTATAATTCCCTGGATTATCCCTGCTATCCTACTTAAACAAAGGGACAACACTGGCAATTCTCCAGTCCTCCGGGACCTCACCCGTGCTCAAGGATGCTGCAAAGATATATGTCAAGGCCCCAGCTATTTCGTCCCTTGCTTCCCTCAGTAACCTGGGATAGATCCCATCCGAACCTGGGGACTTGTCCACCTTAATGCCTTTTTGAACACCGAAAACTTCCCCCTTCCTTATGCCGACTTGACCTCGAGTATTTAAACATCCATCCCTAGCCTCAACATCAGTCATGTGCCTCTCCTTTGTGAATACCGATGCAAAGTACTCATTAAGAATCTCACCCATTTCTTCTGACTCCACGCATAAATCCCCTCTTTTGTCTTTGAGTGGGCCAGTCCTTTCTCTGGTTACCCTCTTGCTCCCTACATACAAATAAAAGGCTTTGGGATTTTCCATAACCCTGTTAGCCAAAGATATTTCATGACCCCTTTTAGCCCTCTTTATTGCGCGTTTGAGATTTGTCCTACTTTCCCGATATTCCTCCAAAGCTTCATCAGTTTTAAGTCGCCTAGATCTTATGTGTGCTTCCTTTTTTACCTTAGCTAGTCTCACAAATTCCACCTGTCATCCACAGTTCCCTAATCTTGTCATTTCTGTCCCTCATTTTCACAGGGACATGTCTGTCCTGCACTCTAATCAACATTTCCTTAAAAGACTCCCACATTTCAAATGTGGATTTACCCTTAAACAGCTGCTCCCAATCGACATTCCCTAGCTCAAGCCGAATTTTGTTATACTTGGCCTTTCCCCAGTATAGCACTCTTTCTTTAGGACCACTCTCGTCTTTGTCCATGAGTATTCTAAAACTTACGGAATTGTGATTGCTATTCACAAAGTAATCACCGACTGAAACTTCAACCACCTGGCCGGATCATTCCCCAATACCAGGTCCAGTATGGCCCCTTCCCGAGCTGGACTATTTACAGACTGCTCTAAAGAACTCTCCTGGATGCTCCTTACAAATTCTGCTCGATCTACGCTTGCAACACTACATGAGTCCCATTCAATGTTGGGGAAGTTAAAATCTCGCATCACGACCACCCTATTGCTCCTACATTTTTCTATAATCTGTCTACATATTTGTACCTCTACTTCGCGCTCGCTTTTGGGAGGCCTGTAGTAAAGTCCCAACAATGTTACTGCATCCTTCCTATTTCTTAGCTCTACCCATATTGCCTCAGTGCAGTGATGTGCAATGTGGATGATGTGCTCAGCGTGTCGACTATGTTCAGTGCTGGGACTGTATATAATATACATTCCATGTTAACTGTAGACGAGTGAGGCCAGTAGTTTGGGACGGGAGTTTGTTTAGGGGATGAATACGATAGCGTTTGTCTTACTGTTAGAAATAGAGAAATGAAAGCCCTCCCATTTAGGAAGGGCAAGAACATTTGAACATGTAGATGGGGAGATAATTAATGACTTAATTTGAACAGTAGAGAGAGAGATGTCAGAAAATCAAGCGATCAGGGTGTAGAAACAATTTGATTTCAGATGGGAAATTATAACAACAAGAAGTAGCATGCGTGAGTCGTGCACACGCACCCTAATTGTAACTATAACATAGAACAGTACAGCGCAGAACAGGCCCTTCGGCCCTCGATGTTGTACCGAGCATTGTCTGAAACCAAGATCAAGCTATCCCACCCCCTGTCATTCTGGTGTGCTCCATGTGCCTATCCAATGACCGCTTGAAATTTTCTAAAGTGCCCAACTCCACTCCCACAGCAGGCAGTCCATTCCACACCCTAACCACTCTCTGAGTAAAGAACCTACCTCGAAAATCCCTCCTATATCTCCCACCCTGAACCTTATAGTTATGCCCCCTTGTAACAGCTACATCCACCAGAGGAAATAGTCTCTGACTGTCCACTCTATCTATCCCCCTCATCAGCTTATAAACTTCTATTAAGTCGACTCTCTTCCTCCTCCGCTCCAAAGAGAAAAGCTCCCTCAACCTTTCCTCATACTTTAGGAAAATTGACTGGGACTCACTTAGTGTTCGGGGCTTGGACCGGGCAGAGTTTATAAGGAGCATCGAGGACGGCTTCTTAAAACAATATGTAGAGAAATAAAAGCCCTCCCATTTAGGAAGGTCAAGAACATTTGAACATGTAGACCAGGAGATAATTAATGACTCAATTCAAACAGTAGAAAGAGAGATGTCAGAAAATCAATCAACCAGGATCTAGATACATTTTGATTTCAGATGGGAAATTATAACAACAGGAAGTAGCATGCGTGAGTCGTGTGCACGCACTCTAATTGTAACTATAACATAGAACAGTACAGCGCAGAACAGGCCCTTCGGCCTTCGAAGTTGTACCGAGCATTGTCCGAAACCAAGATCAAGCTATCCCACCCCCTGTCATTCTGGTGTGCTCCATGTGCCTATCCAATGACCGCTTGAAATTTTCTAAAGTGCCCGACTCCACTCTCACAGCAGGCAGTCCATTCCACACCCTAACAACTCTCTGAGTAAAGAACCTACCTCGAACATCCCTCCTATATCTCCCACCCTGAACCTTATAGTTATGCCACCTTGTAACAGCTACATCCACCCGATGAAATAGTATCTGTACGTCCACTCTACCCGTTCTGAGACATCCTGCACCCTGGCACCAGGGAGGCTAGGCGTGCATGCACTAGACTTCAGACTTACAGGATACAGGAGTGCGCTCTCTCGTGTCTCGGGCGGGGTGTGGGAGGCGGTGTAGTTCTACAACAAATGGATAACATCCTCAGAATACAAAGATGAGGAGAAACATCTTCACTTAGCGGCGAGTGGACATGTGAAATTCCTGACCAGAGATGGCTGCGGAGACCAAGTTACTGAATATGTTTAAGGAGGAAATGGAGATCTAAGTAATCTACTGAGCCAATGTCTTTGTCATTCTCCAACAATTACTCTAAAACCGAGACCTTGTCAGCCAAAGATTTCCTCAAGTATTTGATGGCAAATTGATGGCAGAGTATTTCACATCCACAAAGATTACCATTATCCCGGTATTGAATCCATAAATCGCTCGATCGCGACCTTAGGCCTGAACCCAATTCTGTGGACCTTCGCTGCTCCATCGGAAATTATCAGTCAATGCATTCCCACATCTTTCGGGAGAAGGCCTGAAGTAATGTATCTTGTCATCAGTGATGTTTGGAATTGCTTACGAACAGCGACAGTGTGTTCCACTCTCTTCAATTAGTGTTCATGCAGCCATCACTTACTGTTTCATTAAAATATTGATCTGAACATCAATACAATTTGTGTGTTTCAGAAATTATGTGAGAGTGAGAGCCCTTAACAACAAGACATTTGATCAGAGCTTCAATGAAGCTGAGGAATATTTCACCCAATAAGAAATAAAGGGTTAAACGTTCAGTGGCCTGAATTGTGCCCAACACGAAGGAAGATGTATTTGTTGTAGACATGTTATCTTAGTCTCTGCTGATCGTTTCAGGAGTTCCTCTCAGTCGTGCCTGACATACAACATATTCGGCTGTTGCCTCAATGAATTTACTACATCATGTTGACTTCAATATGAATATCCACTGACGCTTGCACAGTAATAAAAACAGAAAGTGCCTTTGGATAGGCTGTGCAATCTGTTCGCCTGTGTTGACAGATAGCGAGTCATGTCCATAGATAGAGAGAACCTGGACAGCGCACTGGCCCTCCCTGTACCTAGGCCCATTCCCCAGCCCCATCTCCGTAACCTCAACCAAACATTTGGACACAAAGAGGCAATTTAACATGGTCAATCCAATCGACTCAATTTTTGATTGTGGCAGAAAACCAGAGGAAACCCACGCAGAGAAAGGGCAAACTCCACACAGTCAGCCAAGGTCAGAATTGAGCCTTGGTCCCTGGTGGTGTTAGGCAGCAGTGCTAACCACTGTACCATCGTGTCGCCCACTTCACACGAGCGCTAGACAATACCCTCTTCAAAAGAACACCATCCGGCCTCTTTCCTTGGCATTCTGGAGTCAACACTGATGTGAACCGTACTTGAACCTTCAGATTTTCGGCGGGATCAGTGGCCAGGAGTCTGTCGGGAAGGTAAGTTTACCTCTTTAAAAACTTACCTTCAGAGCTGCAGGAAGTCGGCCGTGGGGATTTCTGGGAAGATTTGTTAGTACCTGTGTATAAGTTGGGCAGTTCCTGTGTTAGAGAATTGGAGCTGGAGCTGGATGAACTTCGGATGATTTGGGAGGCAGAGGTGGTCATAGATAGAAGCTTCAGGGATGTAGTTACTCCGAAGACTAAAGATAGATGAGTGATGGTGAGAGGGGCTGGGAGGAAGCAGTCAGTACAGGGATCCCCGATGGTCGTTCCCCTTAGTAACAAGTGTACAGTTTTGGATCCTTTTGGGGGGGGGAACTTACCAGGGGTAAGCCATGGGGTACAGGTCTCTGACACAGAGTCTGTCCCTGTTGCTCAGAAGGGAAGGGGAGAGAGGAGTAGAGCATTAGTCTAAGGAGACTCCATTGTTAGGGTGATAGATAGCAAATTATGTGGGAACATAAGAACATAAGAACTAGGAGCAGGAGTAGGCCATCTGGCCCCTTGAGCCTGCTCCACCATTCAATGAGATCATGCTGATCTTTTGTGGACTCAGCTCCACTTTCCGGCCCGAACACCATAACCCTTAATCCCTTTATTCCTAAAAAAACTATCTATATTTATCTTAAAAACATTCAATGAAGGAGCCTCTACTGCTTCACTGGGCAAGGAATTCCATAGATTCACAACCCTTTGGGTGAAGATGTTCCTCCTAAACTCAGTCCTAAATCTACTTCCCCTTATTTTGAGGCTATGCCCCCTAGTTCTGCTTTCACCCGCCAGTGGAAACAACCTGCCCGCATCTATCCTATCTATTCCCTTCATAATCTTATATGTTTCTATAAGACCCCCCCTCATCCTTCCAAATTCCAACGAGTACAGTCCCAGTCTACTCAACCTCTCCTCGTAATCCAACCCCTTCAGCTCTGGGATTAACCTAGTGAATCTCCTCTGCACACCCTCCAGTGCCAGTACGTCCTTTCTCAAGTAAGGAGACCAAAACTGAACACAATACTCCAGGTGTAGCCTCACTAACACCTTATACAATTGCAGCAGAACCTCCCTAGTCTTAAATTCCATCCCTCTAGCAATAAAGGACAAAATTCCATTTGCCTTCTTAATCACCTGTTGCACCTGAAAACCAACTTTTTGCAACTCTTGCACTAGCACACCCAGGTCTCTCTGCACAGCAGCATATTTTAATATTTTATCATTTAAATAATGATCCCTTTTGCTGTTATTCCTACCAAAATGGATAACCTCACATTTGTCAACATTGTATTCCATCTGCCAGACACAAGCCCATTCACTTAGCCTATCTAAATCCCTCTGCAGACTTCCAGTATCCTCTGCACTTTTTGCTTTACCACTTATCTTAGTGTCGTCTGCAAACTTGGACACATTGCCCTTGGTCCCCAACTCCAAATCATCTATGTAAATTGTGAACAGTTGTGGGCCCAACACTGATCCCTGAGGGACACCACTAGCTACTGATTGCCAACCAGAGAAACACCCATTAGTCCCCATTCTTTGCTTTCTATTAATTAACCCCCCTCTATCGCGGTACACCCTGTCACCCAAAGAATCTCCCTGGCCTCCGGATCCCACTCCGTGGAGATCCGGGGGTACTGCATCGCCACCCTCACCGTCCAGGGCGTAGAGTTCATCAACTTCCGGCTCTACGTCCCCCCAACCTCTGCGCTGCCTTGCTACTTGGCCTGGACTTCCAGTGCAACCTCCAAAGTCTAACTCTAAAATTCGGCGGACCCCCACCACTCCTCACTGTATGTGGCCTCACGACCCTTAAGGTCGACCCACCCTCCCTGTCAGCAAACCTCACCCCGGATTGCAATCCTCTATCCATGCTACTACTTTCCCCTTAATGCCATGCATATTTATCTTATGCAACAACCTTTTGCGTGGCACCTTGTCAAAGACTTTCTGGAAATCCAGATATACCACATCCATTGGCTCCCCATTATCTACCGCACTGTTAATGTCCTCAAAAAATTCCACTAAATTAGTTAGGCACGACCTGCCCTTTATGAACCCATGCTGCGTCTGTCCAGTGGGACAATTTCCATCCAGATGCCTCGCTATTTCTTCCTTGATAATAGATTCCAGCATCTTCCCTACTACCGAAGTTAAGCTCACTGGCCTATAATTACCCGCTTTCTGCCTTCCTCCTTTTTTAAGCAGTGGTGTTACGTTTGCTAATTTCCAATCCGCCGGGACCACCCCAGAGTCTAGTGAATTTTGGTAAATTATCACGAGTGCATTTGCAATGTCCCTAGCCATCTCTTTTAGCACTCTGCGATGCATCCCATCAGGTCCAGGAGACTTGTCTACCTTTAGCCCCATTAGCTTGCCCATCACTACCTCCTTGGTGATAACAGTCCTCTCAAGGTCCTCACCTGTCATAGCCTCATTTCCATCAGTCACTGGCATGTTATTTGTGTCTTCCACTGTGAAGACCGACCCAAAAAACCTGTTCAGTTCCTCAGCCATTTCCTTATCTCCCATTATTAAATCTCCCTTCTCATCCTCTAAAGGACCAATATTTACCTTAGCCACTCTTTTTTGTTTTATGTATTTGTAGAAACTTTTACTATCTGTTTTTATATTCTGAGCAAGTTTACTGTCATAATCTATCTTACTCTCTCTCTCGTGGTTGGTGTGTTCCCTCCCAGGTGCCAGGGTCCGCAATGTCCTGGATCGTGTTTTCGGGATCCTTAAGGGGCAGGGCGAGCAGCCCCAAGTCGTGGTCCACATAGGCTCCAACGACATAGGTAGGAAAAGGGATAGGGATGTAAGGCAGGAATTCAGAAAGTTAGGGTGGAAACTTAGATCTAGAACAAACAGAGTTATTATCTCTGGATTGTTACCACTGCCACGCGCTAGCGAGATCAGGAATAGGGAGAGAGAGCAGTTGAACACGTGGCTACAGGGATGGTGCAGGAGGGAGGGTTTCAGATACCTGGATAATTGGGGCTCATTCTGGGGTATGTAGGACCTCTACATGCAGGATGGTCTACACCTGGACCGGGGGGGGTACCAATATCCTGGGGGGGGGGGCGGGGGTGGATTTGCCAATGCTCTTTGGGAGGGCTTAAACTAGTTCAGCAGGGGGTTGGGAACCTGAATTGTAGCTCCAGTATATAGGAGGTTGAGAGTAGTGAGGTCATGAGTAAGGTTTCAAAGTTGCAGGAATGTACCGGCAGGCAGGAAGGCGGTTTAAAGTATATCTACTTCAATGACAGGAGCATCCGGAATAAAGTGGGTGAACTTGCGGCATGGGTTGGTACCTGGGACTTCGATGTTGTGGCCATTTCGGAGATATGCGTAGAGCAGGCACAGGAATGGTTGTTGCAGGTGCCGGGGTTTAGATATTTCAGTAAGCTCAAGGAAGGTGGTAAAAGAGGGGGAGGGGTGGCATTGTTAGTCAAGGGCAGTGTTATGGTGACAGAAAGGACGTTTGATGAGGACTCGTCTACTGAGGTAGTATGGGCTGAGATTAGAAACAGGAAAGGAGAGGTCACCCTGTTAGAAGTTTTCTATAGGCCTCCGAAAAGTTCCAGAGATGGAGAGGAAAGGATTGCAAAGATGATTCTGGATTGGAGCGAAAGTAACAGGGTAGTCGTTATGGGGGACTTTAACTTTCCAAATATTGACTGGAAATGCTATAGTTCGAGTGTTTTGAAGGGTACGTTTTTGTCCAATGTGTGCAGGAGGGTTTCCTGACACAGTATGTAGATCGGCCAACGAGAGGCGAGTCCATATTGGATTTGGTACTGGGTAATGAACCAGGACAGGTCTTGGATTTGGAGGTAGGTGTGCACTTTGGTGATAGTGATCACAGTTCGATTAAATTAATTTTAGCGATGGAAAGAAATAGGTATATACCGCAGGGCAAGAGTTACATCTGGGGGAAAGGCAATTACGATGTGATGAGGCAAGATTTAGGATGCATCGGATGGGGTGGAAAACTACAGGGGATGGGCACAAGTGAAATGTGGAGCTTGTTCAAGGAACAGATACTGCATGTCCTTGATAAGTATGTACCTGTCAAGCAGGGAGGAAGTGCTTGAGCGAGGGAACCGTGGTTTACTAAAGTAGTTGAAGCACTTGTCAAGAGGAAGAAGGAGGCTTATGTAAAGATGAGACGTGAAGGTTCAGTTAGGGCGCCCGAGAGTTACAAGTTAGCTAGGAAGGACCTAAAGAGAGATTTAAGAAGTGCCAGGAGGGGGCATGACAAGTCTTTGGCAGGTAGGATATCAAGGATAACCCTGAAGCTTTCTATAGATATGTCAGGAATAAAAGAATGACTAGGGTAAGAGGAGAGAGAGCCAGACAAGGACAGTAGTGGGAAGTTGGCTATTGCAGAAAATATGGAGGTATGGGATTCAGGGTGATTTAGCAGTTTGGATCAGAAATTGGCTGGCTGGAAGAAGACAAAGAGTGGTGGTTGATGGGAAATGTTCAGACTGGAGTCCAGTTACTAGTGGTGTACCACAAGGATCTGTTTTGGGGCCACTGCTGTTTGTCATTTTTATAAATGACCTGGAGGAGGGCGTAGAATGATGGGTGAGTAAATTTGCAGATGACACTAAAGTCGGTGGAGTTGTGGACAGTGCGGAAGGATGTTACAAGTTACAGAGGGACATAGATAAACTGCAGCGCTGAGCTGAGAGGTGGCAAATGGAGGTTAATGCAGAAAAGTGTGAGGTGATTCATTTTGGAAGGAATAACAGGAAGACAGAGTACTGGGCTAATGGTAAAATTGTTGGTAGTGTGGATGAGCAGAGAGACCTTGGTGTCCATGTGCACAGATCCCTGAAAGTTGCCACCCAGGTTGAGAGGATTGTTCAGAAGGCGTACGGTGTGTTAGCTTTTATTGGTAGAGGGATTGAGTTTCGGAGCCATGAGGTCATGTTGCAGCTGTACAAAACTCTGATGCACCCGCATTTGGAGTATTGCGTGGAATTCTGGTTGCTGCATTATAGGAAGGATGTGGAAGCATTGGGAAGGGTGCAAAGGAGATTTACCAGGATGTTGCCTGGTATGGAGGGAAGATCTTATGAGGGAGGGCTGAGGTATTTGAGGCTGTTTTCGTTAGAGAGAAGAAGATTAAGAGGTGACTTAATTGAGGCATACAAGATGTTCAAACGACTAGATAGGGTGCACAGTGAGAGCCTTTTTCCTCGGAAGGTGATGTCGAGTACGAGGGGACATAGCTTTAAATTGAGGGGAGATAGATGTAGGACAGATGTCAGAGGTAGGTTCTTTACTCAGAGAGGCGTAAGGGCGTGGAATGCCCTGCCTGCAACAATAGTGGACTCGCCAACATTAGGGGCATTTAAATGATCATTGGATACACATATGGATGATAAGGGAATAGTGTAGATGGGCTTTAGAGTGGTTTCACGGTCGGCGTAACATCGAGGGCTGAATTACGCTCTAATGTTCTATGTCCTATGTTCTATGAACCAGCAACATACAGACTGTGGCATCTAATCCACCACCTTAACTGAAAATGCCCCTCTAGCAGATAGACCATCCTGAATTGGAATTAAAGACATGTTAAAAATTATCTACCTAAAATAAGACCAACGGAAATTGGAACCTATCATTTTGAAGTTTTGGAAAAAAAAATAGCTGGGAGATAGGAGAACGTGAAGTGTTCCAGAATATCTGCCCAATGTAGCTGAGAAGCTGGGAGGTGGGAAACTACAGCAGTTCTCCGAGAGTAGGGGCTACGTGAATTCAATGCGTGTTCAAATAAATCTATTATTTTAATATAAACTCGCTGAATTTAAAATTCCGTGCTATTCTGCAGATTGAATCCAGGCCAGATTCCTGATAGATATTGTCAGACTTGCTTAACTGGACAGAGAACATGTTGTACAATGAATAAAGAACCAGAATGAATCATTATCGTGGAAGTAAGTGAATACATGTCTAGCAGTGACCATAATATGAAAGAGGCAGACATTTAGTCCGCAAGACAGGAGTTCCAGATGCTGTGGTTTTAGCATGAATTATGTTTCACATGGACGGAACCAAAAACAAAATTGATACATTCAAGTAGATTAATTATAAACAGACCCACCTAGAGGAAAGAGGGATGCTCTGAAAGAAGTATGTCACGCAGTGCATATAGGCAGAAGATGTCTAAAATGTCAACATCCAGTTGTACCTTTCGTGATGGTCTTTATAATTAGATGCCACGATCAAACAAACAATATTGTAGGAATTGTGACATCTGGTCAATTCAGGACCAATTGCGATTTGATTATGAGGGTGTCCACATTGTGTTGTTACTTGTTATTGAGGACAAGACAAGGGTGGCCTATTAACACACCATGCCCTGCAATTCTGAAACAATGCAGCCAATAACTCTACCACTGGATTTGTGTGTATAGCTGGGTTTTTTCAAAGAATAATAGGGGCTGGTTTAGCACAGTGGACTAACCAGCTGGCTTGTAATGCAGCGCCGGTTCAATTCCCGTGCCGGCCTCTCCGAACAGGCGCCGGAATGTGGCGACTAGGGGTTTTCCAGTAACGTCATTGAAGCCTACGTGTGACAATAAGCGATTATTATTATTAATAATAAAATGATACAGCAGCGAACGATTCTGTACATCTTTTTCTGTTAACTTGTAGTTCGAACTGCAAATACAGCTCAATATTCCTTATACTTTGCGAAATATCACTGAAGTACGTCCTCCAATATCTAACTATCTCTGAACATGAATCCTCTGTTCTCTCAGGGTAACTATTGCATTTTCCTGCCCCATACCTTCAATCAATGCCTCCTGGTTACTGACCCCAAAGGGGACAGGTATCTTCCATTCTCCCTCACTATGTCACGGCTAATTTTGTACGTCTTAATCAGCTGCTCACCACCCGCCACAGTGCCTCTTCCTCTCCCTTCACCCACATCCGTCAGTGATATCTGCTCTATTGAAAATAACGCAGTCTCACCAATCTCTCTCTACATCTTCGCCCTTGATAGTTTTACAGTGTGCAAAATGTATTGTTTCCTCTTTATTATGTATTTTACCCTGGCATCTGGAGGGACTCACTGAAATGATTGCCAACCTGTCTGGATGTCTGTCTACCAATGGAATCTCCGACAGGACAAATCTTTCAACCTATTGTTGTTGATCCATGTTAGTCATATTCTGATTGCTGCCAAGGTACGGACAGCATGTATTTAATTTTGGTTCATTCTGTTCTAGACTGTGGAAGTCGCTGTATAGGCCAACATTGATTGCTCACTCTTCAGTGTACCCGATGTTCACAGTAACCTCATTACAGTGTTAATGTAAGCCTACTTGTGACAATAATAATAAAGATTATAAAGATTATAAAGAAGTGCGTTTGAGACAGGGCAGGCGATCCGCCTTCTGTAATCGCTAGTGTTCACCTGCGTAAATTCACTGTGCTGTTCAGGAGGGTATTCAGGGCATCCTCGCTTCCTCATGCCTCCACAATTGGCTACTTGTTGAGGGTGGTGCAAACCAAGGGGAAGCATGTACTGTATGCTTCGTGCTATTCATTGGGGTGACCATCATTGTTCCAGAACGATACTGTCCATGTGGTATCGCCTTCCGTGATCCTGAAACAAAGAATGCCTGAGCAATATTCCACAGTGGCGCCATAGAACATAGAACATAGAACATAGAACGATACAGCGCAGTACAGGCCCTTCGGCCCACAATGTTGCACCGAAACAAAAGCCATGAGTTTAGACATGCTAACTAACATGCTTGTCTATCTTTTGACATTCCAAAACCCAATCAAATGAGCGAACTGTCATGAAATCCCCACACAGAAGGAAAAGAGCAGCAGATACCAGGCGGCATTAATACCTGGAGGCTCCCCTGCATATCACACCCCATCCTGACTCAAACATATATCCTCGTTCTTTCACTGCCGCTGAGTCAAAATCCAGAAATATCTCCGAACTGCATCGTGGGTGTATCGACTTCTCAGGGGGACTACAGCTTTTTTAAGAACGCAGCTCAGCATCAGCTACTGAAGGCAAGCAGAGATGGGAAATAAATGCTGGCAAACCTGTGGCGCCCATATGCTGTAAATGAATTGTTAAAATAGCTAATGTGGTACTGTTGTTTAAGAAAGGTAGCAGGGATAATCCTGGAAACTATAGGCCGGTGAGCCTCACGTCAGTAGTAGGTAAATTATTGGGGGGAATTGTCAGGCACAGGATTTATACCCATTTAGAAACAAATTAACTCATAAGTGATAGACAGCATGGTTTTGTGAAGGGGAGGTCTTGCCTCACTAACTTGATCGGGTTTTTTGTGGAGGTAACAAAGATGAGCGATGAGGGAAGGGCGGTGGATGTTGTTTACATGGACTTCAGTAAAGCCTTTGACAAGGTGCCTCATGGCAGACTGGTACAAAAGCTGAAGTCACGGGATCAGAGATGAGGTGGTAAGATGGATACAGAACTGGCTCGGTCACAGAAGGCAAAGGGTAGCATTACATAAGACCATAATAACTAGGAGCAGGAGTAGGCCATCTGGCCCCTCGAGCCTGCTCCACCATTCAATACGATCATGGCTGATCATTTGTGCACTCAGCTCCACTTTCCGGCCTGAACACTATAACCCTTTATTCTTCAAAAAAACTATCTGTCTTTATCTTAAAACATTAATGAAGGAGCCTTTACTGCTTCACTGGGCAGGGAATTCCATAGGTTCACAACCCTTTGGGTGAAGAGGTTCCTCCTAAACTCAGTCCTATAATCTACTTTCCCTTATTTTGAGGCTATGCCCCCTAGTTCTGCTTTCACCCGACAGTGGAAACAACCTGTCCGCATCTATCCTATCTATTCCCTCCATATTTTTATATGTTTCTATAAGATCCCCCCTCATCCATCTAAATTCCAACGAGTAAAGTTCCAGTCTACTCCACCTCTCCTCGTAATCCAACCCCTTCAGCTCTGGGATTAAACTAGTGAATCTCCTCTGCACACCCGCCAGTGCCAGTACATCCTTTCTCAAGTAAGGAGACCAAAACTGAACACAATACTCCAGGTGTGGCCGCAGTAACACCTTATACAATTGTAGCATAACCTCCCTAGACTTCAACTCCATCTCTCCAGCAATGAAGGACAAAATTCCATTCACCTTCTTAATCACCTGCTGCACATGTAAACCAACTTTTTGCGATTCATGCACTAGCACACCCAGCTCTCTCTGCACAGCAGAATATTTTAATATTTTATCATTTAAATAATAATCCCTTTTGCTGTTATTCCTACAAAAATGGATAACCTCACATTTGTCAACATTGTATTCCACCTGCCAGACTTTAGCCCATTCACTTAGCCTATCCAAATCCCTCTGCAAACTTCCAGTATCCTCTGCACTTTTTGCTTTACCACTCATCTTAGTGTCGTCTGCAAACTTGGACACATTGCCCTTGGTCCCCAACTCCAAATCATCTATGTGAATTATAGATTACATAGAACATACAGTGCAGAAGGAGGCCATTCGGCCCATCGAGTCTGCATCGACCCACATTAATCCCTCACTTCCACCTTATCCCCGCAACCCAATAACCCCTCCCAACCTTTATGGACACTACGGGTAATTTAGCATGGCCAATCCACCTAACCTGCACGTCTTTGGACTGTGGGAGGAAACCGGAGCACCCGGAGGAAACCCACGCGGACACGGGGAGAACGTGCAAACTCCGCACAGACAGTGACCCAGCGGGAATCGAACCTGGGACCCTGGCGCTGTGAAGCCACAGTGCTAATCACTTGTGCTACCGTGCTGCCCAAATATGGAGGGAATAGATAGGAGGGAATTATGAACAATTGTGGGCCCAACACTGATTCCTGAGGGACACCACTGGCTACTGATTGCCAACCAGAGAAACACCCATTAATCCCCACTCTTTGCTTTCTATTAATTAACCAATCCTCTATCCATGCTACTACTTTCCGCTTAATGCCATGGATCTTTATCTTATGCAGCAACCTTTTGTGTGGCACCTTGTCAAAGACGTTCTGGAAATCCAGATATACCACATCCTTGGCTCCCCGTTATCTGCCGCACTGCCGTCCTCAAAAAATTCCACTAAATTAGTTAGGCATGACCTGCCCTTTATGAACCCATGCTGCGTTTGCCCAAGGGACAATTTCCACCCAGATGCCTCGCTATTTCTTCCTTGATGATAGATTCCAGCATCTTCCCTACTACTGAAGTTAAGCTCACTGGCCTATAATTACCCGCTTTCTGCCTACCTCCTTTTTTAAACAGTGGTGTCACGTTTGTAATTTCCAATCCGCCGGGACCACCCGAGAGTCAAGTGAATTTTGGTGAATTATCACTATTGCATTTTCAATTTCCCTAGCCATCTCTTTCAGCACTCTGGGATGAATTCCATCAGGGCCAGGAGAATTGTCTACCGTTAGCCCCATTAGCTTGCCCATCACTACCTCCTTAATGATAATAATCCTCTCAAGGTCCTCGCCTGCCAAAGCCTCATTTCTATCAGTCACTATCATGTTATTTGTGTCTTCCACTATGAAGACCGACCCAAAAAACCTGTTCAGTTCCTCAGCCATTTCATCATCTCCCATTATTAAATCTCCCTTCTCATCCTCTAAAGGACCAATATTTACCTTAGTCACTCTTTTTTGTTTTATGTATTTGTAGAAATTTTACTATCTGTTTTTATATTCTGAGCAAGTTTACTCTCATAATCTATCTTACTCTTCTTTATAGCTTTTTTAGTAGCTTTCTGTTGCCCACTACAGATTTCACAGTCCTCGCATCTCCCACTAATTTTGCCGCTTTGTAAGCTTTTTCCTTCAATTTGATACTCTCCCTTATTTCCATAGATATCCACGGTCGATTTTCCCTCTTTCTACCGTCCTTCCTTTTTGTTCGTATAAAAAATTGTTTGGAAGGTTCTCCACTGTTCCTCAACTGTTTCACCATAAAGTCTTTGCTCCCAGACTACGTTAGCTAGCTCTTCTCTCATCCCATTATAATCTCCTTTGTTTAAGCACAAAACACTCGTGTTTGATTTTACCTTCTCACCCTCCATCTGTATTTTAAATTCCACCATATTGTGATTGTTCCTTCCGAGAGGATCCCTAACTATGAGATCATGAATCAATCCTGTCTCATTACATAGGACCAGATCTAGGACCGCTTGTAGGTTCCATTACATACTGTTCGAGCACACTATCGCGGATACCTTCTATAAACTCCTTCTCAAGGCTGCCTTGACCGAACTGGTTAAACCAATCGACATGTCAATTAAAATCCCCCATGATAACTGCTGTACCATTTCGACATGCATCAGTTATTTCTTTGTTTATTGCCTGCCCCACCATAATGTTACTATCTGGTGCTCTTAGAGTTCTCCGATCAGTGACTTTTTCGCCTTACTATTCCTGATTTCCTCCCAAATGGATTCAATCTTCTCATCCATAACACCGATGTCATCCCTTACTATTGCCTGGATGTTATCCTTAAATAACAGAGCTACACCACCTCCCTTACCATCCACTCTGTCCTTCTGAATAGTTTGACACCCATGGAATTTAACTCCCTGTGCTAAACCAGCCCTATCATGTTTCACTCTGTTAAATTAAATTATATGTAAATGATGTAAATGTTCTATGTGTAACACCTTATGGGTTCAATCGAATGGGAAGATCTGGACTGACATTCAAAGGCAAACTTGTGATCAGCATAGGACATCGCCACTTTAGGAAAAGTATTAATGGGACGTCTCACAGGCAGAATGGACACCCCCCGATTACATTGGCACAATCCAGTCACACCCAGATTATGTGGTTATAAATGCAGCAAATCTTCCGAGTAAGCTTTCAGAACACTTCCACGCCAGCTTTCTGATCTAGATCCCGAGGAATTCTGAGGAAGATGGGAAGAGCGTTTCTTTCCCTGCTATGTTTCCTGCTGATGACTCAGTTCATCACTTCTGATGACATTTTCGCCAAAAGAGGACCCGAAGGTTGATGAATTTCCTCATCTTCCAGCAGCTATTGTTCAGCAGGGTGTAAACCAAATGTTTTCCTTTATTTGTCTCACTTTTATTACTTATTAATTATATTACTGCACAGGAATTGGACGTTTCTGGCAAGGGGATTAACCCTTCTTGAGCTCTAAATCCCGAGATGCAGTGGAGGGCAGTGCTTTCCCTCCAGTACGAATACCCCATACCGTGCTGTTATTGGGCCTTTATTAGGCACAGAAATCAGTGAAGGTTTTAATTCCAATCGGGCTGATGGGCGTCATGGTGAGGCGACATGTATGTGTGCATGTTCCCATACAGAGGCTGTCATTGTCCATCTATCTGGTGGAGGTGGCGCTTTGGAAAGTTGCTGTGGAAGGAGATTTGATGAGTTTCTTCAGGGAATCTTGGAGGGGCCCACGCACTGCTGCCGCCATGCGGCGGGCTTGATAGTGGGCGTCGCGGAGGAGGGACGGGGGGGGGGGGGTTGAGGGGTGCGGCGTGGCGTAAAGGAAGTGGATATTATGGGTTGCGGCTGCAGTGCTCATCAAACCAGACGGTTTCTCATGTGGAGCCTCTTTAATTTTGTGAGGGTCACTCACCCAGGTCATGGGACAATATTTGATCATCAGCTAAATTTTGCTTTGATAAGTACGTACTGCTTTGAGGAATAAGCAGGTGAGTTACCCGCCGTCAAATGAGAAACCTCTGGGGCGTCATTCTCCGACCCCCCGCCGGGTTGGAGAATGGCCGATGGCCGCCGTGAATCCCGCCCCCGCCCCCACCGAAGTCTCCGCTCCCGGAGATTGGGCGGGGGCGGGAATCCGGCCGCGCCGGTTGGCGGGACCCCCCGCTGGATTCTCCGGCCCGGATGGGCCGAAGTCCCGCCCAGGAATTGCCTGTCCCGCCAGCGTAAATCAAACCTGGTATTTACCGGCGGGACCAGGCGGCGTGGGCGGGCTCCGGGGTCCTGGGGGGGGGGGGGGGGCGCGGGGCGATCTGACCCGGGGGGTGCCCCCACGGTGGCCTGGCCCGCGATCGGGGCCCACCGATCCGCGGGCGGGCCTGTGCCATGGGGGCACTCTTTCCCTTCCGCCTCCGCCACGGTCTCCACCATGGCGGAGGCGGAAGTGACTCTCCCCACTGCGCATGCGCGGGAAACTGTCAGCGGCCACTGACACTCCCGCGCATGCGCCGCATTTCCGCGCCAGCTGGCGGGGCAACAAACGCCATTTCCGCCAGCTGGCGGGGCGGAAATCCCTCCGGCGTCGGCCTAGCCCCTCAATGTTGGGGCTAGGCCGCCAAAGATGCGGAGACTTCCGCACCTTTTTGCCGGCGCGATGCCCGTCTGATTTGCGCCGGCTTTGGCGCCAGTCGGCGGGCATCCCGCCGTTGGGGGAGAATTTCGCCCCTGATCTCCTCTTGTGTTCACATGATTAACCCGGCTAGTCCAAACATATTTCACCTCCCGGGATAATCTCATGTAGCTAAACTGGTGGATTCAGCGGCATTAATGCCGTTCAATCTCAAGGGCCGATATTTGGAGTCTCTCCTGTAAAAATGGAATAACATGGCATTTCACTGACAGAGAAACAAATACACATGTTTGCTCGATCCGATTAACCTGGCAGATTCCATAAAGGTGGGGGGTTATGCGACCTGCGGTTCAAGGAAACAAATTACATTAAATGGGTATCTGTCCGATAAAAATAGGAACTGAGTGAAAACGTTTTGCGTTACTTTCTCAGGCAACATGGCCGGACACTTTCCATCCTGTGAAATTCCATTCGCTGTTCATGGCACTTTGCGACTTGCAGGGTTCCCTATAATACAGAGCTGGACGTCCACACCCCGATGTTAAAGATCCATTCTGCTTGGTGAGCGGCAAGATTCTACAGAAATCGTTCGACATAATAGTTCGAACTTGACATTGCTCTGTTCCAGATCTCAGAAAGCGCGGTTATTATTTGATCCACGCTGCTAAAATCCACCTGGGCTGTACTTTACGGAGAGGGAGAGAGAGATGTGCAGTTTTATTCAGAGAGTTGAATATATGTGTTTCATCTTTAGTTCGAATATCACCGACAACCCCACAGTTTAAACACTCATTTCTGTCCTAATAGCTACAAGGATATTAATTAATTATTTTGCCATCTATAATTCCAGATATCTGCAGCCAGATCGGAAAGGGTATATGCAGGGATGGCAGATGTTACGTACAAAACGTGGACTTCGGAGCATGTGAACTATTGGGATCGTGCTGCATTTCAATCCTGTGAACGCTGCAGTGACTGAACTTCAATAGCCAACGCTCTCAAAATCAGGAATGAATGGATAACTTTAACCTGGGGGAAACAAAAACAGCTGGCACCATGTCTCTGCTGTCTGCATAATTTGCTGTACTCAGAAATAAAATTACATCTTTGATCACAGCCCATCCCTTATTTCCCTTTAGTATCAGGGTGCCTGAGGATAAAGTTCTTGGTGTGGAATTAGGGTTAAATAATATAGAGTGTGAGAAATACCGCTCACCTTTTAATAATTTACACTTAGTCAAATTCTGAAGAAGTATTTATTATCGATCTTGCAAGAGCGGGTGCCTCCAGTAAGCAACAGCAGACACAAAGAATTCACACATCATCACTTTGTTATATACAATCCATGAAAATACAACCCGTGAGAAACAATCCGTGAGAAATACATCCCACAAACTATAGAAAGGGCAGTTCCCTTAACAGTGATCCCTTATTTGGCCTCCCCCTTGCATAGTGGTTTCTGTCAGCTCCTGGTATATCCTTGGACCGTCAGTTAAAGATAAGAATGAGGCCCCCTGCTTGCACCTGCTATCTTCCCCCTTGCTTAGCAATTTCTGTTATTGTACATCCCGTTCTTCCCCGAAGGTCAGCCTTGTACATAGTTACAACAACTCGCTCACTATAGCTTCCTCAGAACTTGACATGTTAATTTTCCCATCAGGCCTCATTGTTGACATCTTAATTGTGAACCAGAGTTTATACATGTAAAAACAACACAAAATGTTCATTTCTCACAAGAGGAATTTCACGAAACATGAAGGAGGAGAAAACATCAGGGATCTCGGCGAGAGACTGGGCTTGGGAAGAGTTCACACGGTTATATCTCGGCTACTTCAAGTTATCGCCACCATCTTCTGAAGGGTAACTCGGGATGGGCAATAAATGTGGCCTATTCAGCGACGCCCACACTCCGTAAATTAATTTTAAAAAACGTTGAGTACATCTTAAAATCAATCTTTTTCCTTGAAACAATAAATATGCCGCCCACCTAATCGTGCAAAAGGCCTGTATCAGGTTTTGCATAAACCACTGTTACTGACGCCCCCTATGCCAACCTCTCCACCAATCTGAGTAGATTTCCTCAATACCCTTTCTCCTCTCAACTAATTTTTTTTCAAATGAAAAAGTTAGCTTCCAATTTCTGCTCATCTCATTTTAGGTTTGAAGGACCTCTTCCCCTCAATAGTTCCAAACACATGATGGTCTCTAGATTGAAGCAGAACCTGCAGATAGTGGTGTCGCCATGCACCTGCTAACCTGGTCATTATAGGCAGCAAAGGCTGCTATTTGGCAAGTTGCTTTCAAATGAGCCATACCGACTTGGTAAAATGTATCCTGTAGATGTTATATATTTAACTCATTGTCTGCCAGTGGCAGGGCGATTGCATACTCTAGCTGATGGATGGTTTGCCTCCGAAGCTTCCTGGGGTGATGGCCGCCTTCGTGAGCATTTTTGAGCTGCATTCATCCAGGCAAGTGGAGAGGATTCCATTACACTGGCAAAGTCTATTTAATGCATGATGCACAGGCTTTGGATAGTCAGGAGGTAGCGCACAATTCAAAAGCAATCACCTATTTTCTTTAGTTACGTTTCGTGTCAACGGTGAGACAAGACATTCGAGGGAATATCTGTAGATGATTTCGCAGATGGCCATTGCCTACACTTGTGTAGCCCAAATGAAACGTTTTGTCGTGTCAGCCGAAGCCAGAATGTTGTAGAAGATTTGTAGAAAGCACAGCCCACTTCAATGTGGAGCTATTCCGAATTGGAATGAACACTGTGCTTTCATAAATTAACATTGTTGACTTTCTGATGGAGGGAATATTACTGAGGAAGCAGCTGTAAATGGTTGGGTCTGGGACAGTGCCCCGAGAAACATGTACATGCGTTACCAGGCTCCAAGTAAAGGCAAACGTCTGTCTGACGCTGGGTAGTGTATGTTGTAGCGCACAAAGACTCCATGAGACGAATAGAGTGAAGTCGATGAGGCTTTATTAAGCGTGTCTGTTCCCCCGCAGCTCGATAGTAAACTGGCATGCGGGGGAAGACTCCGGCTTCTTATACTCCGCCTTCAGGGCGGAGCTTGAGGTCAACGGCCAACCAGGACCCGGGATCTGTCAGCCAATGACATTAGGGCTTCCAGTCCCACATGACCCCCAATACATACTACCACATTCACCCCTTGTCAAAAATGAACCCGGCGGGGTGATGCTTCGTATGGTGGTAAGGGTTTACAGGGCTGGTCCTGGGAGGATAGAACATCCACATGGCAATACAGTATTGGACAATTTTGTCCTGTTGCAACTATTTACAGAGGGTATAGGAAAGAAAAGCAAAATGTTCTTTGAACAGTCCATCTTTGTTTTACATCGACGCCACGAGTCGGTCGGGCGGTCTGGTTGTCCGTGTCGATTGCCTCAGCCCCGGCGGTGGTGGTGGTGCTTGTACCAGTGTTGTCGCCTCCAGGAGCCGTACGGTTTCAGCTGTCGGTGCAAAGGGGAGGGGGACCGATCCTCCTGGGAAGGGGGCGGTTGCGGGGTGCGGCGGTGGCAGGAAGGGGGGCGGTTGGGTTGATGGTGTCGGGGGGGGTGTGCGTGTTGCCGGCGGGCGCCAGATCCCGCAGGGAGACCGTGTCCTGTCGG
This sequence comes from Scyliorhinus torazame, assembly GCF_047496885.1. Lineage (NCBI taxonomy): Eukaryota > Metazoa > Chordata > Chondrichthyes > Carcharhiniformes > Scyliorhinidae > Scyliorhinus > Scyliorhinus torazame. Next base: position 35,359,816 of record NC_092725.1, read on the forward strand.
CCGTCGGGGTACTCCACGTAGGCGTACTGGGGGTTTGCGTGGAGGAGGTGAACCCTTTCGACCAACGGGTCCGCCTTATGTGCCCGCACATGCTTTCAGAGCAGGATGGGTCCTGGGGCCGCCAGCCAGGTCGGCAGCGACGTTCCAGAGGAGGACCTCCTAGGGAAGACAAGGAGATGCTCGTGAGGCGTTTGATTAGTGCTCGTACATAATAACGACCGGATGGAATGGAGAGCGTCCGGGAGGACCTCCTGCCACCGTGAAACTGGGAGATCCCTGGACCGTAGGGCCAGGAGGACGGCCTTCCAGACCGTGCCGTTCTCCCTTTCTACTTGCCCGTTCCCCTGGGGGTTGTAGCTGGTCGTCCTGCTTGAGGCTATGGCCTTGCTGAGCAGGAACTGGCGCAGCTCGTCACTCATGAAAGAGGACCTCCTGTCGCTGTGGACGTATACGGGGTAACCGAACAGTGTGAAGATGCTGTTCAGGGCTTTAATGACAGTGGCCGCGGTCATGTCAGAGCAGGGAATGGCAAAAGGGAAGCGGGAGTATTCGTCCACTACATTAAGAAACTATGCGTTGCGGTCAGTGGAGGGGAGGGGCCCTTTGAAATCGAGACTGAGGCGTTCAAAGGGGCGGGAAGCCTTAATCAGGTGCGCTCCATCTGGCCTGAAAAAATGCGGCTTGCATTCCGCGCAGATGTGGCAGTCCCTTGTGACTGTACGGACCTCCTCTAAAGAGTATGGGAGATTGCGGGACTTGGTGAAGTGGTAAAGCCGAGTGACCCCCGGGTGGCAGAGGTCCTCGTGGAGGGTTTGGAGGCGGTCAATTTGTGTGTTGGCACATGTGCCGCGGGATAGGGCATCGGACGGCTCGTTCAGCTTTCTGGGACGGTACAAGATCTCATAGTTGAAGGTGGAGAGCTCGATCCTCCACCTTAAGATCTTGTCATTTTTAATTTTGCCCCGCTGTGCATTATCGAACATGAAAGCTACCGACCGTTGGTCAGTGAGGAGAGTGAATCTCCTGCCGGCCAGGTAATGACTCCAATGTCGCACAGCTTCCACTATGGCTTGGGCTTCCTTTTCCACTGAGGAGTGGCGGATTTCTGAGGCGTGGAGGGTTCGGGAGAAAAAGGCCACGGGTCTGCCCGCTTGGTTAAGGGTGGCCGCTAGAGCTACGTCGGAGGCGTCGCTCTCGACCTGGAAGGGGAGGGACTCGTCGATGGCGCGCATCGTGGCCTTTGAGATATCCGCTTTGATGCGGCTGAAGGCCTGGCAAGCCTCTGTCGACAGAGGGAAGGTCGTGGTCTGTATTAGGGGGCGGGCCTTGTCTGCGTACTGGGCGTAGTACGAAAAGAACCCCAAGCAGCGTTTCAGGGCTTTTAGGCAGTGCCGGAGGGGAAATTCCATGAGTGCGCGCATACGTTCGGGGTCGGGGCCTATTATCCCATTGCGTACTATGTAGCCCAGAATGGCTCGCCGGTCGGTGCTAAAAACGCACTTGTCCTCGTTGTACGTGAGGCTCAAGGCTCTGGAGGTCTGGAGGAATTTCTGGAGGTTGGCGTCGTGGTCCTGCTGATCGTGGCCGCAGATGGTTACATTGTCGAGATACGGGAACGTGGCCCGCAACCCATGTTGATCAACCATTCGGACCATCTCCCGTTGGAAGACCGAGACCCCGTTTGTGACGCCAAAAGGGACCCGTAGGAAATGGTATAATCGCCCGTCTGCCTCGAAGGCTGTGTACTTGCGGTCACTTGGGCGGATGGGGAGCTGATGGTAGGCGGACTTGAGGTCCACGGTGGAGAAGACTTTATATTGGGCAATCCGATTGACCATGTCGGATATGCGGGGGAGAGGGTACGCGTCTAGTTGTGTGTACCTGTTGATGGTCTGGCTATAGTCAATGACCATCCTTTGTTTCTCCCCTGTCTTCACTACTACCACCTGCGCTCTCCAGGGACTATTGCTGGCCTGGATTATGCCCTCCTTTAGTAGCCGCTGGACTTCGGACCGAATGAAGGTCCGGTCCTGGGTGCTGTACCGTCTGCTCCTAGTGGCGACGGGTTTGCAATCCGGGGTGAGGTTCGCAAACAAGGACGGGGGTTGCACCTTGAGGGTAGCGAGGCCGCAAATAGTGAGTGGGGGTATGGGGCCGCCGAATTTGAACGTAAGGCTCTGTAGATTACATTGGAAATCTAATCCCTGCAAGGTGGGGGCACAGAGTTGGGGAAGGACGTTAAGTTTGTAGTTTTTGAACTCCCTCCTCTGCACCGTAAGGGTAACTATGCAGAATCCCTGGATCTGTACGGAGTGGGATCCTGCAGCTAGGCAAATCTTTTGTGCGCTGGGTAGGTGGTCAAGGAACAGCGTCTTACCGTGTCGGGGTGTATAAAGCTTTCCGTGCTCCCGGAGTCGACTAGGCATGGCGTCTCGTGGCCGTTAATTAGGACCGTTGTCGTCGTCGTGTGGAGTGTCCGGGGCCGAGCCTGATCGAGCGTAATCGAAGCGAGCCGTGGTTGTAGTAGTGGAGTGGGGTCCGTTGTTGCCATCCAAGATGGCGTCAGGGATGGACAAAATGGCCGCCCCACACATCGCACGTGGCTGGGGGGTCACAAGATGGCGGCGGGGGTGGACAAAATGGCCGCCCCCATGCGTCGTACAGGTCTGGGGCGGTCCAAGATGGCGGCGCCCCTCCTCCCCTCGTGGTGGTCGGGACCCAAAATGGCGGCATCTGCGGGTCGCCATCTGGGGGGGCTGGGGAGCGCTAGGACCCCGAGCGCTAGGACCGGGCGGAGCTCCCTCACCGCGAGCACTAGGACCGCGAGCGCTAGGACCGCGCGGAGCTCCCTCACCGGGGACAGCGGTGGTCGGGGCCCAAGTCGGCTGCGCCGGCGGGTCAGGCATGGGGCCGCGAGCGCAAGGACCGCGAGGAGCTCCCTCACCGGGGACAGCGGTGGTCAGGGTCCAAGTAGGTGGCGCCGGCGGGTCAGGCGTGGGGCGCAGGACGGGGGTTAGGGTGGCGTTAGGGACGCGAAAAACTCCCTCCTCTCCGTGGAGAGTGTTGGCCGGGACCCAAAGCGGTAGCGCCGGCGGCGGGTCATACATGGGCTGCGGGGAGGGGGGTTGGGGAGCGTAGGCGGCGTGCAGGGCTCCCAGTTCTCCCGGGACCGCGGTGGTCGGGACCCAGAGCGGCTGCGCCTGCGGGTCGTACATGGCGTGCTGGGGGGGGTTGGGGCGCATAGACTGTTTGCAGGGCTCCCTGTGCTCCCGGGACGGCGGCGACATCGTGGGACCGGCACACAACCGCATAATAGCCCTTTTTTCCGCAGCTTTTGCAGATGGCTGCGTGGGCCGGACAGCGCTGTCGGGGGTGTTTCGCCTGGCCGCAGAAATAACAGTGGGCGCCCCCGGTGCGACTCGGCGTTTGGACTGCGCAAGCCTGTGGGGTGTCCGGGGGGGGAGGGGGGGTAGAGGGTTTGCCGCGACGGGTACGTACGGGGCTCAATGGCCTGCCACGCGGTCGGGGCCGTAGGCGTGGGTATTACGCGCGGCCACGTCTAGGGAGGCTGCTAGGGCCCGTGCCTCTGAGAGTCCTAGCGACTCTTTTTCTAGAAGTCTTTGGCGGATTTGGGAGGATTGCATACCTGCCACAAAAGCGTCGCGCATTAACATGTCCGTGTGTTCGTTTGCGTTCACCGACGGGCAGCTGCAGGCTCGTCCCAAAATCAGCAGCGCGGCGTAGAACTTGTCCATCGATTCTCCGGGAGCTTGCCGTCTCGTCGCGAGCTGGTAGCGAGCGTAGATTTGGTTAACTGGGCGAACGTAGAGACTTCTGAGTGCTGTGAACGCCGCCTGGAAATCGTCGGTGTCTTCAATGAGGGTGAAAATCTCCGTGCTCACCCTCGAGTGCAGGACCTGCAGTTTTTGTTCGTCTGAGACTCGGCCGGTGGCCGTTCTGAGGTAGGCCTCGAAGCAAGTCTGCCAGTGTTTGAAGGCTGCTGCCACGTTCACTGCGTGGGGGCTGATCCTCAGGCATTCTGGAATGATCCTGAGCTCCATAGTCCTTTTTAGGCACGCTTAATAAATTGTAGCGCACAAAGACTCCATGAGACGAATAGAGTGAAGTCGATGAGGCTTTATTAAGCGTGTCTGTTCCCCCGCAGCTCGATAATAAACTGGCCTGCGGGGGAAGACTCCGGCTTCTTATACTCCGCCTTCAGGGCGGAGCTTGAGGTCAACGGCCAACCAGGACCCGGGATCTGTCAGCCAATGACATTAGGGCTTCCAGTCCCACATGACCCACAATACATACTACCACATATGTCCATGCAGATTTCTCCTGGTCCCCGACAAACATTTCCGTCAGGCGCCAATATGCTTTTCTGAGAGCTGTTCTCAAGAATGTCTACTGGTTTTGTTTTAATATTCGAAAAATGCATTTTGGTTTACAAGGGTTCCTTTTACGTTCACAATCATTCTTTTATTCGGGGATGCAGTCACAGAGCGATATCACTCTGTTCATTTTTCTGAAATGTATGGTGTTAGAATTCACACAGAAACAACATTATAAGCATTCATCAGAATGCCCAATACTCACCATCCTGCATTAAACTGGTAAAACAAAACAGAGCACATATAGAAAGCTTTAATTCCCTGGATACCATTGGATTTAAATCGGCATGAAGCAACAAGCATAGGTTTGGCACTTTGTATTCCATTTTTGGAAATAACAAACAAGCACACGTCATTGAGTTTGCATTAAACGAAATGGATAATCATTGAAATCGAGAAATTTCAATAATTTAAGAAGCAGAAGATTCTGGAAGAAAATCAGCATGTGTGGAAACATCTGTGCAGTAATTAATTCAGAGTATTATTTTTGTTTATGTTTTCCAGCATTCACAGTACTTGACATGTATTTGACGGGACATTGTCATAGAAGCATATCATATAATTTACAGTGCTGAAGGAGGCCATGAGGCTTATCAAGTCTGCAACGGCCATGGAAAGAGCACACTACTGAAGCCCACACTTCCAACCAATCCCCATAAGCCAGTAACCCCACCTAACCATTTTGGACTCTCAGGGCAATTTAGCATGGCAATCCACCTAACCTGCACATCTTTGGACTGTTGGAGGAAACCGGAGCACCCGGAGGAAACCCACGCACACACGGGGAAAACGTGCAGACTCCGCACAGACAGTGACCCAAGCCGGGAATCGAACCTGGGACCCTGGAGCTGTGAAGCAACTGTGCTATCCACTGTGATGCCCGTGAGATCGTTGTGGTTTGAACTCTTTATCTAACGGAGGGAGAGCCATGAACTCAAAATAAATAAACTCGGCTGTATTCTGGACCATAAGACAATTAGAATTAAGAACAAAAGTGCGCCATTCAGTACTTTGTGCCTGTTCCGTTATTTCATTTATACTCATTTAACACTCACCAAGTTAACTTTACTGCCTTCTCTCCGTAACCCTGATTTGCCCTACTCATTCAAAACCTATCGACCTTGATCTTCAAGATGTACATGGACTCGGGCACCACGTCACAGTATTGTTTGCAACCGTGGTCAACCAGAATGCTTGAGGGATCTGGGCCGCCTGCAGAAATCCCCTCATCACAAGCATCAGACTTCAGTAAATTTGATTAACTCCACAAGATTAACAGATACAACAAAAAACAAAGAACATAGAACAAAAAAAAATACAGCACATAGTTCGATTCCGGCTTGGGTCACTGTCTGTGCGGAGTCTGCACATCCTCCCCGTGTGTGCGTGGGTTTCCTCCGGGTGCTCCGGTTTCCTCCCACAGTCCAAAGATGTGCAGGGTAGGTGGATTGGCCATGATAAATTGCCCTTAGTGTCCAAAAATTGTCCTTAGCGTTGGGTGGGGTTACTGGGTTATGGGGATAGGGTGGAGGTGTTGACCTTGGGTGGGGTGCTCTTTCCAAGAGCCGGTGCAGACTCGATGGGCCGAATAGCCTCCTTCTACACTGTACATTCTATGACAGGAGCAGGCCATTCGGCCCTCCAAGTAATTGACCCCTCTACCCTGGGGAAAAGATCGTTGGAAGACATTGGGTGCAACAAAGCCTATGAACCGACACAACATTTGGGCTGTATCACTGGAAGTTCTCCAGATCCAGCTACGGATCTGAAAAAGATTTTCAAGTATGATTAAAGTACTGACATCGACCCGGCAGGTAAAGAGTTGTCAAGGTGTTTTTTCAGAAACAACTGGAAACACTCATGCGGCCTTATTGCCACCCGAATGGTCTAATGTCAACGATCAGTAAAAAAGCTGGAACATATTGATAACTGTTCTTCAACGTGGGCTAATTATGGAAGGGTCATTCATGTTTACTCCCTTAATTACCCTATCTTTTATACTTGCCTTTACTTGCTTTTATCTATGGATGATTCATAGACATGTGTCTTTAAGGCTCGCAGAAGAATCCAAAAGTTACAGGAGAGATAACTCTACTAATCTGTGGCGGTCAAAACAAGAGTTGCAGACTTACCGACACCGGACAGGGATATGGGGTTGAGACTCGATTTAATTGCTTGGCTGCTGGCCAACGATTTGGCCCAAAGGCCGTTTTCTGCCTGGTAACAGGGATCAATAGTCCCATTGGAATGCTTTTCAGAGTCCCAGGGAGCTTCAGTTTTGATTGTGGCAGCACAGAGGCTAGAGTGCTATGAATATCTCCAGAAAGCTTGCTGCGAGTGCTGTCTCTTTCTCCAGGCAAGCTATTTTGAGTGCTGTATTTCTGAAGCTACATTGAAACCATTACAGGCTGTGCAAACAAAGATCAGGTCCTGCTATCTCTGTCCAGGAAAGCTGTGTGTACTGCAGTCTGCAAACTACAGTGAAACAAAATGAATGATTCGACAGAGAAGACCATTACAGGCTACATACTGAGACTTGAATCTCTGAGGTTGCTTTCAAGGAAGCTGTGCATAACAATCATAATCTAAAACAAATACTCTTTTTTGAGTTGCTTATGACTTTTATCCCTTTCCATCCCTCTTTGTGTCTGTCTTGTGGATGGGTGTAGAACCTGGGAAGTTAAGATAAAGTGGGAATTAGGTATTCATTAATCGTTAACCCGTTGTATTTGCTGCATATTTCATTATTGTTCTTGGTGTAAATAAATAACAATTGTGTTTGTGTTGACAAACCTGATGATTTTAAGTGTTGGGCAGCCAAGAGCCAATGACCACGGGTACTTTTCTCAGAATTGTTGCACAATTCATTTGTGTTGTGACTCCAGTCAAGTGGGGCTGGAACTAACTTTGCACTGAGTAGCTCCATTAGCTGTATCCATATGCTAGCGCAATTCTGAGCACAAATAAATACGTTTTTGTTTTGCTTTACGCACGTGAAGTTGGAGACAGCCTGAGTGAGATAGGCAGAGTGGTGATTAAAAGTTAGTAATTTGGAGCAGTGTGGTAATTCGGTAATTCGGAGGAGGTGCTTTTTCCCTTTTTGTTTCGTTTTCTTTCTTCTTGCTTTGCAACTGTTAATCTGCAGGGAGCGATCCAGAGATCATCCTGGGAAGGTAAATGATATAATGATCTGCCTTGCATATCTGCAGAAATAAGTGAAGGCAAGAGTTTAATAAGTTTTCTTAAAAAAAATAATTGGTGGTAGAAATGTCGGTCAGTGGGGTAAGTTTTGCACTTGTGAGATGTGAGAGATCCGTGATGCTTCCAGCATCTCGGACGACTACATCTGCAGGAAGTGTACCCAATTGCAGCTCCTTACAGACTGCATGGATAGGTTGCAGCAGCAGCTGGGTGCACTTAGGAGCATGAAGGTTGCGGAAAGCATCATACACTTACGTTTTAGTGATGTGGTGACACCCGAGGTACAGGCAGCCAGATGGGTGACCGCTAGAATGGGCAGTCAGCAGGAATCCCCGATGGTTGTCCCCCACTCTAACAAGTATAACGTTTTGGATACTGGTTGGGGGGGGGGCTATCATGGGGTAAGAGCAGCAGCAGCCAGAACAGTGGCACCACGGTGGGCTCTGTTGTTAAGCAGGGTGGGACAAAGAGCACGAGAGCAAACGTTATAGGGGACTATATGTAGGGGTACAGATATGCGCTTTTGCGTACGTGAGACTCCAGGATGGTATGCTGCCTCCCTGGCGCCAGGATCCAGGATGTCTCTGAACGGGCAGAAAGCATTTGGAAGGGACAAGTTGAACAGCCAGAGGTTGGAGTACACATAGGTACTAAAAGCATAGGCTGGAAGAACGATGGGGTCCTGCAGAAAGAGTTCAGGGAGTTAGACAGTAAGTGAAAACGCAGGACCTCTAGGGTTGTACTCTCAGGTGTACTCCCAGTGTCATGTGCAAGCGACTCTAGAAATGCAGCTGAATACTTGGCGAAACTGGTGATGTAGGAGGGATTGATATATGCAGATTTCTGGATCATTGGGATCTCTTCCAGGGCAGCTGTCATATGTACAAGTAGGACGGGTTGGATTAAAACTGGATGGGCCCCAATATCCTGGCTGGGAGGTTTGCTCGAGTCACTCGGGAGGATTTAAACTAGCACGGCAGTGGGGTGGGAACCAGACCAGTAGCTTAGCTTATGTATGAACTGAAGGGGTAAGAGAGAATAAAAATAAGAAAACAACATCACCCTTCTGCTCAAACGCAGTGGTCTGAAGTGTATTTGTTTTAAGGCCAGAAGTACAGCAGGTAAGGCAGACGAACTTAGAGCACTGATTAGTACTTGGAACAATGATCCTGTGGGTGTCACAGAAACGTGGTTAAAGGAAGAACCGGATTGACAGCTGAATGTTGGAGGATATAGATGCTTCAGGGAAGTAGCATTACTGGTTGAGGAAAACATTACAGCCGTATAGCGGGAGTACACCTCGGAGGGCTCAGACAATGAGAAAGCCTGGGTAGAGATCAGGAACAGGAAGGGAGCAATCACAATGTTAGCGGTTCAGTACAGCCCCCCCCCCCCCCCCCCCCCCCGAACTTCCAGTGAAAGATAGAGGAGCTGATAGGTAGAGAGATTTGGAATAGGTGCAAACGTAACAGGTTTGCTGTGTTAGGGGATTTTAACTTCACCGATATTGACTGGATGTGGAGATGTCGGCGTTGGACTGGGGTAAGCACAGTAAGAAGTCTGCTTCACCTTAGCAGTGCTCCGAAAGCTAGTGATTTGAAACAAACCTGTTGGACTTTTCCCTGCTGTTGTAAGACTTCTTACTGTTTTGACTGGGACTCACTTAGTATAGGTGCTTGGATTGGGGAGAGTTTGTAGATGTATCCAGGAAGGTCTTTTGATGCAATATGTAGATAGTCCAACTCCAGAAGGGGCAGCACTGTAAGACCATAAGGCACAGAAGGAGAATTAGGCAACTCGGACCAATCCAGTCTGCTCTGCCTTTCAATCATGGCCGATATTTGTATCATCACCATTCTCCCCCGATGCCCTTATTAATCAAAAACCTATCTATCTCTGTCTTAAAGACATTCAATGATTGGCCTCCGTTGCCTTCTGCGGCAAAGAGTTCCACAGATTCCCCACCCACTGGCTGAAGAAATTCCTCCTCATCTCTGTTTTAAGAATCGCCCCTTTATTCTGAGATTGTGTCCTCTGGTTTTAGTTTTTCCTACAAGAGGAAACACCCTCTCCACGTCCACTCTATCCAGGCCTCGCAGTATCCTGTAAGTATCAATAAAATCCCCCCTCATCCTTCTAAACTCGAACAAGTACAGACCCAGAGACCTCAACCGTTCCTCATAGGACAAGCTGTTCATTCCAAGGGTCATTGTGGTGGACCTCCTCTTGACCCTTTCCATGGCCCGCACATCATACGTTAGATATGGGTCTCAAAACTGCTCACAGTACTCGAAATGGGTTCTGACCAGAGCCTTGAACAGCCTCAGAAGTACATCCTTGTTCTTGACAAGAATCCTAACATTGCATTTGCCTTCCTAACTGCCGACTGAACCTTAAGAGAATCGTGAACAAGGACTCCCAAGTCCCTTTGTGCTTCTGATTTATAAAGCATTTCCCATTTAGAAAATAGTCTATGCCTGGTTTAGCTCACTGGGCTAAATTGCTGGCTTTTAAAGCAGACCAAGGCAGGCCAGCAGCACGGTTCAATTCCTGTAACAGCCTTCCTGAACAGGTGCCGGAATGTGGCGACTAGGGGCTTTTCACAGTAACTTCATTGAAGCCTACTCGTGACAATAAGTGATTTTCATTTCATTTCATTTTCATTTCATGTCACCGTGAACCAGACAGAATAATCAATGGAAACAAATAACAAGGCAATATTGAGAGTAAGGAATTAACAAGTGAAGTAAGACTCCTTAATTTCAGAACAAATTACTTCAAATATCAGGACCATCAAATCCCCCACTGCCATGGCCATCATTTAGCTGCTGATGCATTTAGAGAGGCCATGCTCTCGATGGGAGAGAATAAAGATTGTCACCAAATTAGCTGAATATGAGATCAAATTAAAATAGTCAGTCTCATAAATACAAAAAAACAATCAGTCGACAGATAACCCCAATTAATGCTTATTGTCTCCAAATATTCCATGCCAAATTCCTCCAGTCTGTCAAAAAGCTGAACAATTATTCCAAATATACAAATGAGCAGCTATCAAAGAACAAAGAAATGTACAGCACAGGAACAGGCCCTTCGGCCCTCCAAGCCCGTGCCGACCATGCTGCCCGACTAAACTACATTCTTCTACACTTCCTGGGTCCGTATCCCTCTATTCCCATCCTATTCATGTATTTGTCAAGATGCCCCTTAAATGTCACTATCGTCCCTGCTTCCACCACCTCCTCCGGTAGCGAGTTCCAGGCACCCACTACCCTCTGCATAAAAAACTTGCCTCGTACATCTACTCTAAACCTTGCCCCTCTCACCTTAAACCTGTGCCCCCTAGTAATTGACCCCTCTACCCCGGGGAAAAGCCTCTGACTATCCACTCTGTCTATGCCCCTCATAATTTTGTAGACCTCTATCAGGTCGCCCCTCAACCTCCTTCGTTCCAGTGAGAACAAACCGAGTTTATTCAACCGCTCCTCATAGTTAATGCCCTCCATACCAGGCAACATTCTGGTAAATCTCTTCTGCACCTGCTCTAAAGCCTCCACATCCTTCTGGTAGTGTGGTGACCAGAATTGAACACTATACTCCAAGTGTGGCCTAACTAAGGTTCTATACAGCTGCAACATGACTTGCCAATTCTTATACTCAATGCCCCGGCCACTGAAGGCAAGCATGCCGTATGCCTTCTTGACTACCTTCTCCACCTGTGTTGCCCCTTTCAGTGACCTGTGGACCTGTACTCCTAGATCTCTTTGACTTTCAATACTCTTGAGGGTTCTACCATTCATTGTATATCCCCTACCTGCATTAGACCTTCCAAAATGCATGACCTCACATGTGTCTGGATTAAACTCCATCTGCCATCTCTCCGACCAAGTCTCCAAACAATCTAAATCCTGCTGTATCCTCTGACAGTCCTCATCGCTATCCGCAATTCCACCAACCTTTGTGTCATCTGCAAACTTACCAATCAGACCAGTTACATTTTCCTCCAAATCATTTATATATACTACAAACAGCAAAGGTCCCAGCACTGATCCCTGTGGAACACCACTGGTCACAGCCCTCCAATTAGAAAAGCATCCTTCCATTGCTGCTCTCTGCCTTCTATGACCTCACCAGTTCTGTATCCGCCTTGCCAGCTCACCCCTGATCCCGTGTGACTTCACCTTTTGTACTAGTCTACCATGAGGGACCTTGTCAAAGGCCTTACTGAAGTCCATATAGACAACATCCACTGCCCTACCTGCATCAATCAGCTTAGTGACCTCCTCGAAAAACTCTCTCAAGTTAGTGAGACACGACCTCCCCTTCACAAAACCATGCTGCCTCTCACTAATACGTCCATTTGCTTCCAAATGGGAGTAGATCCTGTCTCAAAGAATTCTCTCCAGTAATTTCCCTACCACTGAAGTAAGGCTCACCGGCCTGTAGTTCCCTGGATTATCCTTGCTACCCTTCTTAAACAGAGGAACAACATTGGCTATTCGCCAGTCCTCCGGGACATCACCTGAAGACAGTGAGGATCCAAAGATTTCTGTCAAGGCCTCAGCAATGTCGCCTCCAGCCTCCTTCAGTATTCTGGGGTAGATCCCATCAGGCCCTGGGGACTTATCTACCTTAATATTTTTTAAGACACCCAACACCTCGTCTTTTTGGATCTCAATGTGACCCAGGCTCTCTACACCCCCTTCTCCAGACTCAACATCTACCAATTCCTTCTCTTTGCTGAATACTGATGCAAAGTATTCATTTCGTACCTTGCCCATTTCCTCTGGCTCCACACATAGATTCCCTTGCCTATCCTTCAGTGGGCCAACCCTTTCCCTGGTTACCCTCTTGCTTTTTATGTACGTGTAAAAAGCCTTGGGATTTTCCTCAACCCTATTTGCCAATGACTTTTCGTGACTCCTTCTAGCCCTCCTGACTCCTTGCTTAAGTTCCTTCCTACTTTCCTTATATTCCACACAGGCTTCGTCTGTTCCCAGCCTTTTAGCCCTGACAAATGCCTCCTTTTTCTTTTTGACGAGGCCTACAATATCCCTCATTATCCAAGGTTCCCGAAAATTGCTGTATTTATCCTTCTTCCTCACAGGAACATGCCGGTCCTGAATTCCTTTCAACTGACACTTGAAAGCCTCCCACATGTCAGATGTTGATTTGCCCTCAAACATCCGCCCCCAATCTATGTTCTTCAGTTCCCGCCTAATATTGTTATAATTAGCCTTCCCCCAATTTAGCACATTCATCCTAGGACCACTCTTATCCTTGTCCACCAGCACCTTAAAACTTACTGAATTATGATCACTGTTCCTGAAATGCTCCGCTACTGAAACATCTACCACCTGGCCGGGCTCATTCCCCAATACCAGGTCCAGTACTGCCCCTTCCCTAGTTGGACTGTCCACATATTGTTTTAAGAAGCCCTCCTGGATGCTCCTTACAAACTCCGCCCCATCTAAGCCCCTGGCACTAAGTGAGTCCCAGTCAATATTGGGGAAGTTGAAGTCTCCCATCACTACAACCCTGTTGTTTTTACTCTTTTCCAAAATCTGTCTACCTATCTGCTCCTCTATCTCCCGCTGGCTGTTGGGAGGCCTGTAGTAAACCCTCAACATTGTGACTGCACCCTTCTTATTCCTGATCTCTACCCATATAGCCTGACTGCCCTCTGAGGTGTCCTCCCGCAGTACAGCTGTGATATTCTCCCTAACCAGTAGCGCAACTCCACCACCCCTTTTACATCCCCCTCTATCCCGAATGAAACATCTAAATCCTGGAACATTTAGCTGCCAATCCTGCCCTTCCCTCAACCAGGTCTCTGTAATGGCAATAACATCATAGTTCCAAGTCCTAATCCAAGCTCTAAGTACATTTGCCTTACCCGTAATACTTCTTGCATTAAAACACATGCACTTCAGGCCATCAGACCCGCTGTGTTCAGCAACTTCTCCCTGTCTGCTCTGCCTCAGAGCCCCACTGTCCCTATTCCCTAGTTCTCCCTCAATTCTCTCACCTTCTGACCTATTGCTCCCATGCCCAACCCCCTGCCATACTAGTTTAAACCCTCCCGTGTGACACTAGCAAACCTCGCGGCCAGGATATTTATGCCTCTCCAGTTTAGATGCAACCCGTCCTTCTTATATAGGTCACACCTGCCCCGGAAGACCTCCCAGTGGTCCAGATAACGGAAACCCTCCCTCCTACACCAGCTGTTTAGCCACGTGTTTAGCTGCTCTATCTTCCTATTTCTAGCCTCACTGGCACGTGGCACAGGGAGTAATCCCGAGATTACAACCCTAGAGGTCCTGTCTTTTAACTTTCTGCCTAGCTCCCTGAACTCCTGCTGCAGGACCGCATGCCCCTTCCTGCCTATGTCGTTTGTACCAATATGTACAACGACCTCTGCCTGTTTGCCCTCCCCCTTCAGGATGCCCTCTACCCGTTCGGAGACATCCTGGACCGTGGCACCAGGGAGGCAACATACCATCCTGGAGTCTCTTTCACGTCCACAGAAGCGCCTATCTGTGACCCTGACTATAGAGTCCCCTATTACTATTGCTCTTCTGCGCTTTGACCCTCCCTTCTGAACATCAGAGCCAGCCGTGGTGCCACTGCTCTGGCTGCTGCTGTTTTCCCCTGATAGGCTATCCCGCCCGACAGTATCCAAAGGGGTATACCTGTTCAAGAGGGGGATAACAACAGGGGATTCCTGCACTGACTGCCTGCCCTTTCTGGTGGTCACCCATTTCTCTGCCTGCATCTTGGGTGTGACCACATTTATATAACTGCGATCTATGACGCTTTCCACCACCTGCATGTTCCTAAGTGCATCCAATTGCTGCTCCAACCGAACCATGCGGTCTGTGAGGAGCTCCAGTTGGGTGCACTTTCTGCAGATGAAGCCATCCGGGACGCTGGAAGCCTCCAGGACCTGCCACATCTCACAGTCAGAGCACTGCACCCCTCTAACTGGCATTGCCTCAATTAATTAAAATTAAACGTTTTTTTTTTTAATTTATATTTTTATTTTTTATTTTTTTTAAAGTTACTGTTAACTATCTGTTTCCGAGCACTAGATTTCTAATATAAATGTGAACGCTAAATATAGTACTCTCCGATCTCTGGCTTAGATACCCCTCTAAATTATAATTAAGTAATTATGTTTAATTAGTTACCAATGCTTAATTTTTTTAATTTAGTGTAGATTCCCAACCAGCCACTCAGGTCACAGCTTTTCTGTGATGTCACTTCAGTTTCCCCCCGACACACACAATTTGAAAAAGGTATAAAAGTAAAAATGAGTAAAAAATCACTTACTTACCTTCTTACCTTCTGAGTGTCTTTGATGTTCTCAGGTTCTCTCCCTGACAGAGACTGCTCCTCCTCCTCCGAACGGCTCCCGAAACTAGGCCGCGATCTTTTAAAATCTCCGCTCCGACTCGCAGCTCCCGCACTTTTTAAATTTCCCGCGCTTTTTAAATCTCCCGGCTTTCTCTCCTCTCGCGCAATCACCGATATATTTTATGTAACTTCAAGACTTGTGGGTAATATTCCGTTTTGCTACCAAGTCATTCATGCCAAATATTTGCTAATCCAATTTTTTCTAATGTCCTTTTCATTCAACAGATATAAATATAAAAACTGTCCCAATAAAGACAGTTGGTTTCCTTACTTCTGTGCATGGCCACATAATGTTGAGTAACTTCCAAGGCATGTTTACTGATGAATGCAGCTTCAGTACTCACAAAAATATAACACTGGACGAGCAAACCGCAAGGCATAAACTTAAGCTTAGACAGAAAAGGTATCTAGGTTTTTCCTCAATCAAAATGTCATCATCAAAATGCATTGCCGGATTCAGTGTGAAGTGGCGATTGTTAGTGCAATTTCGATATGTTGTTGCCAGGCAACCGTGGGAAAATTCCACCCACATGCACTTATCGTACATTTCCTCACCCAAAGAGCTGGAGTGAAATGTTTTTCGTTGATGTATTGCTTCACGTAAGCCGTGAACTGATATGTAGACCATCCTCGGCTATGCCCAAGGTTGAATCTCTTGAATCATCTACATCAAGGCAATCTCTAGTATGACATAGAGACAGTTAATAATTTTCGATCCTCGGCACTCGTATTGAAATTACGGTTTCTCAGATAGGCACTTTTCAAAGTGTGTTGAGATTGTGGTGAGTGAGAAACCTGCCAGAGAGAGCTATTGCTTTCAAAATGGCTAAGAGAAGACCAGCTGCACTTTTCACACACGAAAACAGCCTCGCCTTGGTTGGTTGATCTCATCTCGGCCTCATCCATACCTTCCTCCCCGCTCCCCACAACACTTCATCCCGCGACTAATTAAAAACCTATGGATTTCTGCTTTAGTTTGTTCAATGATCCGGCGTCCACTGAACTCTGGGGTGGAGAATTCCACAGATTCTCGACCTATTCGGTGAAGTAATTTCTCCTCATTTCTGTTTTCAATCTTCCCTCTTGGGTCTACATCTATCGCCTCTGGTTCTAGAATGTCCAACAAGGGAAATCATCCGCCCCACGTCTACGCTGCCAACCCCCTTTTGCATCTTCTATACCTCAATTAGATGTCAATGCAATATCTAATTTATCAATCAGTCGCAGCACATTTCAGAAGAGAAGGGCAGTCTAGTCTGAAATCTGAACAAAAACCCACGTCCACTTTGATAGACATCTTTAAATAATGTTTCAGCAAATACACAAGTATTTTAAGTTGTGCATTTTAGGATAATTACTGCGCCAGGTTTGATGACACGAATAATGTTCGTTGGAGTGCAAAGTGGACCGAATGTTCTAAGAAGCCTGAAATTAGAGTGAAATCCCTGTCTGAGGTGGAAATGGTATCGTTCCAGTATATAGTTTGAAGAAACACGAAAATGCAATCTCTATAACATGTCGCGCGGAACCTGCACCAATTTAACTACTCGTTGTTTTCTGCTTGATGTATGGTACCGCCTGCCTCTTTACTGCAGGTGTCTTCAAAACAGACATCAACAATATCTAAAAGACATATATGTTGAAATAAATACCAAGTTTAAATGCTTTTTATAAAGTCAACAGCTACCTGCTGCTGAGAATTCCAAAATACTCCAAAATGTAAGTTAGGAAACTGCTCATCATCAAGATCCAAAATATCCGAGCGCGTATTTTCAATCTCTGAGCAAGTCTCTCGCTTTCCACAGCCTGTTGAAATATTTACCCAGTACCTGAACTTCCAACTCTCCCTAGAACAATTATTTACAGATGCAAAACCTGAGTGCACTAGTTTAGGGATATCCTCACCGATACCTTCCATAAACGTTGTGTTACAATGTCCTAACTGCCGTCCGTATCAATTACTATATCATGTTGTTCAGTTAAAAGTGCCGTCATTCCATCTGACAGAAATTATTTCCCAGTCTCCTATCTTTCTTTAATTCCTACCAAATGAAAATCTCGAACTTTACATTGCATTCCATCTATAATTGTCCTGCTCGCTCGTCCAAACAGTCAATTGCAAACTGCCCCCATAATCCTCATCACTGACACTTTTGCTTCCTCAACAATCTTGGGTAAGTTCCCCTCATTCGTCTCATCTAAGCTATGAATCTAAATGACATTTGATTGACAGCAACGCTTTGCATTTCGTGGCACGCGGCTAGTTATAGCCTGTAAACATTTGCTCTCCTTTATTCCTGCTATCTGAAATATGTCGGTATCTAATTTCCAATCCACCCTAATGTACTGTGTATAGGTCCATTAGTGTTAATTCTGTGCAAGTTGCTCTTGTGTCATCTATTATCTAAATTCAGGTAAATTATTTCACTGGCGTTTTGTTATATATTCGAGTAGTTAAATGCTATATTCTATTGAATCACTTTTAAAAAAAAGATTTTAATTTTCTACATCCACAGCAAATCTGCTAATCCCCATAATTAGTTTCCGAATAATTGATTTCAGATGTTCTTCTGTTGTTTACATTAAGCGAATTGTATTATATTGCCCCATGTTCTATTCGATCCTTTTTTTTCATTTCCGGGAATATATTTGCGATGTTCAATACTCGGGAACTCTCAATGTAGAAAAACACATGAAAGCTCAAACGAAATGCAATGGGCATGTCCCCAGATAAAACGATTCAACCCCCAGAATGTAGTTTGTGTGGTACCTGCGATTTGAGGTCACTTAGGCCCAATCATTTCGCCAACATTGTATTTCGAGGTACATTATTTTGATTCCGTTTCTTATTTGTACCAGGCCTGCAGTTCTCAATTTTTATTGTAGTGTTGCTGTGTCCTTCACTGTGTAAGCAAGTGCAGAATGTGTGTTGATGTCTGAAGCACTTCCTTGTTCTGCATTATAATTGAGCGTTTTGTGAAACATCAAAATGATCAAATGGCACCGTGCTTTCCCTCGGCTTAATATATCAACAGCATAATGGGCCATTTAGTTGCTTAGTCGAAAGCAAAATTAAAAACTGGAAATGGGTTTTGCAATGGACAACTAACATCCGTACCTGACACAGAAACGCGGACCCAGTGAAGCACTGTTTAGGATAAGGATGAATTAATTAATATTATCTTACCAGAATCACCAATAATTGCAAGAATCGGGTAAAATAAACTTTTAATTGATATGATTACCGGCAGCTCGATTTTTGGACACGAGCGGCCGTTATCTTCAAGGCACCAAGATATCCTATTGTAAAATAAGAGCTTAGTTGCACCTGAGGACGATCTCAAGTGACTTATGAGCATTGCATAATGATTGAAATTAGCTCGCCGTGTTACCAGAGATTCAGGCAAGATATATTTATTTTCACTGATCGGGGATCATTTTCCATGATCTTTGACCATGAAAAGGTAAAGAAGGAAATTGCGTTATTGTGATCAGTCGATAAAATAAGCTATTTTGACCTCGATATTTATGTAGCATTATTCAAATAGACAATGTTCCCAAACCCTGACATATTCTCTGCTGTCAACAATGCAAATGATGGAACCAATCAGAATATTTCTGTCCAGATAAAATAAATTACAGCTTCGTTAAATAAAGAACATTGGCAATCTTTTGAGTTCCGACTCAGTATTATTTATGTTAAAGTTCTTTAATGAACTTAATTCTGTAATATTAAATTCGAAGCGCAAATCCATACAGACAGGTGTGTGCAGATGAACAACTGTACATACCTGCTCAAACATTAGACACACACGAAGGTAGTAGAGATAGAAAACGATAATATTGACACTTTGCACAATGAAGTGCCATGTAATAGGTCTTCCGTATCAATTAGCCATACGTGATGATCAAATGCAATTGTTCTCATAATAGCTAGTGGTCAAATGCTGAGTTTCATCTCGCTGCATGAATGTGGACGGCTAAAAGTTATAAACGGTGTATTGCCGCTGTATGTTTCGGTATTAGGGTAATTATCTTGAAGTGAGATGTCGTTTGTCGAATGGGACCATCTCTTTGGAATAATAATGTAACGCAGTGACAACAGTTACATTTACCGTTTCCAATTAGGATTCAATAGAATGGAGGTGCATACATTTACGCCTATTGCATGTCAACGCCACAGAAACTCTCAATGTGTTAGGCATCACGCTGTGCTTTGTATTCAAGCAACTCGCTGTTACCTAAAGCTACCTCTATATCGGCCCTGACGTCAGTCATCACCCTGGGCGTCATTCTCCGACCCCCCGCCGGGTCGGAGAATGGCCGTTGGCCGCCGTGAATCCCGCCCCCGCCCCCGCCGAAGTCTCCGAAGGGAGAAAAGTCGGCGGGGCGTTAATGGCGCCGCTGCCGCGGAGAATGTCACGGGCCTGCGCAAGGCAGCCGATTTTCGGCCTGCCGATATTCTCCCTTCCGGATGGGCCGAAGTCCCGTCGACGTGATGACCGTTCACGTCGACGTCAATCAAACCTCCTTTTCATCGGCGTGACCCGGTGCTCCAGGCTCACGCCGACCAGCGAGGAGGTGAGTGACGGCCTGGGGGGTTGGCTCTGGGCAGGAAATGGCGTGGCCGCAGACTGATTGCCTGAGAAGAGGTGTGTCTCGGCTTGTGTGTGTGTGCGGCGGGGGGGGGGGGGGGGTGGTTAGAGTAGGCTGGGCTCCGGGGGAGTGCCGGGAGGGGGTCCGTGCCGGGGTGGAGGTTGTGGAGGGGGTCCGTGCCGGGGTGGAGGTTGGGGGTTGTGGAGGGGGTCCGTGCCGGGGTGGAGGTTGGGGGTTGTGGAGGGGGTCCGTGCCGGGGTGGAGGTTGGGGGTTGTGGAGGGGGTCCGTGCCGGGGTGGAGGTTGGGGGTTGTGGAGGGGGTCCGTGCCGGGGTGGAGGTTGGGGGTTGTGGAGGGGGTCCGTGCCGGGGTGGAGGTTGGGGGTTGTGGAGGGGGTCCGTGCCGGGGTGGAGGTTGGGGGTTGTGGAGGGGGTCCGTGCCGGGGTGGAGGTTGGGGGTTGTGGAGGGGGTCCGTGCCGGGGTGGAGGTTGGGGGGGGGGGGTCCGTGCTGGGGTGGAGGTTGGGGGTTGTGGAGGGGGTCCGTGCCGGGGTGGAGGTTGTGGAGGGGGTCCGTGCCGGGGTGGAGGTTGGGGGTTGTGGAGGGGGTCCGTGCCGGGGTGGAGGTTGGGGGGGGGGGGTCCGTGCTGGGGTGGAGGTTGGGGGTTGTGGAGGGGGTCCGTGCCGGGGTGGAGGTTGTGGAGGGGGTCCGTGCCGGGGTGGAGGTTGGGGGTTGTGGAGGGGGTCCGTGCCGGGGTGGAGGTTGGGGGGGGGGGTCCGTGCCGGGGTGGAGGTTGGGGGTTGTGGAGGGGGTCCGTGCCGGGGTGGAGGTTGGGGGTTGTGGAGGGGGTCCGTGCCGGGGTGGAGGTTGGGGGGGGGGGTCCGTGCCGGGGTGGAGGTTGGGGGTTGTGGAGGGGGTCCGTGCCGGGGTGGAGGTTGGGGGGGGGGGTCCGTGCCGGGGTGGAGGTTGGGGGTTGTGGAGGGGGTCCGTGCCGGGGTGGAGGTTGGGGGTTGTGGAGGGGGTCCGTGCCGGGGTGGAGGTTGGGGGGGGGGGTCCGTGCCGGGGTGGAGGTTGGGGGTTGTGGAGGGGGTCCGTGCCGGGGTGGAGGTTGGGGGGGGGGGTCCGTGCCGGGGTGGGTGATGGGAGGGCAAATGAGTTGGTCCACCTGGCCAGGTGCCAGCCTCCAACAGTTGGACCCATGCGGTCCATGCCACCTGGCTGGGGGGAGGAGGGGATATGGGCAATGATGACATGTCGTCGTTCCCCTCCCCCCCACCAGGTCGTCATGTTTTCAGATCATCCAGCGATGTTGGCCGCCGTGGTGGCAGCCGCTCATGTCTATGTTGCCCTGGATGAGGAGGAGGAGGAGGAGGAGGAGGAGGAGGAGCGTGCCAGAGAGGCGGCGCAGGCTGCCGCAGAGGGGCAGGCGGCAGCCGCCCAGGCTGGAGGGACACCTGACCGACAGGACGAGGAGGGGGAGGAGGACGTCGCGGCCCCACGGCAACGGAGGCACCCGAGGGCGCCCCGTGTGTACCGGCCCCGGCAGTCATACCAGGACCTCACGGACCGGGAATGCAGGAGGAGACTCCGGATGAGCCGGGAAACCGTGGCACACATCTGCCACCTGCTGGCACACCTGTCACCGCGTGGCACTGGCGGGGGACACCCTCTCCCCGTGTCCGTCAAGGTTACGGTGGCCCTGAACTTTTATGCAACGGGGTCATTCCAGGCACCGAGTGGGGACCTGTCCGGCATATCGCAGACATCGGTGCATCGGTGCATCCGGGCAGTGACAGATGCCCTTTATGCCATGGCGCACCGCTACATCCGCTTCCCCGTGGACCGGGCCAGCCAAGATGCCCGGGCCGTGGGCTTCTCTGCCATTGCCGGGTTCCCCATGGTCCAGGGCGCGATCGATGGGATGCACGTCGCCGTGCGGCCACCTGCAGATAACAGGGCCGTGTTCACTAATAGGAAGGGGACCTATTCGATGAACGTACAGGTGGTCTGCGACCACCGCATGATGATCCTGCACGTCTGCGCCCGTTACCCAGGCAGTGTACACGACTCATTCGTGTTGTCGCGGTCATCCATCCCCGGCATGTACGAGGGACGCCATCCCCGGCTGAGGGGCTGGTTGCTGGGCGACAGGGGCTACCCATTGCGATCGTGGCTGATGACGCCTATACGGAGGCCACGCAATGAGGCGGAGAACCGCTACAATGATGCCCATGTAGCGACAAGGGGAGTGATCGAGAGGTGCTTTGGCGTGCTGAAGATGCGTTTCAGGTGCCTGGACCTCTCTGGGGGCGCCCTCCAGTATCGGTCAGATAGGGTCGGCCGCATCATTGTGGTGTGCTGCGTCCTGCACAACATAGCCCAGCAGAGGGGCGATGTGCCGCAGGCAGAGGAGGGCGGAGTGGAGGAGCAGCAGGAAGAGGCCCAGTCCTCCCCAGATGAGGGGGATGGGGGCAATGGTCAGGGCAGACGGGGTAGACACAGACGGGTGGCTGTCCACCGTTACCGGCTGGCCCAGCGGGCACGGGACAGACTGATAGACGCCCGCTTCACTGACTAGATGGGCGTGGGAATCGGGTAGTATGGCCACAGACCGCACACCATGACAACAGCCGACCACCCACACCCCCCACCCATCCATCCACCCAGCACCATCACCCCCCTCCCCAACCCCACACACCCCACCCGCATGCACACCACCCCCCCACTCCCAATTGCCGATCCACCGGCGGCACAACGGGCCGGGCTCACCCAGTTGCGGGTGGACGCGTGTCTATCGCAGGCCATGGAGAATGATGACAGCCCGCCTCCGATGAGCTCCTGGCTCTACATCGTTGGACTATGTCTGACCCATGGCCACAGTACCACCATCCACCCGGACCATCCCTGCATGCGGCTGTGATACTGCAGCGCACGGTCCCGTCCTCTGCCCGGGGGATGTTGATGGCGGCCCAGGGGGAAGGGGGCAGACTCACCTGGGGCTGAGGTAAGACCACCCCTCACACACACACTTGCGCTCAACGTACATGACACCCCCGCACACTTTGGACAGAGCATAAAGGCAGCTTCGGTAGGTGTAACATTGACTTTAATAACCAAAGGAGTTCATGCACGTGCCCTAGCGCCTAAAACTCATCTGTGCCCTGCACCCGTGCCAACTTACTCAGTGTCTAATTGTTTGGCCTTACGGGCCCTTTGACTACGTCTACGTGGTTCCCCAGACGGTACAGCAGAACTGGAGGTGGACTCCTGTGATTCCTGCCCTCTGACACTGGATCCCTTTGGCGGCCGTTTCCTGGGGCGTCCTGGCCTAGATGGGCCAGGCTGCGGCCCGGGCGACTGGGATGGCGAGCTGCCAGCCTGTCCTGCCCGTTGCCCACCCGATGCACCTGGGACGGAAGGGGGGGAGTCCGAGGTGTCGCGGTGTACCGGGACCTCCCCTACAGAGGGAGCCGGGATGGACCACACCACCTCCTCCTCCCTCGGGGTGCCCGATGGCCCCCAGGCCTCTACATGGGTGGGGGATGCGAACGGACTGGCCATCCGACGCGCCCCCGACATCTGGCGCTGCCAGTCCTGGAGGCCCGTGCTGGTATCGACAGGGGTCTGCAGGTTTGCAGCCATGGAGCCCAGGGGGTTGTCGAACCCTGTCTGCGACAGTGCGACGCCAGCTCGCACATGGCCACTGGCGCCGATGCCCTCAGCGATGGCCTGCTGAGACTGGGCCATGGCCTGCAGAGACTGGGCCATGGCCTGCAGAGACTGGGCTATGGCCTGCTGAGACTGGGCCATGGCCTGCTGAGACTGGGCTATGGCGTTGAGCGCCTCTGCCATCTGGCGCTGGCACTGGCTCATGGCCTCCTGTGAGAGGGCAGCCATTTCCTGGGCCACAGACGCCGCCTGCACGGAAGGCCCCAGGCCTCGCAAACCGTTCCCCATGTCTGACACCGTCGCACCCATTGCCTCCACCGCGGACGCCACCCGTGCGGTGTCAGCCTGGGTGGCACGCATGACCGGGACCACTCCCAGCTCCTGGACGCGGGTGGACTCCTCCACCTGCGACCGCAGCCGCCGCAAGCCACCCGTCACCCTATTCGCTCGTCTCCGTGTCGGTGGTTGCATCGGATCTATGTGTGGGTGTGGTAACTGCAGGAACCCGGGATCCATCTGGGCGGCAGATGTTCGCTTGGCCTGGGCTGCCCTCCGACCGCCCGGTCCCTCTGCTGCTCCTACCTCCACCTGCTGTACCGGGACGGCTGTGTTGTGCGCACCAGTGAGTGTACCAGACGCCTCATCACTAAAGTGCCCAACCGTGGTGAGTGTTTCTGCGATGGTGGAGGGTGTTGGTGACAGCAGTGGCGTTGTGTCGTGCTCTTCGTCCCACTCTGAGTCCATGGCACTTTGGGGTGGGGGTTCGTCTCCACCCATCCACTCTGAGTCACTGTCCGGTATTTCGTCTTCCCGGGTAGGGGTGTCCTGGGTAGTGCTGTCCCGGGTAGTGCTGTCCCGGGTAGGGGTGTCCTGGGTAGTGGTGTCCCGGGTAGGGGTGTCCTGGATAGTGGTGTCCTGGGTAGTGGTGTCCTGGCTCGGATGTGACGGGGGCCTGTGGCTGCCCCCCTCATCGCTGGGTGGTCGCTCCCGCACGTGACGGGGGTGTCGTCTCCCTGTTGCTCCAGGTCTCTCCGTCTCCCGTGGTCTCCGAGGGGCATCCTGCGGGCGTCGCATGCTGGAGGGTTCGGGTCTCTCCGTCTCCCGTGGTCTCCGAGGGGCATCCTGCGGGCGTCGCATGCTGGAGGGTTCGGGTCTCTCCGTCTCCCGTGGTCTCCGAGGGGCATCCTGCGGGCGGTCTGCATCTGCGGGGATGGGTGCCTGGACGTTTGGTCCTGCGATACACAATGAAGCATGCATGGTTAGACATCAGGCAGTGATCAGGTGATACGGGAGAGGGGGATATAGGGGAGGGGGGATATGGGGACGGGCTGTTGGTGGCTCACTTGCTCGTGGGGCCCCGACCTCTGCATCAGCAACCTCCCGGTCGTCAGGTCCGCCAGCCAGTTCCAGGGCCCTTTCCTCGTGTACGGTCAGTGGCCTCTCATCAGCGGGCCCTCCTCCAGTCCTCACATGCTCCCTATTGTTGTGTGCGCGCTTCTCCTGGGGGGGGGGGGGGGGGGGTGGTGGCAGGGGTAAAAGGCAACAGTGTTAGGCAGGTATATGAATGCACGCCATCGGTTGCGCGTGCATTGCAGAGGTTAAGGTTAGGGCTGGATTCACTTGGGGATATGGGGGATATGGGGGAGGGGGGATATGGGGGAGGGGGGATATGGGGGATATGGGGGAGGGGGGATATGGGGGATATGGGGGAGGGGGGATATGGGGGAGGGGGGAATATGGGGGATATGTGGGAGGGGGGATATGGGGGAGGGGGGATATGGGGGAGGGGGGATATGGGGGATATGGGGGAGGGGGGATATGGGGGATATGTGGGAGGGGGGATATGGGGGAGGGGGGATATGGGGGATATGGGGGAGGGGGGATATGGGGGAGGGGGGATATGGGGGAGGGGGGAATATGGGGGATATGGGGGAGGGGGGATATGGGGGAGGGGGGGATATGGGGGAGGGGGGATATGGGGGATATGGGGGAGGGGGGATATGGGGGATATGGGGGAGGGGGGATATGGGGGAGGGGGGAATATGGGGGATATGTGGGAGGGGGGATATGGGGGAGGGGGGATATGGGGGAGGGGGGATATGGGGGATATGGGGGAGGGGGGATATGGGGGAGGGGGGATATGGGGGAGGGGGGAATATGGGGGATATGGGGGAGGGGGGATATGGGGGAGGGGGGGATATGGGGGAGGGGGGATATGGGGGATATGGGGGAGGGGGGATATGGGGGATATGGGGGAGGGGGGATATGGGGGAGGGGGGAATATGGGGGATATGGGGGAGGGGGGATATGGGGGATATGGGGGAGGGGGGGATTTGGGGGAGAGGGGATATGGGGGATATGGGGGACGCTCACCCTGCCTGCTCTGACGAGGTCGTTCACCTTCTTGTGGCACTGGGTGCCTGTCCGTGGTGTCAGGGCCACAGCGGTGACGGCCTCTGCCACCTCCCTCCACAGACGCCGGCTGTGGCGTGGGGCAACTCTGCGGCCGTGCCCGGGATACAGGGCGTCCCTCCTCTGCTCCACCGCATCCAGGAGCGCCTCCACATCGCGTGACTCGAACCTCGGGGCTGAGCGACGGCCAGCCATCAAGTCGGGTGTTGCGGTCGGCTGTTCCGGTCGGGGTGGGGGGGGGAGCTGCGCGGCCTTATGAGCCGTCACGCCGTGCAGCGCGTATGACGCTGCACGGCGTGAACCACTGCGCAAGCGCGGATCCCGTTACGTCGCTGCTAGCCCATTTCGGGCCGCAGACTATCGGCCCATTTTTATGACGTGACGCAAGTGGGATTTGCGCCGTTTTTTGCGCCGATCGGCGGAGTTTCCGCCGATAACGGAGAATTTCGCCCCCTGTCTGTCATCCTTTAACAAGCAGTGATCTGTCACTGAATAGCGACTGGAAGATCACTGCCGGTCTTTGTGGACCATGTACAAAGTTCCAATGACCGAGTTGAACTATCAGCACTGCACCACACGGTTCTGCTAAATACTGTTTGCAAGTATCGGATGACAAGAATATACATCCACAAACAGAAACATTCAGGTAGTCGAAATCATCAGAGGGAAAGTATAAGTTTGCTCAGTTATGGGATGTGAGCATTGCAGCAGATTAATTTTATGGCCCATCCCATTTCTCCTTTGACAAGTTCGTGGTGATCCGCCTTCTGAAATGCTGCAGTTCATATATCGCAGCGACAACGGCAGTGCGATCGGGAGACAGATCAATTTCCAATACATAGTTGTATTGTTCCAATGAGGATGGGAAGTGGCTTGGCGGGGTATTTTCAATGATTGCCTCCCTAGATTTGTGATTTCCCTTTCCATCTAGGTTATGGGATCATTGCTTGGTTCTGTTGAAGGAAAATTGGCAAGTTATAACTGGGAATGCATTGCCTGCCAATAGAGGTCCTCCCACTTCATAGAATCATAAAATTTACAGTGCAGAAGGATGCCATTTGGCCCATCGAATCTGCACCATCCCTTGGATGGAGCACCCCATCGAAGCCCACACCTCCGCCCGATCCCCATAACCCAGTATCCCAGTAACCCTACCCCACCTTTTTGGACACTAAGGGCAATAGAGCATGGCTAATCCACCTAACCTGCACATCTTTGCACTGTGGGAGCGAACCGCACCCGGAGGAAACTGACGCAAACATGCGGAGAATGTGTAGACTCCGCACAGACAGTGACCCAAGTCAGGAATCGAACATGGGACCTTGGAGCTGTGAGGCAACTGTGCTAATTACTGTGCTACTTGTTTTACCTGAAGCCGTGAGGACAGCAGGCATAATGGACGAATCCATAATTAAAGGCATTATAGCAGAGGACTTGGAAGAATAAAGGTGATCTGGCAGAGCTGACATTTTTTATGGAAGGGAAATGATGTATTGGCGTTCTTTGAAGGAGTCTGGTGTGCTGTGGAAAAAAAGGCACAGGGGCTTGTATTGTATTTCGAGCTCGAGAAAGCATTTCAGAACTTGCCACATTAAAGGTTAATACATAAAATGAAATCTCCTCTTGTCGGGGACAACATAACGACTTGGATTGAAGATTGGTTAGCTAATGAGAAACAGACAGTTGGCATAAATGGGTCATATTCTGGTTTCATAGACACTTACCTATTCTATAAGGTGCAGAAGGAGGCCATTCGGCCCATCGAGCCTGCAGCAGCACTTGGAAAGAGCACCCTACCCAAATCCACATCTCCAACCTATCCCCATAACCCAGTAACCCCGCCCAACTTTTGGACACTAAGGGCAATTTAGCATGGCCAATCCACCTCACCTGCACATCGTTGGACTGTGGGAGGAAACCAGAGCACCCGGAGGAACCCCACGCACACATGGGGAGAACGTGCAGGCTCCGCACAGACAGTGACCCGAGCCGGGAATCGAACCTGGGATCCTGGAGCTGTGAAGCAATTGTACTAACCACTATGCTACCGTGCTGCCCATCTATGCTACTGTGCTGCCCCTAGTTGGTAGTATAAGACAAGTGGTGTGCTACAGCCATCAGTGCTGTCTTCTCACGTTGTTTTACAATTTATATCAATGGTTCAATGAAGGGTCGGAAGGTATACCTTCTGAATTTGCTCACAACACAACGATCTATAAGAAAGTAAATTGTGAAGATGACCTAATGAGGATACAAAAGGACATAGATAGGTGAAGTGAGGGGGCACAAATCTGTACTGGAATCTAATGTGAGCAAGCTTGAAATTGGCCAATTTTGGAGGAAGAATAAAAAACGTTTACCTGAATGATGAGCGATTGCAGAGATCTGAGGTGCCGAAGGATCTGAGCGTCCTTGTGCATGAATCACATGGATTACAAAATGAGCACATGTATGCATCAGTTACACAAGGCATGCACGAGACCGCAGCTGGCATATTGTGTGCGGTATTGGTTTTCTTTTGTCAGGAAATATGGAAATGCATTTGAAGCAGTTCAGATAAGGTTTACGAGACAAATAACATGAATTGGCGGGTCGTCCGATGAGGAGCGGTTGGACACGTTAGATTCCTATTGTATTTCTCTGTTTGCCGCAAAGAGACAAGGTATGGAAGTGGTCACACACCACATTCTTTCAATCCTGGTAAGAAATGTTATTACATACCATCCAATTTGGAAAACTGAAAAATCCGCACAAATACCCTGCTGACGTCACTGCAGATCACGAGACGTTTCACCAGCAGGGAATGTGTACATATTGTATACATGTATTAAGATGTTTACAGATGTATACATAACACTCCTCCACTTCATTAGTGCAACGATAAAGATGTAACATTCATACAACCGATCCCCTGATGCATTATCTTAATGCATATTTTTATATCATTCAATGAGACAGTCTTTCAGATGAACTTTACTTCTGCTTGAGTTGACTTTACTTCATAAGCCTAGCTACTCGAGACCTTGGGCGTATCCTCATTCCATTAAAGAGGTGGTACCTCCCGGAAAGGTACTCCAGCGTCTATGACTATAGTGACTGGAAAGTCCTCAGAAACAGAAGCCAACGTGTCTACTCTACAATGGAAGACAAAACGCAGATTGAGTGAGCACCTTGCAGAACACCTAACATCTTTGGTCCATCCACAAGCAGGACCCAGCACTCCCTCTCGTTTGCAATTTCAACCCACAATCCTGCTCTCGTATCTACTTGTCTGTCCATGGCCTAGGTAAATGTTCCAGTGAAGTCCAAGACAAACTGGAGGAACAACACGTCAACTTCCGATTAGGCACCTACTTAGCATTGCGTTCAATAACTTCAGACTGTGAACTCTCTCTTCCATCTTCATCCCTTTTTCATTTCTATCAATTCATTTTCATTTCTTCCATTGATCCGTTTTCCCGTCACCACTGTCTCCCTACCCTCCATCTCACTCCACTACGGCCATCTGTTCCATGTTCCAAGTTGTCATTTGGCACACTGTTTAACTTTCTCCTGCCATGAACGCACTCTGATATCTCAATGCACGACTATCTGCATCCTTCATAGCCTTGATCGCCACCATTTACATTCCATTTGTCTTTTGTGCACGACATGTTTGTCAAACTCCACCCACCGCTGGACCTCTATCCAACCCCACGCCACTGCCCCCCTCACCCCCACCACCCCCCAAAAAAGTATCCGTTTGACTCTATTTCCAGTTCTCTCCAGCTTTGGAGCAGAGTCATCCAGAATGAAAACGTTCACTCAGTTCTCTCTCCACAGATGCTGTCAGACCTACTGAGATTATCCAACATTTTCTGATTTTTTTCATATTCCAGCATCCTCAGTACTGTACATTTATCTATGTTTGGTCTCGATCCAAAGTATCACTGCCTAGACTTTTCAAAGGCAGAATTTCCGGAGAACGCTCTGTGATTTAACTTGGTGAAGCTCGCAGCCGATCAGTAAGACGTCGCCAAACTATTTCGTGGCCTGTCTATATGGTGTATGATGTTGCACTAGGATCACAGCAGTATCATTTTTCTTTGGTGCTGTAGCTTCTGACTATCAATTGAATAAAGGTTTTTTCGAGTTTTGCTCGATTCTAGCAATCTATGCTTGTTATTAAGTTTGACAACTCTGAAGTATCAGGCAGAGTTTCCAAACCTTGTTCCCAGTTTCCTTTTAAAAAACAGCACCACTGGTGAACTCTGTGTTGTTCAGAGTGCAGCGATCCGTCAAGACATTAGGAATTTTTCACTCTTTTTGCTAATAACCCGTGATCCTTCAAGCCTTTGATGAAATGTTTCAAAGAGTGAACAACATGTTCGGCGAATCCATTTGCTGCAGAATGACATGGAACTGACGGCAAGAACTTACTCTCCTATGGTGTATACCATTTCCCTTGATGTCGTCCTCGGAATCTTGCGAACTGAGTACCATTGCCACTTACTGGTGTTCCTAATCTTGTGAATATTGGTCTTATTTCTCAATTGTGTGCTCAATTATCAATTAATTCATGATTGCGATCTGGAACCATTTGGAGTTGGCTGTCACATTACCCTTCACCCCGATAGCCCCAAGAGCTATAACTGATTCCTCCTGAAAGCACAGAATGTTTTGTCCTCAAGACCTTTTCGTGGTAGTGAATTCCAGAGATGCAGAACTCTCTATGTGAAGACATTTCTCCTCACCTCAGTCTTAAAATATTTGCCCCTTGTCCTCAAACTATGCCGGTAGCACAGTGGATAGTTCTGTTGCTTTCCAGCTCCAGGGATCCAGGTTCGATTCCTGGTTTGGGTCACTGTCTGTGTGGAGTCTGCACATTCTCCCCGTGTCTGCGTGGGTTTCCTCCGATTATTCCAGTTTCCTCCAAGTCCCGAAAGACGTGCTGACAGGTCATTTTGGATATTCTGAATTCTCCCTCTGTGCACCGGAACAGGCGCCGGAATGTGCCGACTAGGGACTTTCACAGTAACTTCATTGCAGTGTTAATGTAAGCCTACTTGTGACAATAAAGATTATTATTATTAATCCTGGACTCCACCACCATCGGGATCATTCTTTCTGAACCTACCCTATCTAATCCTGTTAGAATTCTATACGTTCCTCTGAGATATCCTCTGACTCTTCTAAACTCCAATCACTATAATCCTAAGCAACGTAGTCACTCACCGTACAGTCCCGCCATCCGAGGAATCAGCCTGGTAGACATTCGCTGCTCTCTCGCAATAGCGAGAACATCCTTCCTCAGATAATACCACCACAACTTCACACAAGACTCCACGTGTGTGTCATGGGAGTGTCCCTTGAAGAAAGATTTTTGTCTTATCAAATGGCTTCAGTGATGTCATTGTGTGGGTGGAGCTGGGCTGTGGCTGAGTTATAATTTCGATTTTGACTGCCGTAGACTCAAAGAAAAAAGACGTATTTCCTCCGTGTTTTTATTTTTTTTAAATGTTCCAGTAAAAAAATCATCTTGGCGTTGGTCTTGGAGATATAATTGCTTTCTGGAAGGAATTCAAATCTGCTGTTTGTAAAGTGGAACAGAGTTTCAGGAACAACAGTATTAGTTAAGCGAGAATACAGTATTCTGGGCCACGCCTTTGAAAACAGGTTTCTAGTTTTAATTGGATTTTGTTATTGAATTGTAACAGTTAAGGGGGAATTCATTAAGGGTTATACATAGATTACTGTAGCTGTGTGGGATATTGATGTTTTTAATTGATAAAACATTCTTGCTCTGTGTATTTATACAAATGTGAACTAAATTTCTAGAATACAGCTTGTTTTTTTAATTGAAAGCGCCTCAGAAGTCTATTGAATAACACCTGAACGGAAGGCTCGTGTGCTCATCCTAATCAAATTCAACATAAAGGTTGTAGTTCTGGTGGACTCCATAATACACTTTGGAGTTTTTAAACCCTGCCCATAACAGCTTCTTGCCCGCTGTTACCAAACTCCTAAACGACCCTTTTATGGACTGACCTCATTAATACTACACCCCTGTATGCTTCATCCGATGCCGGTGTTACGTAGTTACATTGTGTACTTTGTGTTGCCCTATTATGTATTTTCTTTTATTTCCTTTTCTTTTCATGTACTTAATGATCTGTTGAGCTGCTCGCATAAAAATACTTTTCACTGCACCTTGGTACACGTGGCAATGAACAAAATCCAATCCAATCCAACATTTGGCCTCAACGACACACGAGTCAATTGCAGTAAAACATCCACACACCTGTACTCAAATCCTCTCGCTCTGTAGGCCAGCATTCCATTTGCCTTATTTATTGTCTGCTATGCCTGCAGGCTTACTTTCATCAGCTGAAGCACAGGGACACCAAAGTCTCACTGAGTATTCACCTTTCTCAATTTACACACTACGCCTCCCTACCGAAGTGGATAACCTCGCATTAACCAGATTATAATGCAAATGCCATGCAGCCACGATGGCACATTGGCACAATGGTTAGTATTGCTTTCTCACAGCGCCAGGGACTTCTGTTCAATTTCGGCCTTGGGCGTCTGACTGTGTGGAATTTGCACTTTGTCCCTGTGTCTGCGTGGGTTTCCTCCACGTGGTCCGGTTTCCTGCCACAGTCCAAGATGCGCAGGTTAGATGATTGACCAATGTAAATTGTCCCTTAGTGTCCAAAGATGTGTAGTTTGGTTGGGGTCACAGGGTTAGAGTGGTGGGAATGATCCTAGGTAGGGTGCTCTTTCAGAGAGTTGGTGCAAACTCGACGGATGGCCTCTTTCTACACTGAAAGAATTGTCTATACGATCTGAAGAGAAACCAGAGTATACTACACTGAAGAAATTATATGTGACCATCCTGTCCGACTCATCCTGCCCAGATTAGAGATGTACTGGTTTTAATTGTATGATGTTCCTTCGTGATTTACAGGATTGGCATTGCCCTATTTTCTCTTTAATTTGTGATTCTAATCCTGGCCATCAAAAATAACCGTGTGCCATTCCTTCATCCTCTTCAGACCAGGATATCCCTCATGTTGTTGTTCAAGGACATTACGACGTAAAACCAGAGGAATAATTGCAAAGATTCCCTATAGGAAAACTCATTTCTGCCTGCCAACTCAAGTTTTCCTGTGATGTTAGGCTTTAGGTCTGGATTTCTCCTATGAATGTCTGACAGCCTTCCTTTTTGGAAGAATGCATCATCTTGTTCATCACAGGATCAGCTCTTGTGAATCTCTGAACTTGTGATGAAGGCACAGTCACATGATCCACCAGGGATAACTACAGGATGTTGGCAAAATGTTTTTCTGATTCATGCTTGACTTGTAACAGCAATTTTGACAAAACATCGGCATTTTCATGTTGCTCTGACTTGTGATGTTGGATATTGTTTCAGCTTCTAAAGAAGGAATACCGTTAACGGCCCACAGATTCTCATCAATGGTCAATGACCCGTCAAACGAGCAGCATGATGCCCATAACGATAGAGATGGAAGCTTTTTACCGCAAAAATTATGCTCAAAGCCCTTTTCTCTAGCTGAGCATAAGGCGTTTCTGCATTAGTTTGTCAAGCAAATGCAATCTGTCATTTCTCTCCAGATGACCTAATGTGCAAGGGAGTTGCATCAAACCCCAAAGGCATCGCAAGTAACTTGTAACTCCAGCTTGGGATTTTAATGCATCAACAGCTGCATTTTCTGGAAGGCATCTTTTACCACATTGTATGCACTTTCACAATCTTCTGCCGGTGCTATGGCTGTTTGTCACATAGAAAAATCTTCAATCCTGATGAAAAAATCGGCATGAATTTACCATAATAATAGATCAATCTGAAAAACGACCTTAATTGTGTCACCATAAGACCTAGGAGCATAATTAGGCCACTCGGCCCATCAAGTCTGATCCGCCATTCAATCATGGCGGATATTTTCTCATCTCCATTCTCCTGCCTTCTCCCCATTACTCCTGATTCCCCTTATTAATCAAGAACCTATCTATCTCTGTCTTAAAGACACTCAGTGGTTTGGCCTCCACAGCCTTCTGTTGCTAAGAGTTCCACAGATTCACCACCCTCTGGCTGAAGAAATTTCTCCTCATCTCTGTTTTAAAAGGTCGTTCCTTTCGTCTGAGATGGTGTCCTCTCGTTCTAGTTTTTCCTACAAGTGGAAACATCCGCTCCACGTCCACTCTAACCAGGCCTCGCAGTATCCTGTTACGTTCAATAAGATCCCCCCTCATCCTTCGAACATCCAATGAGTGCAGACCCAGTGTCCTCAACCGTTCCTCATAGGACAAATTCTTCATTCCATTTGAACACATGGCGCTTTTAAGATTGCAACCATCTAGGGGCTGGTTTAGCACAGTGGGCTAAACAGCTGGCATGTAATGCAAAAGAATGCCAGCAGCACGGGTTCAATTCCCGTACTGGCCTCCCCGAACAGGCACCGGAGTGTGGTGACTAGGGGCTTTTCACAGTAACTTAATTGAAGCCTACTTGTGACAATAAGCTATTATTATTATGTTGTTCATCCCCTTGTGTAAGCAATCATTACCAATGATATGGCCAAAGTAATTGATGCAAGACTTGAAAAGGTCACAGTTTTCCTTTTTATCTCTTCGATTGTGGCTCTGTAAATGCTTCAGAATTGCTTACAAATTTTTTACTTGTTTCTGGTCACTTGAACCGCTGATGTGGAAGCCTTATAAATAGCATTGCCCCCCATTTAGCCCACTTAGCACTTGATCATGGATCTTTGAAAAAAAGCAGTAGCGGATCATAGATTATCATAGAATTTACAGTGCAGAAGGAGGCCATTCGGCAATCGAGTCTGTACCGGCTCTTGGAAAGAGCGCCCTACCCAAGGTCAACACCTCCACCTTATCACCATAACCCCACCCAACACTAAAGATATATTATGTAGAGAAACAGATCTTTGTGCATGACAATGGAGAGAAGCAGCAATGATTCTGCGGCCATATTAATCTGCAGATATGCATGTGAATGATTAATTTTACTAAATTTCTGACCTCTAGTAAGTACAGCAAATGGTCTTAAATAAGCAGCAGTGGATAATGATGTGGTTTCTATACTGGATAAATAATTGTTTTAAAATCTCCACAAATTCTCACTGAGCCATCACGTTTCAATACAGGAGCTGTTGGTATTGCCCATTCACTTACAGCAAATGATTCGATGACTCCTGTTTGGGTTAGTCTTGCGAGTTCTTCCTCAATTTTTAACCCGATGGCCTTATTTTACGGCTCTAGCTTTGAGATATTTTGGAGTACTGTATGGCTTCATTTTTAAGTGCACCTCCACTCCAGTCGTCAAGTCTAATGAATCGCTGAACAGCTTCTCAGACTTGGCCAGAAGTTCTTGCAAGTTATTCTTTGAATCCATTAGTTGATTTACTGCTTCCCAGCTGAATCCAATCTTCACCAACCATACGCTTCCAAATAAAGCTGGAAAGTTTACATGAATAACGTGAAGAGACAACTTTGCCATCTGTCATTTGCTTCTACTTGGAGCCTTCTAATGGTTCAAACGACTTCAGTGCAAGTACTTAGGATCACGTTTGATTTTAAAAGCAGATGCTTTAACTTTTTATTGTAAATTATTTCGGACACTAATGACACAGCTGCACATTTAGATTTTTGGATACGCCCAAAACAGTTGTTGAACGCCCCCCCCCCCCTTCTACAACACCCCCCCCTCCACCACCCCCCCGCCCCCCAACCACCCGCCACCAACAAAATATCGGCCATCAGTTCTCATAGTCATAGTCTTCTGTTGTCTTCAGAATGAAAACGGAGCATACCAAACAATCACAGCAGGTCTGACAGCATATGTGGAGAGAGAAGGGAGACAACATTTCAAAGCCCAAATTTTACAAAGAGTGAACCAGACTCGAAACGTTAGCTCCCTTCTCACTTCACAAATGGTGTCAGAGCTGCTGTATTTCTGCTTTGTTTCGGATTCCAGCATCCGCAGTACTTGCGGTAATCTTCTGTGTGGTCTTGACCTCCTCTTTGGAATCATAGAATACCGACAGTGTAGATGGAGGGAATCTGGCCCATCGAGTATCCGCCAGCTCTCTGAAAGAACAGCCCACCCAGGCCCACACTCTCACCCTATCTAACCATAGTCCCACATTTGGACACGAAGGAGAAAGTTAACATGGCCTATCCAATGAACCTTCCTTCACATCTTTGGACTGTGGGAGGAAACCGGAGCACGCGGATGAAACTCACGCAAGAACAGGGAATAGGTGAAAACCCCACACAGTCACCCAAGCTCAAAATTGAATAACGTCCCTGGTGCCCGACTTCTAATTTATAGACATGGCTAGTCTGATTAAGTGTGTTTTTGTTCTTGTACATTCAGGCGTTGGTGAAGTCTCCAGAGCCCAATATGCCTTAACGATATGGTCCTTTCCTTCACAGTGTTCCATATATGAACAAAGACAAGAAAATTACAGCACAGGAACAGGCCCTTCAGCCCTCCATGTGAATCTATGGAATTCCTTGCCCAGTGAATCAGTAGAGGCTCCTTCATTAAATGTTTTTAAGATAAAGATAGATAGTTTTTTGAAGAATAAAGGGATTAAGGTGTTCGTGCTGGAAAGTGGAGCTGAGTCCACAAAAGATCAGCCATGATCTCATTGAATGGCGGAGCAGGCTCGAGGGGCCACATGGCTTACTCCTGCTTCTAGTTCTTATGTTCTGATGTTCAAAAAGCATTGGAAAGGCGGAAGAAGATTGAAATATAGACCCAGAGAACCGGGAGCCGAAATAGCAGAGAAAACTTGCCAAGAATGCATTTGATTGAGATTGTGAAACAAGAAATGATTGCAATTATATCTCAGAGCGAATCAAACTCGGCCGATCTAAAGGTCACAATATTCCTCAGGGGAATCCAGATCCTTTATCTAAACCTGTCTTCTATTTTCGAAGGATCTACTTCCCTCTGTTCCCCACCGTTCATATATCTGTCTAGATGCATCTTAAATGATGCTCTCATGCCCGCCTCTACCACCTCCACTGGCAAAGCGTTCCAGGCACCCACCACCCTCTGCGAAAAAAATTTCCACGCACCTCTCCCTTAAACTTTTCCCCCTCTCACCTTAAAATCGTGACCCCTTGTAATTGACACCCCCACTCTTGGAAAAAGCCTGTTGCTGTGCACCATGTTCATACCTCTCATAATTTTGTAGACCTCAATCAGATCCCCCCTCAACCTTTGTCTTTCCAACAAAAACAATCCTAATCTACTCAACCTTTCTTCATAGCTAGCACCCTCCATACCAGGCAACATCCTGGTGAACCTCCTCTGCACCCTCTCTAAAGCATCTACATCCTTCTGGTAATGTGGCGACCAGAACTGCACGCCGTTTGTTCTAGTCCACATTACCCTGGCTTGTCTACATTTGTGACATGGTTGCATCCTTGTACCCGTATTCTTTGTGATATCACTCTCGCCCCACTCTCTGAAGCTTCTTTCGCTGCTAGCTTCATTGATGTGGCAACGTCCGCAGTAGCTTTGAGAATTCATATACTTACAGTAAGCAGATTTCTATCACTAGCTAAATTACGGAGACAAAACATACCCTATCACAAAGAGTACAATCCAATGTGGCACCAAACAAGCAATATTTTCCTAGACTTCTTAAAGTCGTCACAAATTTTAATTTCCTTCACCTTTTCCTGATTCCGGCGATTGAACCGAATCCTTTCTGCATTCAAAAACCGTCGAGTAGAGAAATTACTGTCTAAAATTTCCAACATTTCGATGTACATCTTTTCTCACGTTTTGCTGGGTACAGTAAGTTTTGTAGAAACATAAACATTTCACATATCACCGAACTGAGGAATATTGTGAACTTTAGGTCGGCCGAGTTTGATTCGCTCTGAGATATAATTGCAATCATTTCTTGTTTCACAATCTCAATCAAATGCATCCTTGGCACGTTTTCTCTGCTATTTAGGCTCCCGGTTCTCTGGGTCTATATTTCAATCTTCTTCCGCCTTTCCAATGCTTTTTGAACATCTGAACATAAGAATGTACTGCCCTGTATCGTTCTATTTATCTATCTATATAACTAGAAGCAGGAGTAAGCCATGTGGCCCCTCGAGCCTGCTCCACCATTCAATGAGATCATGGCTGATCTTTTGTGGACTCAGCTCCACTTTCCGGCCTGAACACCATAATCCTTAATCCCTTTATTCTTCAAAAAACGACCTATCTTTATCTTAAAAACATTTAATGAAGGAGCCTCTACTGCTTCACTGGGCAAGGAATTCCATAGATTCACAACCCTTTGGGTGAAGAAGTTCCTCCTAAATTCAGTCCTATATCTACTTTCCATTATTTTGAGGCTATGCCCCCTAGTTCTGCTTTCACCCGCCAGTGGAAACAACCTGCCCGCATCTATCCTATCTATTCCCTTCATAATTTTATGTGTTTCTATAAGATCCCCCCCTCATCCTTATGAATTCCAACGAGTACAGTTCCAGTCTACTCAACCTCTCCTCGTAATCCAACCCCTTCAGCTCTTGGATTAACCTAGTGAATCTCCTCTGCACACCCTCTAGTGTCAATACGTCCTTTCTCAAGTAAGGAGACCAAAACTGAACACAATACTCCAGGTGTGGCCGCACTCACACCTTATACAGTTGCAGCATAACCTCCCTAGTCTTAAACTCCATCCCTCGAGCAATGAAGGACAAAATTCCATTTGCCTTCTTAATCACCTGTTGCACCTGTAAACCAACATTTTGCGACTCATACACTAGCACACCCAGGTCTCTCTGCACAGCAGCAAGTTTTAATATTTTATCATTTAAATAATAATCCCTTTTGCTGTTATTCCTACCAAAATGGTTAACCTCACATTTGTCAACATTGTATTGCATCTGCCAGACTTTAGCCCATTCACTTAGCCTATCCAAATCCCTCTGCAGACTTCAAGTATCCTCTGCACTTTTTACTTTACCACTCATCTTTGTGTCGGCTGCAAACTTGGACACATTGCCCTTGGTCTACAACTGCAAATCATCTGTGTAAATTGAAAACAATTGTGGGCACAACACTGATCCCCGAGGGCCAGCACTAGCTACTGATTGCCAACCAGAGAGACACTCATTAATCCCCACTCTTTGCTTTCTATTAATTAACCAATCCTCTATCCATGCTACCACTTTACCCTTAATGCCATGCATCTTTATCTTATGCAGCAACCTTTTGTGTGGCACCTTGTCAAAGGCTTTCTGGAAATCCAGATATCCCACATCCATTGGCGCCCAGTTATCTACCGCACTGGTAATGTCCTCAAAAAAATCCAGTGAATTAGTAAGGCATGACCTGCCCTTTATGAACCCATGCTGTGTCTGCCCAATGGACAATTTCCATCCAGATGCCTCACTATTTCTTCCTTGATGATAGATTCCAGCATCTTCCCTACCACCGAAGTTAAGCTCACTGGCCTATAATTACCCACTTTCTGCCTACCTCCTTTTTTAAACAGTGGTGTCACATTTGCTAATTTCCAATCTGCCTGGACCACCCCAGAGCCTTAAGAATTTTGGTAAATTGTCACTAATGCATTTGCAATTTCCTTAGCCATCTCTTTTAGCACTCTGGGATGCATTCCATCAGTGCCAGGTGATTTGTCTAACTTTAGCCCCATTACAAAGAACAAAGAACAAAGAAATGTACAGCACAGGAACAGGCCCTTCGGCCCTCCAAGCCCGTGCCGACCATGCTGCCCGACTAAACTACAATCTTCTACACTTCCTGGGTCCGTATCCTTCTATTCCCATCCTATTTATATATTTGTCAAGATGCCCCTTAAATGTCCCTATCGTCTCTGCTTCCACTACCTCCTCCGGTAACGAGTTCCAGGCACCCACTACCCTCTGCGTAAAAAACTTGCCTCGTACATCTACTCTAAACCTTGCCCCTCTCACCTTAAACCTATGCCCCCTAGTAATTGACCCCTCTACCCTGGGGAAAAGCCTCTGACTATCCACTCTGTCTATGCCCCTCATAATTTTGTATACCTCTATCAGGTCTCCCCTCAACCTCCTTCGTTCCAGTGAGAACAAACCGAGTTTATTCAACCGCTCCTCATAGCTAATGCCCTCCATACCAGGCAACATTCTGGTAAATCTCTTCTGCACCCTCTCTAAAGCCTCCACATCCTTCTGGTAGTATGGCGACCAGAATTGAACACTATACTCCAAGTGTGGCCTAACTAAGGTTCTATACAGCTGCAACATGACTTGCCAATTCTTATACTCAATGCCCCGGCCAATGAAGGCAAGCATGCCGTATGCCTTCTTGACTACCTTCTCCACCTGTGTTGCCCCTTTCAATGACCTGTGGACCTGTACTCCTAGATCTCTTTGACGTTCAATACTCTTGAGGGTTCTACCATTCACTGTATATTCCCTACCTGCATTAGACCTTCCAAAATGCATTACCTCACATTTGTCCGGATTAAACTCCATCTGCCATCTCTCCGCCCAAGTCTCCAGACAATCTAAATCCTGCTGTATCCTCCGACAGTCCTCATCGCTATCCGCAATTCCACCAACCTTTGTGTCGTCTGCAAACTTACTAATCAGACCAGTTACATTTTCCTCCAAATCATTTATATATACTACAAACAGCAAAGGTCCCAGCACTGATCCCTGTGGAACACCACTGGTCACAGCCCTCCAATTAGAAAAGCATCCCTCCATTGCTACTCTCTGCCTTCTATGGCCTAGCCAGTTCTGTATCCACCTTGCCAGCTCACCCCTGATCCCGTGTGACTTCACCTTTTGTACCAGTCTGCCATGAGGGACCTTGTCAAAGGCCTTAATGAAGTCCATATAGACAACATCCACTGCCCTATCTGCATCAATCATCTTTGTGACCTCTTCGAAAAACTCTATCAAGTTACTGAGACACGACCTCCCCTTCACAAAACCATGCTGCCTCTCGCTAATCCGACCCCTTGCTTCCAAATGGGAGTAGATCCTGTCTCGAAGAATTCTCTCCAGCAATTTCCCTACCACTGACGTAAGGCTCACTGGCCTGTAGTTCCCTGGACTGTCCTTGCTACCTTTCTTAAACAAAGGAACAACATTGGCTACTCTCCAGTCCTCCGGGACACTACCTGAAGACAGTGAGGATCAAAAGATTTCTGTCAAGGCCTCAGCAATTTCCTCTCTTGCCTCCTTCAGTGTTGTGGGGTAGATCCCATCAGGCCCTGGGGACGTATTCGCCTTAATATTTTTCAAGACGCCCAACACCTCGTCTTTTTGGATCTCAATGTGACCCAGGCTACATACACACCCTTCTCCAGATTCAATATCTACTAATTCCTTCTCTTTGGTGAAT
This sequence comes from Scyliorhinus torazame, assembly GCF_047496885.1. Classification (NCBI taxonomy): domain Eukaryota; kingdom Metazoa; phylum Chordata; class Chondrichthyes; order Carcharhiniformes; family Scyliorhinidae; genus Scyliorhinus; species Scyliorhinus torazame. The sequence continues at coordinate 35,400,907 of NC_092725.1, forward strand.
ACTGATGCAAAGTATTCATTTAGTACCTCGCCCATTTCCTTTGGCTCCACACATAGATTCCCTGACCTGTCCTTCAGTGGGCCAACCCTTTCCCTGGCTACCCTCTTGCTTTTTATGTGTGTGTAAAAAGCCTTGGGATTTTCCTTAACCCAATGACTTTTCAAAAAGAAAAAAGGTGGCTTTTGTACGGTCAAGAAGGGTGGGGACAGTGGAAACACTTGAGGTGTATAAAGAAAGTGCGAAGTTACTCAAGTGGAATATGAGGAGGGGACATAACAAATCTTTGGCAAGTTGGATGAAGGTGAATCCCAATGCTTCTTATACATATGTAAAAAAGAAGAGGGTGGCCAGGGAAAGACCATAATAGATGGGAGCAGAATTAGGCCACTCGGTCCATCGAGTCTGCTCGGCCATTAAATAATGGCTGAAAGGGTTGGACCACTTAAGGCAGTGGCGGGGGGTGGGGGTCGATGTGTTGGGCCATTAGAAATGGACGAGGTACTAAATGACTACTTTGCCTCAGTGTTCACCAAAGAAAAGGCCTTTGTGGAAGATGATTCTTGGCTAGGGAAGTCTGGGTCATGTTGACATCAAAAAGGAGATGGTATTGTATGTTTCAAAAGATATTAAGGTAGACAAGTTTCCTCGGCCTGATTGGATTTAGCACAAAATACTGAGGGAAACAAGGGAGGAATTTGCTGGGGCCTTGATTGACATCTTTGTATCTTAATTTGTACAGGTGAGATCCCACGGATTGGAGATTAGCTAATGTGATACCACTTTTTAAGAAAGATAGCAGACATAATCCAGGAAGCTAAAGGCCAGTGAACCTCACGTCGGTACATTATTGGAGATAATTCTCAGGAACAGGATTTATAACCATTTGGAAACAAATAGACTCGTCACCCGCTGTCGATTTCAGTGGGAGCGGAGCAGGCTAGTCAATTTCAGCGGGAGCAGTGCGCAAGTGATTTCTGGGAGGTAAGTCTCTCCTTTAAAAACACTTGTCTTTGCAGGAGCAGGCCAGTCGATTTCAGCGGGAGCGGAGCAGGCTAGTCAATTTCAGCGGGAGCAGTGTGCAAGTGATTTCTGGGAGGTAAGTCTCTCCTTTAAAAAACACTTGTCTTTGCAGGAGCAGGCCAGTCGATTTCAGCGGGAGCGGAGCAGGCTTGTCAATTTCAGCGGGAGCAGTGCGCAAGTGATTTCTGGGAGGTAAGTCTCTCCTTTAAAAACACTTGTCTTTGCAGGAGCAGGCCAGTCGATTTCAGCGGGAGCGGAGCAGGCTTGTCAATTTCAGCGGGAGCAGTGCGCAAGTGATTTCTGGGAGGTAAGTCTCTCCTTTAAAAACACTTGTCTTTGCAGGAGCAGGCCAGTCGATTTCAGCGGGAGCGGAGAAGGCTAGTCAATTTCAGCGGGAGCAGTGCGCAAGTGATTTCTGGGAGGTAAGTCTCTCCTTTAAAAACACTTGTCTTTGCAGAAGCAGGCCAGTCGATTTCAGCGGGAGCGGAGAAGGCTAGTCAATTTCAGCGGGAGCAGTGCGCAAGTGATTTCTGGGAGGTAAGTCTCTCCTTTAAAAACACTTGTCTTTGCAGGAGCAGGCCAGTCGATTTCAGCGGGAGCGGAGCAGGCTAGTCAATTTCAGTGGGAGCAGTGCGCAAGTGATTTCTGGGAGGTAAGTCTCTCCTTTAAAAACACTTGTCTTTGCAGGAGCAGGCCAGTCGATTTCAGCGGGAGCGGAGCAGGCTAGTCAATTTCAGTGGGAGCAGTGCGCAAGTGATTTCTGGGAGGTAAGTCTCTCCTTTAAAAACACTTGTCTTTGCAGGAGCAGGCCAGTCGATTTCAGCGGGAGCAGAGCAGGCGAGTCAATTTCAGCGGGAGCAGTGCACAAGTGATTTCTGGGAGGTAAGTCTCTCCTTTAAAAACACTTGTCTTTGCAGGAGCAGGCCAGTCGATTTCAGCGGGAGCGGTGCGTTAGTGATTTCTGGGAGACCTTCACAGGAGCAGGCTAGTCAATTTCTGAGGTAAACACTGACCTGGTCCCGTTTTCGGTCCCTCTTTGCTGTTTGTTTTTAATTTTAGTGTTTAAGGCGGGAACAGGAAGTTCGACCCGCGGACTTCTGGGAAGACCCTCACCAATAAATTCTGGTGGAGAGGAAACCCGAGACACTACACGTGTAGTGTCTCCCACCCGCCTCCTCCTCTAACCTAATAATAAAACCCATTGGTGTGAGGTAAGTACCATATTTTATTATTATTATTTGTTTTTTTAATTTAATTTAGTTGTTATCCAGATCTTGGTAGAAAGTTAGAGGGATGGCAGGAAAGGGAGTGCAATGTTCCTTCTGCAGGATGTTTGAGGTGAGGGATGCCGTTAGTGTCTCTGCTGATTTTACCTGCAGGAAGTGCTGCCATCTCCAGCTCCTCCAAGACCGAGTTAGGGAACTGGAGCTGGAGTTGGAAGAACTTCGGATCATTCGGGAGGCAGAGGGGGTCATAGATAGCAGCTTCAGGGAATTAGTTACACCAAAGATTGGAGATAGATGGGTAACTGTAAGAGGGACTGGGAAGAAGCAGTCAGTGCAGGGATCCCCTGCGGTCGTTCCCCTGAGAAACAAGTATACCGCTTTGGATACTTGTGGGGGGGGGGGACTTACCAGGGGTAAGCCATGGGGTACGGGCCTCTGGCACGGAGTCTGTCCCTGTTACTCAGAAGGGAAGGGGAGAGAGGAGCAGAGCATTAGTAATTGGGGACTCGATAGTCAGGGGCACAGATAGGAGATTTTGTGGGAGTGTGAGAGACTCACGTTTGGTATGTTGTCTCCCAGGTGCAAGGGTACGTGATGTCTCGGATCGTGTTTTCCGGGCCCTTAAGGGGGAGGGGGAGCAGCCCCAAGTCGTGGTCCACATTGGCACTAACGACATAGGTAGGAAAGGGGACAAGGATGTCAGGCAGGCTTTCAGGGAGCTAGGATGGAAGCTCAGAACTAGAACAAACAGAGTTGTTATCTCTGGGTTGTTGCCCGTGCCACGTGATGGTGAGATGAGGAATAGGGAGAGAGAGCAGTTAAACACGTGGCTACAGGGATGGTGCAGGCGGGAGGGATTCAGATTTCAGGATAACTGGGGCTCTTTCTGGGGAAGGTGGGACCTCTACAGACAGGATGGTCTACATCTGAACCTGAGGGGCACAAATATCCTGGGGGGGGAGATTTGTTAGTGCTCTTTGGGGGGGTTTAAACTAATGCAGCAGGGGCATGGGAACCTGGATTGTAGTTTTAGGGTAAGGGAGAATGAGAGTATAGAGGTCAGGAGCACAGATTTGATGTCGCAGGAGGGGGCCAGTGTTCAGGTAAGTGGTTTGAAGTGTGTCTACTTCAATGCCAGGAGTATACAAAATAAGGTAGGGGAACTGGCAACATGGGTTGGTACCTGGGACTTCGATGTTGTGGCCATTTCAGAGACATGGATAGAGCAGGGACAGGAATGGATGTTGCATGTTCCGAGGTTTAGGTGTTTTAGTAAGCTCAGAGAAGGAGGCAAAAGAGGGGGAGGTGTGGCGCTGCTAGTCAAGAGCAGTATTACGGTGGCGGAGAGGATGCTAGATGGGGACTCATCTTCCGAGGTAGTATGGGCTGAGGTTAGAAACATGAAAGGAGAGGTCACACTGTTGGGAGTCTTCTATAGGCCTTCAAATAGTTCTTGGGATGTAGAGGAAAGGATGGCGAGGATGACCCTGGATAAGAGCGAAAGTAACAGGGTAGTATTATGGGAGACTTTAACTTTCCAAAAATTGACTGGAAAAGATATAGTTCGAGTACATTAGATGGGTCGGTTTTTGTACAGTGTGTGCAGGAGGGTTTCCTGACACAATATGTTGTCAGGCCAACAAGAGGCGAGGCCACGTTGGATTTGGTTTTGGGTAATGAACCAGGCCAGGTGTTGGATTTGGAGGTAGGAGAGCACTTTGGGGACAGTGACCACAATTCGGTGACGTTTACGTTAATGATGGAAAGGTATAAGTATACACCGCAGGGCAAGAGTTATAGCTGGGGGAAGGGCAATTATGATGCCATTAGACGTGACTTGGGGGGGATAAGGTGGAGAAGTAGGCTGCAAGTGTTGGGCACACTGGATAAGTGGAGCTTGTTCAAGGATCAGCTACTGCGTGTTCTTGATAAGTATGTACCGGTCAGGCAGGGAGGAAGGCGTCGGTCGAGGGAACCGTGGTTTACCAAAGAAGTGGAATCTCTTGTTAAGAGGAAGAAGGAGGCCTATGTGAAGATGAGGTGTGAAGTTTCAGTTGGGGCGATGGATAGTTCCAAGGTAGCGAGGAAGTATCTAAAGAGTGAGCTAAAACGAGCAAGGAGGGGACATGAGAAGTATTTCGCAGGTAGCTTCAAGGAAAACCAAAAAGCTTTCTATAGGTATATCAGGAATAAGCGAATGACTAGGGAAAGAGTAGGACCAGTCAAGGACAGGGATGGGACGTTGTGTGTGGAGTCTGACGAGATAGGCGAGATACTAAATGAATATTTTTCGTCGGTTTTCACTCAGGAAAAAGATAATGTTGTGGAGGAGAATGCTGAGACCCAGGCTAATAGAATAGATGGCATTGAGGTATGTAGGGAAGAGGTGTTGGCAATTCTGGACAGGCTGAAAATAGATAAGTCCCGGGTCCTGATGGGATTTATCCTAGGATTCTCTGGGAGGCCAGGGAAGAGATTGCTGGACCTTTGGCTTTGATTTTTATGTCATCATTAGCTACAGGAATAGTGCCAGAGGACTGGAGGATAGCAAATGTGGTCCCTTTGTTCAAAAAGGGAAGCAGAGACAACCCCGGCAACTATAGACCGGTGAGCCTCACGTCTGTAGTGGGTAAAGTCTTGGAGGGGATTATAAGAGACAAGATTTATAATCATCCAGATAGGAATAATATGATCAGGGATAGTCAGCATGGCTTTGTGAAGGGTAGGTCATGCCTCACAAACCTTATCGAGTTCTTTGAGAAGGTGACTGAACAGGTAGACGAGGGTAGAGCAGTTGATGTGGTGTATATGGATTTCAGCAAAGCGTTTGATAAGGTTCCCCAAGGTAGGCTATTGCAGAAAATATGGAGGCTGGGGATTGAGGGTGATTTAGAGATGTGGATCAGAAATTGGCTAGCTGAAAGAAGACAGAGGGTGGTGGTTGATGGGAAATGTTCAGAATGGAGTTCAGTTACAAGTGGAGTACGACAAGGATCTGTTCTGGGGCCGTTGCTGTTTGTCATATTTATCAATGACCTAGAGGAAGGCGCAGAAGGGTGGGTGAGTAAATTTGCAGACGATACTAAAGTCGGTGGTGTTGTCGATAGTGTGGAAGGATGTAGCAGGTTACAGAGGGATATAGATAAGCTGCAGAGCTGGACTGAGAGGTGGCAAATGGAGTATAATGTAGAGAAGTGTGAGGTGAATAACTTTGGAAGGAATAACAGGAATGCGGAATATTTGGCTGATGGTAAAGTTCTTGAAAGTGTGGATGAGCAGAGGGATCTAGGTGTCCATGATCCCTGAAAGTTGCCACGCAGGTTGATAGGGTTGTGAAGAAGGCCTATGGAGTGTTGGCCTTTATTGGGAGAGGGATTGAGTTCCGGAGTCAGGAGGTCATGTTGCAGCTGTACAGAACTCTGGTACGGCCGCCTTTGGAGTATTGCGTACAGTTCTGGTCACCGCATTATAGGAAGGACGTGGAGGCTTTGGAGCGGGTGCAGAGGAGATTTACCAGGATGTTGCCTGGTATGGAGGGAAAATCTTATGAGGAAAGGCTGATGGACTTGAGGTTGTTTTCGTTGGAGAGAAGAAGGTTAAGAGGAGACTTAATAGAGGCATACAAAATGATCAGGGGGTTAGATAGGGTGGACAGTGAGAGCCTTCTCCCGCGGATGGAAATGGCTGGCACGAGGGGACATAGCTTTAAACTGAGGGGCAATAGATATAGGACAGAGGTCAGAGGTAGGTTCTTTACGCAAAGAGTAGTGAGGCCGTGGAATGCCCTACCTGCTACAGTTGTGAACTCGCCAACATTGAGGGCATTTAAAATTTTATTGGATAAATATATGGATGATAATGGCATAGTGTAGGTTAGATGGCTTTTGTTTCGGTGCAACATCGTGGGCCGAAGGGCCTGTCCTGCGCTGTATCGTTCTATGTTCTATGTTCAATAGACGGCATGGTTACCCCAGTTATCTACCTCACTGGTAATGTCCTCAACAAAATCCACTGAATTAGTTAGGCACGACCTAGCCTTTATGAACCTATGCTGTGTCTGCCCACTGGACAATTTCTTCCAGATGCCTCACTATTTCTTCCTTGATGATAGATTCCAGCATCTTCCCTACCACCGAAGTTAAGCTCACTGGCCTATAATTACCCGCTTTCTGCGTACCTCCTTTTTTAAACAGTGGTGTCACGTTTGCTAATTTCCAATCCGCCGGCACCACCCCAGAATCTTAAGAATTTTGGTAAATTATCACTAATGCATTTGCAATTTCCCTAGCCATCTCTTTTAGCACTCTGGGAGGCATTCCATCAGTGCCAGGTGATTTGTCTAACTTTAGCCCCATTAGCTTGCCCATCACTATCTCCTGAGTGATACCAATCCTCTCAAGGTCCTCACCTGTCATAGCCAAATATCTATCAGTCACTGGCATGTTATTTGTGTCTTCCACTGTGAAGGCCGACCGAATAAACCTGTTCAGTTCCTCAGCCATTTCCTCATCTCCCATTATTAAATCTCCCTTCTCATCCTCTAAAGGACCAATATTTACCTTATTCACCCTTTTTGTTTTATATATTTGTGGAAACTTTTACTATCTGTTTTTCGAAACTGAGCAAGTTTACTCTCACAATCTATCTTACTCTTCTTCAATGCTTTTTTAGTAGCTTTCTGTTGACCCCGAAAGATTTTCCAGTCCTCTAGTCTCCCACTAAGCTTCGCCACTTTGTATGCTTTTGCCTTCAATTTGACTCTCCCTTATTTCCTTAGATACACACGGTCGATTTTCCCTCCTTCTACCGTCCTTCCTTTTTGTTGGTATAAACCTTTGCTGAGCACTGTGAAAAATCTCTTGGAAGGAGATTACAATGGTTGAGAAAAGAACTAGCTGAAGTAGACTGGGAGCAAAGACTTTATGGTGAAACAGTTGAGGAACAGTGTTCCTCAACTGTTTCACCATAAAGTCTTTGCTCCCAGTCTACTTCAGCTAGTTCTTTTCTCAACCATTGTAATCTCCTTTGTTTAAGCACAAAACACTAGTGTTTCACTTTACCTTCACGCCCTCCATCTGTATTTTAAATTCCACATATTGTGATCACTCCTTCCGAGAGGATCCCTAACTATGAGATCATAAATCAATCCTGCCTCATTACACAGGACGAGATCTAGAACCGCTTGTTCCCTTGTAGGTTCCATTGCATACTGTTCTAGGAAACTATCGTGGATACATTCTGTAAACTCCTCCTCAAGGCTGCCTTGACCGACCTTGTTGAATCAATCGACATGTCGATTAAAATCCCTCATGATAACTGCTGTACCATTTATACATGCTTATTTCTTCTTATTATTTCTTTCTTTATTGCCTGCTCCAACTTAATGTTACTATTTGGTGGCCTATAGACTACTCCTATCAGTGACTTTTTTGCCTTACTATTCCTCATTTCCACCCAAATGAATTCAACCTTCTCCTCCATAGCACAATATCATCCCTTACTATTTCCTTTAACCATGTTTCAGTAATAGCCGCTAAATCATAGTCAATCACGGTGATTTGCGCCATCAGCTCATTTACCTTATTCCGAATACTATGAGCATTCAGATAAGGTACACTTATGTTGGCTTTTTTGCCTCTGTTTTGAATCTTAACACCTCGATCAGCAACCTCTCCTAAGTTATATTTCCTCTTAACTTTTCTCCTAATTTTCCTTGTCTTTGAACCAATATCTTCATGTAACAACCTGCGGTGTCGCTTACCATTAATGTTTTTACTTCCTGTTTTATTCCTTTTAGTATTACTGGGCCTATTCACTGACCTCCCCTCAGCGTCTGTACCTTGTACTGTCGCCCTTTTTGATTTTTGACTCTGGCTTACCTGCCTTACACTTTGCCCCTTACTGCCTTTTGTTTCTGTCCCTGTTTTACTCCTTTCCAACTTCCTGCATCGGTTCCCATCCCCTGCCACATTAGTTTAAACCCTTCCCAACAGCTCTAGAAAACTCCCCTATAACATCAGTTGCAGTCCTGCCGAGGTGCAGACTGTCCGGTTTGTACTGGTGCCACCTCCCCCCGGAACCGGTTCCAATGCCCCAGGAATTTGAATCCCTCCCTCTTGCGCCATCTCTCGAGCCACGCTTCATCCTATCTGTCCTGACATTTCTACTCTGTCTAGCTCCTGGCACTGGAAGCAATCCTGAGATTACTACCTTTGAGGTCCAACGTTTTAGTTTAACTCCTAACTCCCTGAATTCAGCTTGTAGGACCTCGTCCCGTTTTTTACCAATATTGTTGGTGCCTCTGTGCACCAGGACAGCTGGCTGTTCAACCTCCCCGCCCCCTCCCCCCCCCACCCCCTGCCAGAATGTCCTGCAGCCGCTCCGAGACATCCTTAACCCTTGCACCAGGGAGGCAACATACCATCGTGGAGTCTCGATTGCGTCCACTGAACCGCCTGTCTACTACCCTTATGATTGAGTCCCCTATCACTACAACCCTGCCATTCTTCTTCCTGCCCAGCTGCACTGCAGAGCCAGCCACAGTGCCATGAACCTGGTTGCTGCTGCCTTCCCCAGGTGAGCCATCTCCCTCAACAGAATCCAAAGCGGTATATCTGTTTTTGCACGGAGATGACCGCAGGGGACACCTGCATTGCCTTCCTACTCTTGCCCTGTCTTTTGGTCACCCATTTTCTATCTCCCTCAGTAACTTTCACCTGCGGTGTGACCAACTCGCTAAACGTACTATCCACGACGTCCTCAGCATCGCGGATGCTCCAAAGTCCATCCGCAGCTCCAGAGCCATCAAGCGGTTTAACAGAAGCTGCAACTGGACACGTTTTGCACGTGAAGGAGCCAGGGACAGTGGACGTGTCCCTGAGCTCCCACATCACACACGAGGAGCATGACACAGGCCAGGGATCTCTTGCCATGTCTTAAACCTTAGGTAAACGTATACAACTACAATTCCAAAAAACAAAAGAAAAAATAAATAAATTAGACAATGAAAAGAAAAACTACTTCCCAGTCATTTACCAGGGATAAAAAGCACCACCCCTACACCCTCCCCCCACCCCCGCCCCCCACAAGCTTGGAATTCCCACCTAGATTCAAATTCCCAAACTCACTCTTGGTTGTGTCTCACTCTGGCTGTGTCTTCTCTGGTTCACTGGGAGAACTCACTGGAATGAGTTACAAGTTGCTCTTTTTAAATTCGCCTGAGTTGACTCCCCTCCCCACCTGCTTTTAAATCAAAGTAGATTAAGATGAATGACACTTAACTGCCAACCAGTTATGTGAGTGGGTGGGGCAGCCCTTGTTAACCTACACTGCACAATTCTAGATTATTAAATTAATTTAAACTCCTGAAATTTAAAAGGAACAGTCTTACCGATTGGCTTGGATTCAATTCCCACCTAGATTCAAATTCCCAAACTCACCCTTGGTTGAAGGTATGGCGCAATCAGGGAGACAAGCTAGTTAAATATAAACTACTCCCACAGCTTGGAAATTCGAAAACTAGTAGGCACAGTCTAAAAAATAGGTCTAGACTGTTCAGGAAAAATGTTAAGAAGCAGTTTGTCACTCAGCGAGTGACAAAGTTTTGGAACTTCCTCCCACAAACAGCAGCTAAACTATATCAATTGTAATTTTGAATATGAGTTATACAGATGTTTGTTCAGCTAAGATCTTAAAGGATATGGGCCAAAAGGCCAGCATATTGAGTTAGGTCACAGAACAGCCATGACCTCATTAATGGTGAGACAGGCTCGAAGGGTTGAACAGCATACTCCTGCTCCTATCTTCCTATATCCCAAACGATCCAGAAGCAGCGAGAAATGTTGCTTTCCCTTTATGACGAGTTCGGCTTTACCCAGAGTAATGGCATGTACAGATCGAAGGCTTCTGAATGCCTGCTACTCACAGACCAATTGGCTTTGACCACTTGCATGATCCTGTAACCCAGACTCTAGGTACTTCCTGAATTGGGTTATTCTTTATTCATGGTTGTAGTGAAGATTTTTATACCCTTCAGCATCTGTAGATGTACTTCGCCCAACACATGTGTCTGGGAGAGAGTCAGTGCTGATAATCTTTCTTGCTCCCAACCAGTATCCACTATTTTTGTGACTAATTTCTTCTTTTGCAATGTTTATTGCCTCAATCCTAATCGCCAGTTTTCTCTTTTGTTACGTTGCTTTGTTCGCCGCATCCAAAACTCTGGATTAGTGGATACACGATGAGATGTTTTATTAAGAGGTGCTGCTCATGGAATCTCAGATAGAGCCCCACAAAGCTCCCACAAATACTCTGCCCATGTCACTATACATCATGTGCAGAAATGTATCCTCTGATATATAACATCCACAACATCCATCCACTATAGTTTCGAACAGGAGGAGGCAGATTGATCAAAGCTTTTATTTGCCTGAGGGGTATTAACATGATCAACATGTGGAGGATGTCTCCACCTGCCGTAGAATCTAGAACCTGAAGTCACTGTTTCAAAATACACAAAGATTAGGAGATTTCTGAGTACTTTCCCTTGTGGTGAATACCTGGAACTCCATTTCTCAAAAGGTGCAGAAGCAGAATGTTGGAATATGTTTCATGACAGAGCAAGATAGATTCCTGATTATCTAAGGGATGAAAATTAGGAGCACGGTAGTTAGCATTGTTGCCTCACAGCGCCAGGGTCCTGGGTTTGATACCCGCTTGGGTCACTGTCTGTGTGGAGTCTGCATGGTCTCCCCGTGTCTGCGTGGGTGTCCTCCGGGTGCTCCGTTTTCCACCCACAGTCCAAAGACGTGCTTGTTAGGTGAACTGAACATTCTGAATTCTCCCTCAGTGAAACCGAACAGGCGCCGGAATGTGGCGACTGGAGAATTTTGACAGTAACTTAATTGCAGTGGTAATGTAAGCCTACTTGTGACACTAATACAGATTATTATTAAATTATTATATTATAAGCACACCTCCAGACCATTCATGCAAGTCAACTGGAGAAAGATTGTCCCGAGATTGTAAATTCTATGAAACACTGATCTCTGTGGAGCACCGCTCGTCACATCCTGCCAACCAGAAAAAAGACCCATTGTTGCCAACTCTCTGCTTCCGCTTAAATAGCCAATATTCAATTCATGCTAGTATGTTATCCGACGTTAAGCCATTAGTTTTTATTTTTTGCAGTAACGTTTCACATGGCATTTATCAAATACCTTTTGGAACGACGAGCACAGTACATTTACCGGTTCACTACGCACGTGACTGCTTCAGCACATTCCAATAAAGTCGTTCAACATTAGCAGCACGGTAGCATTGTTGGGCAGCACGGTAGCATTGTGGATAGCACAATTGTTTCACAGCTCCAGGGTCCCAGGTTCGATTCCGGCTTGGGTCACTGTCTGTGCGGAGCCTGCACATCCTCCCCGTGTGTGCGTGGGTTTCCTCCGGGTGCTCCGGTTTTCTCCCACAGTCCAAAGATGTGCAGGTTAGGTGGATTTGCCATGATAAATTTCCCCTAGTGTTCAAAATTGCCCTTGGTGTTGGGTGGGGTTACTGGGTTATGGGGATAGGGTGGAAGTGTGGGCTTGGGTAGGGTGCTCTTTCCAAGAGCCGGTGTAGACTCGATGGGCCGAATGACCTCCTTCTGCACTGCAAATTCTATGATTCTAACATGTTTTTCCTTTCATAGAACAATCTTGACACTACCTGATTTGCCTGAAATTCTCCCAAATGCCTGCTATAACATCAGACCCCTACGCTCCAACATCAATTCCCCAGAAATATCTGATGTAGGACCAGAGCTCACGTTAATTCTTTACCTGTTGAAATGTCCTTACCTGTCCATCCTTATAATTTGTACGCTCGTTTCCTGTCGTAGTCCATCTGATCTTCCCTAGTTACCAATCTTTCTGTCAATACTTGTTCTTCTTGGTATTCTCTACAATAATCTGAGCAAATCTGTGGAAATAACTGCTTTTTCTTAAAATTTATTACTGCCATTACCTTTTATAATTAACGACAGATGATGGACCTTCTCCTTGTGGCTTGTCTTTCTAATTGAGTTTGGCTGACCTGTGTAATTTCAATTCACAGAATCGCATAATAAAAGATAGCAGAAGGGGCCCTTTGGCCCCTCGAGTCTGCACCGATGCATGAAAAACACTTGCATTTTAACATGTGCAACTGAATCCCGGTTTATCTACCTCTGAAACACAGTTGTCAGTTGATTTCTGATAACTCTGCTTTCAGCCCTGATAACTCAATGGTCCAAATACTAATCGTTAATGTACACTGTTCTCCCTCGAACTGAATGTGCACTTCCAAGAAACTATCCTGAAAGCATGCTATGAACTTATCAACTACTACCTTTCCCCATTTAATTTTCCAATTTATTTGTAGACTAAATTCTCCATGATTATCCTGGAACCTTTCTGACAAGACCTGCTTATCTCTTCTTTTCTTATTTTTCCTGAAATTAAGAGGAAAGGTTGAGGGAGCTTTTCTCTTTGGAGCGGAGGAGGATGAGAGTCGACTTAAGGGGGATAGACAGAGTGGACGTACAGATACTATTTCATCAGGTGGATGTAGCTGTTACAAGGTGGCATAACTATAAGGTTCATGGTGGGAGATATAGGAGGGATGTTTGAGGTAGGTTCTTTACTCAGAGAGTGGTTAGGGTGTGGAATGGACTGCCTGCTGTGAGAGTGGAGTCGGGCACTTTAGAAAATTTCAAGCGGTCATTGGATAGGCACATGGAGCACACCAGAATGACAGGGGGTGGGATAGCTTGATCTTGGTTTCGGACAATGCTCGGTACAACATCGAGGCCCGAAGGGGCTGTTCTGCGCTGTACTGTTCTATGTTATAGTTACAATTAGGGTGCGTGCACACGACTCACGCATGCTACTTCTTGTTGTTATAATTTCCCATCTGAAATCAAAATGTATCTAGATCCTGGTTGATTGATTTTCTGACATCTCTCTCTCTACTGTTTGAATTAAGTCATTAATTATCTCCTGGTCTACACGTTCAAATGTTCTTGCCCTTCCTAAATTGGAGGGCTTTCATTTCTCTATTTCTAACAGTAAGACAAAAGCTATCGTATTCACCCCCTAAACAAACTCCCGTCCCAAACGACTGGCCTCACTCGTCTACAGTTAACATGGAATGTATATTGTATACAGTCCCAGCACTGAGCACATCATCCACATTGCACATCGCTGCACTGAGGCAATATGTGTAGAGCTAAGAAATAGGAAGGATGCAGTAACATTGTTGGGACTTTGCTACAGGCCTCCCAAAAGCGAGCGTGAAGTAGAGGTACAAATATGTAGACAGGTTATCGAAAATTGTAGGAGCAATAGGGTGGTCGTGATGGGAGATTTTAACTACCCCAACATTGAATGGGATTCATGGAGTTTTGGAAGTGGAGACGGAGCAGAATTTGTAAGGAACATCCAGGAGAGTTTTTTGAGAGCAGTATGTAAATAGTCCAACTTGGGAAGGGGCCATACTGGACCTGGTTTTGGAGAATGATCCCGGCCAGGTAGTTGAAGTTTCAGTCGGTGATTACTTTGGGAATAGCGATCACAATTCCGTAAGTTTGAGAATACTCATGGACAAAGTCGAGAGTGGTCCTAAAGGAAGAGTGCTATATTTGGGAAAGGCCAAGTCTAACAAAATTCGGCTTTAGATAGGGAATGTCGATTGGGAGCAGCTGTTTAAGGGTAAATCCACATTTGAAATGTGGGATTCTTTTAAGGAAAGTTTGATTAGAGTGCAGGACAGACATGTCCCTGTGAAAATGAGGGATAGAAATGGCAAGATTAGGGAACCATGGATGACGGGTGGAATTGTGAGACTAGCTAAGGTAGAAAAGAAAGCATACATAAGATCTTGGCGACTTAAAACTGATGAAGCTTTGGAGGAATATCGGGAAAGTAGGACAAATCTCAAACGCGCAATAAAGAGGGCTAAAAGGGGTCATGAAATATCTTTGGCTAACAGGGTTGAGGAAAATCCCAAAGCCTTTTATTTGTTTCTAGGGAGCAAGAGGGTAACTAGAGAAAGGATTGGCCCACTCAAAGACAAAAGAGGGAATTTATGCGTGGAGTCAGAGGAAATGGGTGAGATTCTTAATGAGTACTTTGCATCGGTATTCACCAAGGAGAGGGACATGATGGATGTTGAGGCTTGGGATGGATGTTTAAATACTCGAGGTCAAGTCGGCATAAGGAAGGGGGAGGTTTTGGGTATTCTAAAAGGCATTAAGGTGGACAAGTCCCCAGGTTTGGATGGGATCTATCCCAGGTTACTGAGGGAAGCGAGGGACGAAATAGCTGGGGCCTTCACAGATATCTTTGCAGCATCCTTGAGCACGGGTGAGGTCCCAGAGGACTGGAGAATTGCTAATGTTGTCCCTTTGTTTAAGAAGGGTAGCAGGGATAATCCTGGGAATTATAGACCTGTGAGCTTAACGTCAGTGACAGGCCAACTGTTGGAGAAGATACTGAGGGATAGGATCTATTCACATTTGGAAGAAAATAGACTTATCAGTGATAGGCAGCATGGTTTTGTGCAGGGACAGTCATGTCTTACAAACCCAATAGAATTTTTTGAGGAAGTGACAAAGTTAATTGATGAGGGAATGGCTGTAGATGTAAGGTGTTTGATAAAGTTTCCCATGGCAGGTTGATGGAAAAAGTGAAATTGTATGGGGTTCAGGGTGTACTAGCTCGATGGATAAAGAACAGGCAGGGCAACAGGAGACAGAGAGTAATGGTGGAAGGGAGTGTCTCAAAATGGAGAAAGGTGACTAGTGGTGTTCCACAGGGATCCGTGCTCGGACAATTGTTATTTGTGATATACATAAATGATCTGGACGAAGGTATAGGTGGTCTGTTTAGCAAGTTTGCAGATGATACTAAGATTGGTGGAGTTGCAGATAGCGAGGAGAACTGTCAGAGAATACAGCAGATATAGATAGATTGGAGAATTGGGCAGAGAAATGACAGATGGAGTTCAATCCAGGCAAATGCGAGGTGATGCATTTTGGAAGATCTAATTCAAGAGCGGACTATACGGTCAATGGAAGAGTCCTGGAGAAAATTGATGTATAGAGAGATCTGGGCGTTCAGGTCCATTGTACCCTGAAGGTGGCAGCGCAGGTCGATAGAGTGGTCAAGAAGGCAGACAGCATGCTTGCCTTCATCAGATGGGGTATTGAGTACAAGAGCCGGCAGGTCATGTTACAGTTGTATAAGGCTTTGGTTAGGCCACATTTGGTATACTGCGTGCAGTTCTGGTCGCCACAATACCAGAAGGATGTGGATGCTTTAGAGAGGTTGCAGAGGAGGTTCACCAGGTTGTTGCCTGGTATGGAGGGTGCTAGCTATGAAGAAAGGTTAAGTAGATTAGGATTGTTTTCGTTGGAAAGACAGAGGTTGAGGGGGGACCAGATTGAGGTCGACAAAATTATGAGAGGTATGGACAGGGTGAATAGCAACAAGCTTTTTCCAAGAGTGGGGGTGACAATTACAAGGGGTCACGATTTCAAGGTGAGAGGGGGTAAGTTTAAGGGAGATGTGCGTGGAAAGTTGTTTACGCAGAGGGTGGTGGGTGCCTGGAACGATAGCATCATTTAAGATGCATCTAGACAGATTTATGAACGGGCGGGGAACAGAGGGAAGTAGACCCTTGGAAAATAGAAGACAGGTTTACATAAAGGATCTTAATCGGCGCAGGCTGGGAGGGCCGAAGGGCCTTTTCCTGTGCTGTAATTTTCTTTGTTCTTTGTTCATATTTAGCACAGACTCCACACTTTATTCAATGCATCCACTGGACAGAATCTCTGCACTGAAGTAACTCATCGCATTGAATACAACCTCCAAACTAATCTTTTGTGTGCAGGTATGATGATGTGTGAATCATTCCATATTATTTTTTGCATTAAACTGTTCAGTTCAGGCATGGTCTGCTAAAGAAACAGAGTGTTCAAATAGCAATTATTAAGATGAGAAAATTGCACGTTGCAGTGTCTTTTCCAAATAGGTGGGCAATGAGATCCTAGCTCGTGTTCTAGGGCTATTTATTAATGCAAGTTTGTTGCAGTGTGTTCACGTCTATCCAACAGGATGTCAGGAGGTTACTGGACTGTTCCATGTTACAGGAACATTTCCAACAAAGCCAAAAGGTTCTGCGTCACTAGAGATTCGGAGCAGCCGTTGTGCAAATGCAGCAAGACTTGAACAATAATCTTGTTTTGTCTGATCAGTGGCAAATAGCATTATAGCCGCACAACTGGCTGACTTGCCCATCCCAATCAAGAGAGAATCTAACCATTCCCACTTCATATTTGATTGCAATGAGATTAGTCACCCACACAGTATCAACATCCTTGGCGTAGTAATCAAACTAAAGAACATAGAACATAGAAAATACAGCACAGAACAGGCCCTTCGGCCCACGATGTTGTGCCGAACCTTTGTCCTAGATTAATCATAGATTATCATTGAATTTACAGTGCAGAAGGAGGCCATTCGGCCCTTTGAGCCTGCACTGGCTCTTGGAAAGAGCACCCTACCCAAACTCAACACCTCCACCCAACACCAAGTAAATTTTCCAAAAGGGGCTGGTTTAGCACACTGGGCTAAATAGCTGGCTTTTAAAGCAGGTCAGCAGCATGGGTTCAAGTCCTGTACCAGCCTCCCTGAACAGGCGCCAGAATGTGGCGACTAGGGGCTTTTCACAGTAATTTCATTTGAAACCTACTTGTATATGGGGCTGTTTAGCACAGGGCTAAATCACTGGCTTTGAAAGCAGACCAAGGCAGGCCAGCAGCATGGTTCAATTCCCGTAACAGCCTCCCCGAACAGGCGCCGGAATGTGGCGACTAGGGGCTTGTCACAGTAACTTAATTTGAAGCCTACTTGTGACAATAAGCGATTTTCATTTCATTTCATTTCAAGTAAATATTGTGGCTGCATAAGGCCGTCAGTGGCAAGTAGCTCATCTCACAGAAACACAGAAATGATGAGCAGGAGTAGATCATTCGGGCCTTTGAGCCTGTTCCGCCATGGAGCATGGCTGACCCTGGATTTTAATCTTTAAACAAATCTCTTCATTGATTATGTTCAGTGACTTTGCTTCCACGGCCTTCTGTGGTAGAACAGTCCACAGGTTTTCTCCCATTTGAGCAAAGATATTTTTCCTCAGCTCAGTCCTAATTGGTCAACCCTGCATTCTGTGTCTCCCGGCTTTAGATTTTCCAACCAGGAAATAAACAATCTCCCTGCATTTATCTGTCCAGCCCTGTTAGAATTGTATACAAGTCAATCAGATTACAGTGAATACATGTCGAGTCAAACTAATACCTCCTCTTTTGGAAGTTCCACAAACCCCGGTATCAGCCTACTGAACCCCTACTGTCACCCTTATGGCACATATATCCTTTCTTAGGTTAGCAGACCAAAACTGCGTGCAATATTCCAGGTGTGGTTTCACCCAGGAGGTGTATCACTGCAATAATGCATCCCTACTTCTGAACTCAAATCATCATGCAACGAAGGACAACATACTATTTGCCATCCTAATTGATTGTTACACCTCCCTCTCCACCTTCACTGACAAGGTGTATAAGACTGCCAGATCCCTGGGCAGCATGGTAGCACAGTTGCTTCACAGCTCCAGGGTCCCAGGTTCGATTCCCAGCTGAGGACACTGTCTGTGCGCAGTCTGTACTTTCTCCCCGTGTCTGAGTGGGTTTCCTCCGGGTGCTCCGGTTTCCGACCACATTCCAAAGATGTGCAGGTGAGGTGGATTGGCCATGCTAAATTGTCCTTAGTGTCCAAAAGGTTGGGTGGGGTTACGGGGATGGGGTGGAGGCGTGGGCTTGGGAAGGAAGGAATCGCTGAACATAAAATTCTCAGGAGGGGAGAGAACGGAATCTGATAACAGTGGGAAAGAGTGCTAAAATACTGCATCATAAGCTGAGTAAAGTAGATGGCAAGGTTCCAAAAATGAACTGAATTGGGGAACAACAGAATGGATTGTTACAACAATCGGTTATAATCCGAAAAGCTTTGATTAGAATGTTAAAACAATGGGTCAGAATCCAAGAAACAAAGGTTGGAATGTTGCAACAATGAGCAAGGATTTTTCCTGGGCACTTCAGTGCCTTTCTAGGTACATGCATGACTATCAATGGCTGATCGGATATACACACTCCAGGTTATTCAAGCATGTTAATAACCCATCCTCACTATGATTGGTGTCCCTGGTAAGTCTTTAGAACTGAGTGATTGACATGTCTAATTATAATATACTGGAGTGAGGGGCAGGATTGGCAGCTCAACATAATGGGATATAAAATCTTCAGGCAAGACAGACGATGGTGTAGAAAAGGAGGATACATTGCACTATTAGTTAAGGAGGCAGTTACTGCATTAAGGAGTGATGATCTTGTTGCTAACTTTTGGTTGGCTCTTAAATCGTAATTTGCTCTGTTTGTTTAACCTTCGCTCGAGAATCACCAGGTATCTTTATGATAGCGCCATGAGGTTCAAGTTCAAGTAATGATCAATAACTCAACACACCAATTGGTAAGATTCAAATCAAAACACATTTATTATCCACAGTAAATCACTACTCGTGCATAAACCCTACTTTCTAGGCTATTCCTATCACTAAAAAGCCTATACTTAGCTTCGGACTGGCCCACCAGGTCAGGGGAACAAATGGCCTTTTGTTCAGGTCCTGAGTCTGCAGGATTCAAAAGCTGGTATGGACTGGTAGCTAGGAGCGCCTATCTCGTAGCCAGCGTTGACTTGAGACTTATTTGGTTGGCGGCAGCTGAGACAGGTCACTCTCACGGGTTGATTCAAGTTCCTGAGTGACCCTGCCAAAGAAGGCCGATTGGTACTTGGGGTTTTTACTTTATAGTCCCCAGGGGCATCCCGCCCTTCGGGGCAGACCCCGTACCTGGTTCCAAGTGATTGGACTGCGTTCCGATCACTTGGATTGATTTCTCCAATACTGGAGCTGTTCCCTGATCGTTGGGCAGTCCCTAAATGTCCGCTGGCCTTCCTTTGTCTTGGCTCCTGCAGGCGCCGAGGAGTCTGGCTTGGCTTTATTCACCTCAACTGTTGCCATTGTGCCCTGGAATCGCTCATTACTGTGCAGATGGCTGCTGGTTTCAGTGCTGTCTGGTTCCTTACAGGTTTCAATACACATGATTTCTGTATTTGCTAGTCTTTGCCTGTGTTATCTGAATTTCCCTTCAGCCTTTGTGGTTCTCCATTTTAAGTTGGGAAGTGGCCAACCCAGGTGGCTACACACCCTCCTTGTGATCCTAACTACGTTGTCTTCATTCCCTGACCCAGAGAGCACTGTTCTATGGCCTCTACACTGACCATAACTATGCAAGAAAAATTTTAACTAACAATTTCTAAGTGGCGCTATGTCAAAACAGGAACATGCATTACAAAATTTAAAAAACGGTACCTCTAACTGTCCTCAATAAACTACACTCACTCAAACATTCAATCATTCTAACTTCCTAAACAATACAAAATAAAAGCAGCATTTACATTTTTCCTGGCTTGGCAGTCAAGCACAGGGGTGTACAATATTTCCATTTCTTTATTTACCGAAGAACGCAAACGAATGTCCTTTATTATAGATCGATGGTTCGGGGTCCTGGGTATAACATGGGGGATCTTATTCTGTTTACCGGGGTGCAAGTGCGGAAGGCTCTCCTTCTCCATTTCCTCATGCGGATAGTCTGCACGATGCTGCAGAGCATCGCCAACACTAATAGGGATTCGACTACGTAGGAAAGGGAATACCACGTTATGAGCTTATCACACCATGATGGTGTGGTGTTGCCTGTTACTGGGCTCGGGGTGCTATGGGGAAGTGAATCATTAACGGCTGGAGGGGGGAGGGGGTTGGGGTCAGGGGGTTCGCGTTCGCGCGCAACCGAATACAAATTGCAATAATGAAAAACATGTATGCCGTCTTCATTGTTGACTTAGTCTTTCTCTTCTCTTCTCTTCCTTTCCATTTTGTCTCTTTTGTTGGAGCTTCTGGGATTCTGTGGGATCAAGCATAGTTTCTGTTACTATCTTGGTTAATATATCGTGCGTTAGTATGCCTGTCCTTCAGTACCAATTCTCCCTTTACAATGTGCCACCGTGTGTGACTCCTTCATTTAAAAAAACATTTTTTTTTAACCGAATATTCAGGACAAGACACACTTAAAAATCCTGAAACAGTGCGAGCCGTCTCGCAGGCTGCGCAATTTACCATCCAAATGTTTGCGGATGTAAATAGCATAGGGATAGCAACCTAAGGGTTGCCGGAAAACAAAACAAAACTTTTTGAACCAAAAGTGCCAAAATGAGGTGCGTATGGGCTGCGACGGGTAAGAATTGGATGGAATCCCCGGGTAGGACGGCGACCAATGCCGTGTGTGCTCTACCCGAGCGTAGCTGACCAGAGGGGGGGTCCTCAGGCAGGGCGGGGACCAATGCCGTTTCTCCACTGCCTGAGCAACCGGAAAGAACGGGCAAGAAATGTAATCATTGTGGGGGGGTTGCCGTATTGGTTCTACCTTCGAACCAGAAGAGCAGTTATAAACGGGGGTCTGGCAAGCTCTGTGGTTTCGGCCGATGAGTGTGCTGGCAAGCTCTCAAAGGTTTCTGCAGACAAATAAGGCGTGGAGCCGTGGGGAAAAAAAATTCCGATCTTACAAACAACATTTAACACTAACAGTAACAAACAACATTAAACAACAAGCTGCAGGTTCCATCAGAAAGGACACTGTTTTCTCCCAAGCGGTTCCTTTTTAAAACATCATCTGGACACCTCCGTTATCAGTTGCGAACAGGGCTGCAAAGGGGTTCTCGTTTTGGGAGTCAGGCTCAAAGTCGTCATCTTCTCCCAGATGCCATACTTTTGAATGTATAAGGGCTGATAGGGCTGCATGGTGCGATTTAGGGTCCATCTCGTCGTTCCGGATGAGCCTGTATGAGTTGACGCGGTGCCAAAAGGTGGTGTCAAGTTCTGTGGGGCGGAATCGTCATTGTAGGGTGGTGGTGTTTGGTGGGGTTTGTTGAAGAACGTGATGAGGAAGGGATCACTCGAATCGTGGTCAGATTCGCTGGGTGTGGGCCCTGTTGCCTGGGGATAGCAGGGAGGCGTGCTGTGGCTATTGTCTGAGTCACAGTCGCTGTCGCTGCTGCTGCTGTCTGTGGGCGTTCCGGGGCGGAGTTTAGAGGTCGGGGATGGAGTCGAGGGCGAGTCCGTGGATGTGGTGGGCGTGTTGGGGGAGGGTAGGCTGATACGTTGGCTGTGAACGGGGCGTGGTCTGCTGCGTTGACCATGACGTGGTGTGCGTGGTTGGACTGTGGGCCATCTGCCTTAAGCTGGTTAAGATGGAACCATGCAGTCTTTCCATTGGGTACTTCATTTTATAGATGGAGGGGCTTACTTTGTCCTCAATGGAGTATGGACCTGAATATTTAGGTGACAGGAATGTGCTGGGGTTATAAATTGAGAGCATGACCTGCTGTCCTACCTCAAACTCAGTCGCATGCACTGTCTTGTCAAAAGAGGCCTTGCTCTGTTTCTTCCGTGTGCTTAATCTTACTGCGGCTGCTAGCTGAGCCGTTCTTACATTCGCAACTAGTTGTTTTACTGCGTTCTCGTGTGTGAGGGCCGTCACTTCGGGGCTCGTCAAGTCCAATCCTAAAAGAAATTCTGTGCCTTTCATAGGGCGTCCGGTCATGAGAGTGTGTGGGGTGTAGCCTGTGGAAGTTGAGACACTATTTCTCAAAAACATCAACGCAAAAGGTAGGATTGAGTCCCAATTGGTGTTGTTTTGTTGGACCATTTTTCTGAGGGATGATTTTGGGTCCGATTCATGCGCTCCACGATATCACTTGACTGGGGTGGTATGCGATGTGGAATTTTGGGGTAATGCCAAATATCGTGAGGATGTTCTTCATGACACGTCCCGTAAAATGGGAACATTGGTCGAATTCAATGCTGCGGGGGAGTCCCCATCTCGTAAAGATGTGGTGGGTCAGGATCTTGGCTGTGGTCTTTGCCGTGTTCGTTCTGGATGGGAATGCCTCTACCCATTTCGTAGAAGTGTCTATGATGACTAATACGTATTTGTAACCATTCCTGCAAGGAGGCAATGGTCCTATAAAATCGATCTGGAGGTTAGTCCAGGGGCCGTTAACGAGGCGCGTGTGACTAAGCTGAGCCTTCTTGGCATATCTGTCCGGATTGTTCTGGGCACAGATAAGGCAATTCTCCACATAGTGCGTTACGTCTTCTTTTAAACTTGGCCACCAACAGAGCTGCCTGAGGTGGGCTGTAGTGGGATCAATTCCCTGAAGTCCATGACTGTCATGGAACAAACAAATGAGCTCATTCCTGTCCTGTTCAGGAACCACATAAAGGGTGTCTTTTGACACCACACCGTCATGTGTGGCCAGTGCATTTTTAAATCGATCATCGGGGGCTGGAAAGTGTCCTTTCAACATCTCCCTGAGATTGTTATCCTGCTTCTGGGCCTGCACTAAATCCTGAATATTAGTCTGCGAGACCTGAGCTGCATTCACTGGTGCGCTTTCGAGGGGTGTCCAAAAATATCCGTGCCTGGCACCTGCTTTTGCCAGTGCGTCGGCCTGTACATTTCCAGGGGGGGAGGAACGGTGGTGACTTTGAACTTTAACGATTCCGAATGTCCTGTTCTGTGCTTTTTCTAAAATGTGCCGGAGCAATGGGGCTGAAGAGAGGGGTTTTCCGTCTGCGGAAACAAATCCTCTTGCTTTCCGCATGGGTAGGAATTATGTAAGGCTGTTGCAGACATAGAGGCTGCCTGAGTATATGTCTGCTGGGCTGGGGAAGGAATCTGGGTGATCCACAATGTACGCAATGGCTGCTAGTTCTGCCGCCTGCACGCCTAAGTGGCCTGGTAGCTTTAGTGATATTTCTTCTAGAGCGCATCTCTGCGCGTCCTCGACATATATGCCACATCCTGTAATGTGCTTCCCTTCTAATATAGTGGAAGAACCATCTGAAATGCATATATTCTTAAAGGTTCGCACATGTCTGTGGGCTGGGGGCTCTCGGGTGAAGTACCTTTCTTTCTGGCGGGTGTTATCGCAATCAAGGGGCCTGTGTTGCAGTGCAGTGCGATGATTTCACATTCATGGGGGTGCCTGGGTACTGAAGGTTATTGACTGAGAAAGTGTGGGTCTTGGTCCTTTTAACAGTGATGTCCCGTCCCTGCAAAAGAAGGGTCCATCTAGCTGCTCTAATTAGACTAACTGGACCATCCTTGAGTCGTCCATCAAGTAAAAGTTGGGTGGGTGTGTGTTCTGTGAGGATTGTGATGGGGTTTATTCCGGTTATGTAAGAAAAATACTGAACTGCGAGCAGGTGCCTTTCACAGGCCGAAAATCCTGCTCCACAGGATCCAAAAGTCTGGAGGCGTAAACCACGGGTCTTAACTGTTCGTGCCGTTCCTGGAGGAGCACGGCCGAAAGGGTGCGGTCTGTGCTAGCTATCTCTATAGCGCAAGGGGAAAGCGGGTCTGGAACTTGTAGTGCGGGGGCTGCAATGAGGGCTCTTTTCAAAGCATCCACAGCATCCGTATGCTGCGGAAGCCATTCCCAAGGGGCTCCTTTCTTTTCCGAGAGGGGTGCTGCCTTGCTGGCGAAACCGTCAATGTGGTTTCGGCAGTAGCCAACCAGTCCTAGAAACAACCGGACGGCTGAAACATTCTGGGGAAGGGGCAATTTGGCAATCAAGTCAATTTTTTTGTGCTCGATCTTGCGTTTACCGTGCGTGATAATTGTACCCATATACATCACTTTGTTTTCCAAAATCTGGGCCTTTTTGGGGTTTACTTTACAACCAATTTTCTGTAGGTGTTCCAGGAGTTCGGCCAGAAGCTCGTTGTGCTCTGCCTTGGTGTCTGTCTGCAGTAATAGGTCATCCACATACTGGACCAGACATTCGGGGCGGAACATTGCGATAATCCATTAGCCAGCTGTCGGTGGAAAATGGAGGGGGAGTTGTGGAATCCTTGTGGAAGACATGTCCACGTGTACTGCTGACCTTTAAAAGAGAAGGCAAATTTGTATTGGCACGCTTTTGCCAATGGAATGGACCAGAATCCGTTACTGACGTCCCAAACCGTAAAGTATTGTGAGTTGAGTCCCTGTTTGAGCATGGTCTCGGGACTTGTGGCTATCGTGGGGGCTGCTGCGGGGGTTACTTTGTTGAGTTCCCGGTAATCGATGGTCAGTCGCCATGATCCATCGGGCTTTCTCACTGGCTTAATCAGGGCCTTATTAGTAGAGGCTATTGATCGAAGTACGCCCTGCTCTAATAAGCTGTCGATCACTTTTGAGATTTCTCCCTCTGCCTCTTGGGGACATCCCTATTGCTTTTGGGGTCAAGGGTCAGGTCCTGTGATTTGAACGGAACCAGTCATCCGGCCACAGTCGTCTTTGTGGGTCGCGAATGCTGTCCTGTGCTTCTGCAGAACGGCCCTAACCTGTTGTCTGTGCAAATTGTGGTTGGATCAAACCAAAATTCACGGACTGCGCTAATCTTGTTGGCGTATTCGCCTATTGTGAGCATTGCGGGGGCTCTTGTGGATTTTGCCATTCTCCAGACACACTGGTTTACTGGATCAAAGGACAAGTTGTGGGAGTTCATAAAGTCAATTCCCAAAATGTGTTCTGCTGTGTGGGGCAGGTCGACTAAGACGATGGGGTGCTTGGTGGTGATGTTGCCGATTTGAATGGGTACAGGGGCTGTGATGTGTCCCTGCTGTGAGTGGCCTGTAAAGCCGCTGAGGGTAATGGTGGCTGTACTGGGCCACGTGTCTTTCTGGAATATGGTGCAGGAATTGATTGTGGTGCAGGACCCTCCTGTGTCCCAGAGAAATTCGATGGGCTGCCCCCGTATCGTTGCTGCAACTACTGGTCAGCCAGACCTATACCAAAGGGTGTCGCAGACCCAACTGGGGGAGCCCGAACACCGTCAGTCTGTTCCGTTCAGGTCCGTCTGGTCTGAACGGGTGCTCACACTCTGTATGGGCTCTGTCCTATTCTTATTCATAGTGCCTGCCTGCTGGGCTCTCTGTGGCTTTCCTGGGGCATTGCATTCTCGTGCAAAGTGTCCTAACTGTCCACAGTTGTAACACTCCTGTGGCTTTTGTGGGAGGATGTTCCTGCCTTCGTTCACCCACGTGGCGTTCTGGTGCGTTTTTATTGCTTGGATGTCTGCTTCTGCCTGCTGTTCCTCGGGTTTCCTAACTGCAGGTTTGTTTTGAACAGACTGCTCCCAGGTGCGGGACATTCTTTTTAAAACCCATTTCTCATTGTGGGCTTCCTCTGAGGGGTCATAATTCGTACAGGCTTTTTGTCCTGCCTCTGTGGCATGGGAGATAAGGGTGCGGGCCCATTAGGCCATACTGTCTTGGGACAAATGGGCACGTTCTAAATTTCCAAAAACTGCCGTGAAATGAATCCACAGGCGTCCAGCAAACGCTGTGGGGTGTTCTGTCTTTTTCTGCCTGCACTTATTCAGGCCTTCTACGGGGTCACCTCTGTTGTAGCCGGTCACGTCTAGGATCGCTGCGTGCATCTCTGCTAGGGTGCCTCCTCCTACATTCTGTGGGTCGGGAAGGGCTGCTACGACCGAAGGATCTAAGCTCAAAACTGTGAGCTTCACGTGCTCACGCTCGTCCAGGCTGTACATGGTCGCCTACTGCTTTACTCTAGCAAAGAAGTGGTGGGGGTCTGAGGTGGGGAGGAATGGTGTGATTTTCTCGCACCCGTCCCGTAATTGGGTCATGGTTAAGGGGGTGGTGTACAGGAATTCCGTGTCTCCTTCCGATGTGACTGTGCGGTGGGTGGTTACTGGATTCATTGGTGCCTGAATTATCTGCTCTGTGGGGGGTTGGGGCACTTTTCTCTTCTGGGGTTTTCCTTGCGCACATGTTCCCTAACATATCTATGCGCAGTCTCATTTAATTCTTCGAAATCCGGGCCGTCTTCTGTATCTAACTGGGATCCAAAGGTGCTCTGGAACCCATTCTGAATTGAAAGTAAAGATTGTAGTTCTGCAATCTGCTTCCGGCACTTATGCGTGATCTAGTGAGCTTTGTCTGTGCTCTGTGGTGGTAGTATGGAGTGCTCATAATGCTGCTTTCAGGTCGCTACACTGCCTTTGCAATGCCTCTACCTGTTTCTCTGTTTCTTCCTTACCAGGACTGCATGTTGCGTGTCCTGATAGGCCTTTTCATACTGTGTCTGGAAGCTGCTTAGGTGCGCCAGACAAGACTGGTGTGCCCACTTGGCATCATCCACCTCTCCGTACTTTGCTGCTAACTTCCTTCTTAATTCTAGGTTCTCTTTCTCTATCTCAACAGATCGACGTTACTCATTCGATGTGTCTCCTCTCTCTCTTTACGGAGCATCCGAACGATCTCCTCTGTGCCTCGCAATTGTGCCAAACAGGACACGATTACCATCGGCTTGCGAGCTTTTCCCACGCTTTCCTTATGGATTTCGCTCAGGTTCTCCCACCAAGTATGTCCAAGAGTCCCGGGACATGTTTCCTCATTTTCACAGAATTTGCTCCAAAGGGGCCATCCTTTCCCTTTGAGGTACTTTCTGATTTCCTCTTCCCAAACATGACACTGTCCTACTCTACTGCTGGTCGTTGCGACCACGAATTTTTCGGGGTTCATGAGGCTTTGCATTGCCTGCATTGCCATCTTTCCTCTCTAAATACTTCTCTTAAAATTTGGAACAAGGGGTATTAAGGCAGTTTTGTTGCAACAAAAATCAATCAGTGTTACCTTATAGCCCTGTTAGTAACGCATGCATTCACACACTTCCGAATTATGAGGATTGATCAGAACTACTTGAACACTTGTGGTTTTTCTGTTAACAATTGGATTTCTAATTCAAATTTTTCGGTTCTCCCGGAGTGGAGCGGAGTCCCGAGCCACTTCTCGATCGGGTCCCATCAGGATGTCGCCAGTAATATGTTGCTAACTTTTGGTTGGCTCTTAAATAGTAATTTGCTCTGTTTGTTTAACCTTCGCTCTAGAGTCGCCGGGCATCTTTATGATACAGCCACGATGTTCAAGTTCAAGGAATTATCAATAACTCATCACATCAATTAGTAAGATTCAAATCAAAACACATTTATTATACACAATAAATCACTACTCATGCATAAACTCTACTTTCTAGGCTATTCCTATCACTAAAAGGCCTATACGTAGCTTCGGACTGGCCCACCAGGTCAGGGAACAAATGGCCTTTCATTCAGGTCCTGAGTCTGCAGGATTCAAAAGACGGCATCGACTGGTAGCTAGGTGCGCCTATCTCGTAGCCAGCGTTGACTTGAGACTTACTTGGTTGGCGGCAGCTTAGACAGGTCACTCTCACGGGTTGATTCAAGTTGCTGAGTGACCCTGCCAAAGAAGGCCGATTTGAACTTGGGGGTTTTACTTTATAGTCTGCAGGGGCCTCCTGCCCTTCGGGGCGGACCCCGTACCTGGTCCCAAGTGATTGGACTGCATTCCGATCACTTGGATCGATTTCTCTAATACTGGAGTTCCCTGATCGTTGGGCGGTCCCTTAATGTCCGTTGGCCTTCCTTTGTCTTGGCTCCTGCTGGCGCCGAGGAGTCTGGCTTGGCTTTATTCACCTTAACTGTTGCCATTGTGCCTTGGAATCTGGCTTGGCTTTATTCACCTCAACTGTTGCCATTGTGCCCTGGAATTGCTCATTACTATGCAGATGGCTGCTGGTTTCAGTGCTGCCTGGTTCCTTACAGGTTCCTTACAATACACATGATTTCTGTATTTGCTCGTCACTTGGATCGATTTTTCCAATACTGGAGTTCCCTGATCGTTGGGCGGTCCCTTAATGTCCGTTGGCCTTCCTTTGTCTTGGCTCCTGCTGGCACCAAGGAGTCTGGCTTGGCTTTATTCACCTTAACTGTTGCCATTGTGTCTTGGAATCGCTCATTACTATGCAGATGGCTGCTGGTTTCCGTGCTGCCCTGTTGTTTTGCAGGTTCCAATATACATGATTTCTGTATTTGCTAGTCTTTGCCTGTGTTGGCTGAATTTCCCTTCAGCTTTTGCGGTTCTCCATTTTAAGTCGGGAAGTGGCCAACTCAAATTAAGCTTTTTGGGTAGAGTTTCTGATTAAAAAGTGGACAGCTACGTTGCTAGGTATTTATTAGCGACCCATCGATAGTCAGCAGGAAATTGAGAAGCAAATGTGATTTCAATATGCGGAAGGATGTAAAAATATATGAGGATAATTATATTAAGTGATTTCAACTTTCCCAAAATTAATTGGGATAACCATCATGTTAAGGGCTGAGATGGAGTTGAGTTCTTAAAATTTATACAGGAGAACCTTTTAGCTCAATATGTTGAGGATCCAGAGCAGCACGGTGGCGCAATGGCTTAGCCCTGTTGCCTTACGGAGCCGAGGTCCCAGGTTCGATCCCGGCTCTGGGTCACCTTGAACCTGTGCCCCCTTGTAATTTATAATTGCACCCTTGGAGAAGCCTCTGACTATCCGCCCTGTCTGTGTACCATCTCATAATTGTGTAGACCTCTTTCAGGCATACCCTCAGCTTCCGTCTTTCCAGTGAACACATTCCTAGTTTAATCAATCGCTCCTCATAACCAGCACCCTCAAGACCAGGCAACATCCTGGTGAACCTTCTTTGTACTCTCTTCAAAGCTTCCACATCCTTCTGATAATGTGATGACCAGAACTGCACGCAATACTCCAAATGCGGCCTAACCAAGGTTTTATACAGCCGCAACATGATTTCCAAACTCCTGTACTCAATGCCCTGGCTGATGAATGCAAGCATGCCAAATGCATTCTTAATCACCTTGGCCACCTGTGTTACCACTTTTAGGGAACTGTGGATCTGCACGCCCAGATCCCTCTATATGTTAATATTTACAGTATAATTCATACCTAGATTTGATCCTCCAAAATGTATCACCTCGCATTTGTCCGGATTAAACTCCATCTGCCATTTATGAGCCCACGTCTCCAATCTATCTATATTCTGTTGTATCGTCTGACAATCCTTGGTACTATGAGCAACTCCGCCAAGCTGTGTGTCATCCAGTAAGGATGGTAAAATGCTACACATAATTCTGGGTAATGAAGCCGGACAGCCGGTTGATGAGTTGGTGGAGGAGTATTTTAGTGATAGCAACCACAAAGCGCTTAAATTTAAACTTGTTATGGACAAAGAAGTAGACTAGCTGCAAAAAAAGGTTTTGGATTGTGGGAGAGTAGAATTTAACAAAATACGGTAGGATATGGCCAAGATAGACTGGATTTGAATTTATGGGACATTGGCAGTGTTGTGTTGGGTGTTCTGGATCCGTGGAACACATGCAGGTCACCAACACTTGAAATAGTGCAACACTATTTTATTGAATCATTAACTGTTTAACATACTCTGACTGTGTTAATACGATACTAGCTTCAACTAAAGATCTTTGCCTTGTCCTAACCAGCCGATGCACTCAGCACATGGAGAATCTCTGTGTTGCAGGCTGTGAGCTCTGTCCTCCTAACTAGCTGCAACTTGAATGAGTGGGAACTCTGATGCCCGCTGTCTTTTTAGTGCGTGTGATCTAACTGGTGATTGGCTGCGGTGTTGTGTGTGTTGATTGGTCGCACTGTATGTCCATCAATGTGTGTCTGCAGCATGATATACTGGTGCATATTATGACATCCCCCTTTTATAAAAAAATGTACCTGTGTGGCAATAAATAGTGTATGGTGAGAATGCCCCTGACTACGTGTGTGTGAAATATTTACAGGACTATGTACATGAGAATTAAGCTATTTACATGGGAAGGTACCTGGTGCAGAAAAACAGTATGTCACGAGAATAACGAGGTGAACACTATATACAAACCATATAAACGATTAAATGGAAGAACAGAACAAATCAGAAAGTCCATAAGTCCACAAAGTTCACAAATTAAGTATCTGAGGTGGGCGACGAATTCTGGTTGACCACCTCAAGGGTGGGTCGGGAGCCGCTGGCCGAGGAGCGGGCTGGACTGCATCA
Organism: Scyliorhinus torazame; assembly: GCF_047496885.1. Classification (NCBI taxonomy): domain Eukaryota; kingdom Metazoa; phylum Chordata; class Chondrichthyes; order Carcharhiniformes; family Scyliorhinidae; genus Scyliorhinus; species Scyliorhinus torazame. Next base: position 35,431,329 of record NC_092725.1, read on the forward strand.
GAGTGAGGAGGATGCAGAGTGACCGGGATCTTTGCATAGTCCATCGCAGGGTCAGCAGGAGAGCGAGGCGACAGTGGAGGATCACGTAGCGAGCGCGGAACGAGACGAAGGGCACATCGATTGCGGCGCAGAATGGAGCCATACGGTAGACGAACCAGGAACGAGCGGGGGGCCGCCTGCCAAAGGACCACAGCGGTTGCAGACCAGCCACCATCCGGAAGATGGATGCGGACACTGTCACCTGGAGCCAGAGCAGGGAGATCAGCTGCACGGGAGTCATGAGCCGCCTTGTGCCGTGCACGAGACAGCTGCATCCGTCGAAGTACCGGAACGTGGTCGAGGTCTGGGACATGAATGGATGGCACCGTCATCCTCAGCGTGTGACCCATGAGCAGCTGGGCTGGCGACAGGCCAGTGGAAAGTGGGGCGGAGCGATAGGCCAGCAAGGCGAGGTAGAAATCAGACCCAGCATCGGCAGCCTTGCAGAGGAGCAGTTTGACTATGTGGACGCCCTTCTCTGCTTTGCCATTGGATTGGGGGTACAGGGGACTGGATGTCACATGTGCAAAATTGTACCGCCTGGCAAAGTTGGACCATTCCTGGCTGGCGAAGCAGGGGCAATTGTCCGACATCCCCATGAGTGGGATGCCGTGTCGAGCAAAGGTGTCCTTACAGGCACGGATGACTGCAGACGATGTGATGTCGTGCAACCGTATCACCTCCGGGTAATTTGAAAAGTAGTCCACAATCAGGATATAGTCTCTACCCAGCGCATGGAATAGGTCAATGCCCACCTTGGTCCAAGGTGACGTGACCAACTCATGGGGCTGCAGGGTCTCACGTGGTTGGGCCGGCTGGAAGCGCTGACTGGTGGGGCAGCACTCTGTTGGCTATGTCGTCATTAATGCCGGGCCAGTACACTGTCTCTCGGGCCCGTCGGCGGCACTTTTCCACACCAAGGTGGCCCTCGTGTAGCTGTTCCAGGACGAGCTGGCGCATGCTATGCAGGATGACAATGCGGTCCAGTTTCAGAAGAACCCCGTCTACTACCGCCAGATCATCTCTGACATTATAGAACTGAGGGCATTGGCCCTTGAGCCACCCGTCTGTTAGGTGGCGCATGACACGCTGTAGCAAAGGGTCAGCCGCGTCTCGCGGCGAATTTGGACGAGGCATTCATCCGTGGCAGGTAGATTGGAGGCCACATGGGCGTCAACCTGGCAGACAAATCCAGCTGGGTCACACGGAGTGCCCTGGAGAGAGCGTCGGCAATGATGAGGTCTTTGCCTGGGGTGTATACCAGCTGGACGTCATATCACCGGAGCTTGAGAAGAATGCGCTGGAGGCGAGGCGTCATGTCATTCAAGTCTTTCTGTATTATATTGACCAGCGGGCAATGGTCGGTCTCGACGGTGAATTGAGGAAACCCGTACACATAATCGTGAAACTTAACCACACCGGTCAGAAGGCCCAGGCACTCCTTTTCTATCTGCGCATAGCGCTGTTCCATGGGGTCATGGAACGTGACGCATATGCAACGGGGTCCCATGATGAAGCCTCATCATGTTGCAGGAGCACGGCCCCAATGTCAGATTGGCTGGCATCGGTCGAAATTTTGGTCTCTTTTGCTGGATCAAAGAAAGCTAAGACCGGGGCCGTGGTGAGTTTGGTTTTGAGTTCTCTCCATTCACGCTCGTGGGAAGGGAGCCATTGGAAGTCTGTCGTCTTCCTGCCCAGTTTCCTGAGAGCAGTGGTATGAGAGACGAGGTTAGGACTGACTTCCCTAAAAATTTGACCATGCCCAGAAATCGGAGGACCGCCTTCTTGTCCTCTGTCACTCTCATGGCTGTGCTAGCAGCAACTTGTTCGCATCCGGCTGCACACCAAACTGGGAGATGTGGTCCCCGACGAACTTGAGTTCCGTCTGACCAAAAGAGCGTTTGGCCCTGTTGAGGCGGAGGCCATGCTCACTTATGCGTTTGAACACACGCTGGGGGCGACTGACGTGTTCCTGCGGGGTGGTGGACCAAATGATTATGTCATCGACATAGACACGAACACCTTCAATGCCTTCCATCATTTGTTCCGTGATCCTATGGAACACTTCTGAAGCAGATATGATCCCAAACGGCCTCCTGTTGTAGCAATATCTGCCAAAGGGGGTATTGAATGTACACAGTTTCCTGCTGGATTTGTCGAGCTGGATTTGCCAGAATACTTTTGAAGCGTCGAGTTTGGTGAAGAGCTTGGCGCGAGCCATCTTGCATGTGATCTCTTCGCGCTTCGGAATTGTATAATGCTCCCTCATGATATTGCGATTCAGATCCTTGGGATCAATGCAAATTCTCAATTCGCCGGAAGACTTTTTTACACAAACCATGGAACTGACCCAGTCGGTTGGTTCCGTGACTCTGGAGATCACTCCTTGGTCTTGGAGGTCCTGCAGCTGCTGCTTGAGGCGGTCCTTAAGGGGTGCTGGGACCCTGCGAGGTTCGTGCACCACAGGCTGTTTCAATAAGATCTTGTAGGTTTTTGGGAGCGTTCCCATACCTTCGAAGACGTCGTGGTGCTGGTCGATGATGGCGCCGAGTTGCGCCCTGAAGTCAGCGTCCTGAAAGGCAGAGGTGTCATCAGGAGAGAGAGAGTGAACTCTCTGAACTAGGTTCAACAGCTTGCATGCCTGCGCGCCAAGCAGGGGGGCTTTCAAGGAGCCCACCATTTCAAAAGGAAGGATGGCTTTGCGTGACCTGTGTGTCACTTCAAGTTGGCACGAGCCGCTAGCAGCAATGCCATTGCCATTATAATCCAATAGCTGGCAGGCTGATGGAGGGATGGCAGGTGTGACACGAAGGCTTTGGACCATGTCAGACCATGCAATGAGATTGGCAGAGGCACCAGTGTCCAGGCGGAATCGTATTTGGCACCGGTTGACCGTCAGGGTGGCACACCACTCATCGTCTGGATCGATGCTGTATACCGACAGCGGCTGGTGTCTTTGCTTTGGGGACAGCCTGTTTTTCGTCACGACAGCGACTCAAAAAGGAGCCTTTGGGTCCTCGGTGTCACTGGTGTGTGGGAGGTCGGAATCGGACTCGGTGACGGTGGGTTGAATTGCCCGGACATTCCTGCGAGGCTGGCTGAAGCGATATGAATTGGCAGGCTGAGCTGCTCGGCAGCAGGCAGCATAGTGGCCAAGTCTGCCACATCGTAGGCATTTTCGAGATTTGGCAGGGCATTGCCGTTTTAAATGGGCGGAGCCACAGTTGCCGCACGTCGTAGCGTCAGCGGTGCGGTCGTGCGTGGTGCACGCCTGCGCATTACGTTCTTCAACGTCGCCGTCCCCTCCTTTTGTGCGCGAAAAGCACGCAAAATGGCCACCCTCATCCAGGCTGAGGCCCTGGAATTACTCAATCACTTGGATCTGTTCTGCCTCATGGGGACCTTGCCGCGCCGTTTCAGCTGCTTGGATGTGGGAATACCTACTCGTGGTGTTTTCGTGTAAGACACAGGTCTCAATGGCGGTCGCTAGGCTGTGCTGCTTTACTTTGAGGAGCTGCTGTCGTAGAGGGTCTGACTGAACACCTAAAACCATCTGGTCGAGTATCATGGAGTCGGAGGTGCAAGACTGCGCAAGTATGCGGACGTGCGTGGGAAAGAATTGGAAAGGTTCATCCTTACCCTGCAAACGCTGTTGGAACACGGAGCGCTCAAAACTTTCATTCAACTCTATGCTGCAGTGAGTGTCAAACTTGAGGAGGACCGTCTTGAACTTAGTTTTATCTTCATCATCCACAAAGGTGAGAGAATTGAAAATGTGGATGGCATGGTCTCCGGCCGTGGAGAGGAGGAGAGCAATCTTCCTGGTATCCGAGGCGTCCTCCCTGTCTGTGGCCTCGAGGAAGAGCTGGAAGCGCTGTTTGAATATCTTCCAGTTGGCCCCTAGGTTGCCAGCAATGCGGAGCGGCGGCGGCGGGCTGATGTTGTCTATGTTGCAGGATGACGGAATGCTGGCAGAAGGCAGATCACTTGCAGTGTTAAACGTTTTAGTTACCATTGTATGAAGAGTCAATAGTCCTGTTCCTTTTCACCTAACACCATTTATTTCACTTCCACAGCCTCTGCACAAAACTCTTAACAACACACCACCTCCCACAAGGGCCACCTGAAGCCCCTTTACCTATCAGTGTCAATCATTGGATACTTAACATAAATGAAACAACTAATTGCAATGTCTCATAATGCATTACTTTACTCTGAACCCATTACTTAACGGTCTCCCCTTCCTTGGAGAAAAAAAATAATTAGGTGAAAACAAAATTTAAAGAAACTCAAAAACACGCACACAATATCCCCCCTTCTTATTTTCAAATTTTTTTTGTTTTGAAAAAATAAAATCACAGAAACAGGCGCCCTTCATTAACGATATCCGAAAGTTAAATTTCTGTCACTATCTGAGATATATAAAAGGCCATATTCACCGCCTCTACAAAGCTTAACGTCTCAGCAGCCAAAGTGCTTTTGACCACTTTCCTTATTTTCTTTGTTTCCCACACAAGAGGACAACATTTACCATTGTTCCCCAAGAGGAAAATTATAAAACCTCCTGTGCTTGATTTGTATAGGACGCATCACTATAAACTATGAATTTCAAGTGCCTAAGGTCACCTAAAACCGTGAACCTCAAAACACACTCCTGCATTTTTAGTTTGGCCAAACGCTTTATTTACTCTTATTATGTCTTCAACATTGGGATCATTCATTTTTGTACTCCACTCTAAGACATCAAAACTCATGTCCGATCTAGTCTGTCTACCTAACCAATTCAGTTGCCCAATTATACTTTGCAGTTGCTCTTTTTCCATCTTTGAAACCTTGCATCTTTTTGTGAAAACCCGGCCACAACTAATTGCGATTGGGCTGATGCTTTCCAAATAAGATTGCTGATGTAAAGGTGACCCTAACTTTTTCCGATTTCCAGTCCAATATATGTATATGCACCGGAAGCCTGACTTCCGACCTTGAATTTTTTTCTCAAACCAGAGATTACAAAAGCTTCAAAATCACTAGTCCCACCCCACAAAAATTATTTGACATGCATCATAAAGATGCCAGAAAGGTTCCCTTTATAGTGCCAGTAAAACATTACCGGATCTACTTTCAACTGGTAACAGCCTAACTTTAACAAAACTGACTTTACCGAAAAATACCAGACTCTAGATGCAACATTTAAACCACATACACATTTGTTCAACTTCCAGATTGCCCTTTTCTGTGTTAACTGCTTCTTTAGGAGGACGGAGAAAAATGTCTCTCTGGAGCTGATGCCCCTGCAAGAAGGCAGCTGTTATATCTATAGATTTGCATTCCCATGCCTTTGTGGCTAAATGAAGATCTTTAAAATTAACCTTTCCTGCTGAAGGTGAATCTACCCTTAAATCCTGATCTTCTAAGCTTTCTTCAAATCCCATTGCCACAAGCCTAGCCTTTGCCTTATAAGTTCCACCCGGAAGAACCTTTTCCGTGCAAATCCATTTGTGGGACAGAGCTCTTTGGCCCTTTTCCGGTACTTCCATGTATACCCCAAATTCACTCCAACTATGCAGTTCTTGCTGTTTAGCATCTTTGATAACTTTTCATATAATTTATTGGAATGCACCATAATCTCACGTGCTTGTGGGCTTCTACTCCTATTAGTATTCGTAGTCTTACACATGTTCCGAGACCTTGATAAACTACGTCCCTTCTCCCGCCTGGTAACTTGTTCTATACTGCTACTGCTTGATACTTCCGATCTGCTGTGGGATGTCCTTTCAACATTCTCGACCTTTTCCTGCAGACCTGTTCACTAACCGATGTACTATCTGAGTTGGCACTGCGTTCCTGTGACCTCCATTTTTGAACTTCGTGTTCCCAATCCATTGTCTTAACTCCCTCCCCTGAATGCTGTACATTCAACCAATGTTTATACTTTCAAGTGGCCTTTCCTGCTCTAATAACAATCGCATCCTTCCATTCAGGCAAGTATGTCACCTTTGTACCAACTTTTGGTAGTTGTCCTTTCGGAAAAATGGCCTGATCCCAGATCTTAAGGTCCACAACCACAATGTTGTTAAAATCCCTGGCCAAAGGTAGGGTTACTATCGGTTGTGCTGGTGTCCTTCTGTACTTCCTACAAACTTCACAGCAATGACTAACCTGTTCTATCAGTTTAGTATAGTCTTCATCCCTTACCCCTGCATCCTTTAATACATTTTTCAGCCTCCGAGGAGACGGATGTGCAAATTGTCTATGCAGTTTTAATACAACAAGCTTTTTATCAGCGAAAGTCCCATTTTCAACTGCCATTAACACATCCTTAACCACCTACTTGAAATATTATTTTTCAGTAATGGAATACAATAGTGTCGCGACTGTGTAAATTGTAAGTCCACCGTCTTTCCAAAAACAGTTGCCTTATCCTGTTCCATATCCAGTTTCATGTGTGCTTTCTTCATCGGCGGTCTGCTCAGAAGCAAAGGTATCTCACTTGATACAACATCCGTGCTAATGAAATGATTCACTCCGGCAATATTGCAAGGGATCATCACTCTTTTCACTAGGAGATTCACTAGGTTGATCCCAGAGTTGAGGGGATTAGATTATGACAAGAGGTTGAGTAGACTGGGACTGTACTCATTGGAGTTTAGAAGGATGCGGGGGGATCTTATTGAGACATATAAAATTATGAAGGGAATAGATAGGATAGATGCGGGCAGGTTGTTTCCACTGGTCGGGAAAAGCAGAACTAGGGGGCATAGCCTCAAAATAAGGGGAGGTAGATTTAGGATGGAGTGTAGGAGGAACTCCTTCACCCAAAGGGTTGTGAATCTCTGGAATTCCTTGCCCAGTGAAGCAGTTGAGGCTCCTTCTTTAAACGTTTTTAAGAAAAAGATAGATGCCTTTCTAAAGAATAAAGGGATTCGGGGATATGGTGTATGGGCCGGAGAGTGGAGCTGAGTCCACAAAGATCAGCCATGATATCATTGAATGACGGAGCAGGCTCGAGGGGCCAGGTGGCCTACTCCTGTTCCTAGTTCTTATGTTCTTATGTTTTCAGCGACTTCAGAGAATTAACATCCCCAAATTGAATAGTCTTCCATGGAGAATTCCTCTATTTTCCGGAACTTATCAAATTCCGACCATGCTTCATACGCAGGTAATAAGTCATCTTTCTTGTAAATCTTATCCATATATTGTAATAGAGTCTCCAGACCTTCTTCTGAGTCTAATTCTTACAATTCCAGCTCAGAAAGCACTTTGTTTCGGATTTTACTGTCATAAGGTAGAGAAAGAGCCAATGCCATACCTTGTTTTCTCTTTCCCAAGGCAGTTACCTTAGTCCACATAACTACTGCACTTCTCCATTGGTCGTACGATTCCCTTTCAGAACATAAGGGGGGATAGTCATATCCAGCCATCTTTATCCTGGGTTCAGCCATGTATCTTTTTTTTTCTTCTCACTCACTCCTTGGTTTGATCAGGAAAAGTTGTATCTTTCAAACCTTCACATTTGCACAGCAACCATCCTCTGCTACCATTGTTAAATGTTTTAGTTACCGTTGTATGAAGAGTCAATATTTCATTGAATTTCACAGAATTTACACTGCAGAAGGAGGCCATTTGGCCCATCGAGTCTGCACCGGCTCTTGGAAAGAGCAACCTACCCAAGGTACACACCTCCACCCTATCCCCATAACCCAGCAACCCCACCCAACACCATGGACAATTTTGGACACTAAGGGCAATTTAGCATGGCCAATCCACCTAACCTGCACATCTTTGGACAGTGGGAGGAAACCGGAGCACCCGGAGGAAACCCATGCACACACGGGGAGGATGTGCAGACTCCGCACACACAGTGACCCAAGCCGGAATCGAACCTGAGACCCTGGAGCTGTGAAGCAACTATCCACAATGCTACCGTGCTGCCCCAATAGTCCTGTTCCTTTTCACCAGCACCATTTATTTCACTTCCACAGCCTCTGCACAAAAGCCTTAACAGCACACCACCTCCCACAAGGGCCCCTTTACATATCAATGTCAATCATTGGATACTTAAACTAAATGAGACAACTAATTGCAATGTCTCTTAATGCATTACTTAACTCTTAACCCATTACTTAACATGCAGGTAGGTCTAAGAAGTGCTCATATCCCCCAACTCCTGGTATAACATAAGAACATAAGAACTAGGAGCAGGAGTAGGCCATCTGGCCCCTCGAGCCTGCTCCGCCATTCAATGAGATCATGGCTGATCTTTTGTGGACTCAGCTCCACTTTCCGGCCCGAACACCATAACCCTTAATCCCTTTATTCTTCAAAAAATTATCTATCTTTATCTTAAAAACATTTAATGAAGGAGCCTCTACTGCTTCATTGGGCAAGGAATTCCATAGCTTCACAACCCTTTGGGTGAAGAAGTTCATCCTAAACTCAGTCCTAAATCTACTTCCCCTTATTTTGAGGCTATGCCCCCTAGTTCTGCTTTCACCCGTCAGTGGAAACAACCTGCCCGCATCTATCCTATCTATTCCCTTCATAATCTTATATGTTTCTATAAGATCCACCCTCATTCTTCTAAATTCCAACGAGTACAGTCCCAGTCTACTCAACCTCTCCTCGTAATCCAACCCCTTCAGCTCTGGGATTAACCTAGTGAATCTCCTCTGCACACTCTCCAGTGCCAGTACGTCCTTTCTCAAGTAAGGAGACCAAAACTGAACACAATACTCCAGGTGTGGCCTCACTAACATCTTATACAATTGCAGCATTACCTCCCTAGTCTTAAACGCCATCCCTCTAGCAATGAAGGAAAAAATTCCATTTGCCTTCTTAATCACCTGTTGCACCTGAAAACCAACTTTCAGCGACTCATGCACTAGCACACCCAGGTCTCTCTGCACAGCAGCATGTTTTAATATTTTATCATTTAAATAATAATCCTTTTTGCTGTTATTCCTCCCAAAATGGATAACCAAAATGGTATCATGTTGTGTTGGGTGTTCTGGATCCGTGGAACACATACAGGTCACCAACACTTGAAATAGTGCAACACTATTTTATTGAATCATTAACTGTTTCACATACTCTGACTGTGGGTTAATACAATACTAGCTTTAACTAAAGACCTTTGCCTTGTCCTAACCAGTCGATGCACTCAGCACATGGTGAATGTCTGTGTTGCAGGCTGTGAGCTCTGTCCTCCTAACTAGCTGCAACTTGAATGAGTGGGAACTCTGATGCCCGCTGTCTGCACCATGATATACTGGTGTATATTATGACAGGCAGCAGCACTGGAGAAGAGGAGACCTCTTCTGATGATCCGGTCTTTTTTATCTGAACCATAGTGGGACCAGAGGCCTGGTGGCTCCCATAACTAGGGCTTTAGATCGGGTATTAAACTCATTGGTGGGGGAGAGGGTTCAGTTTTGTTGAGAAGGGATCCATATTTCCCTGAACCTCAGGGATGATCAGATTGAAGCAATTACACTGAAGGAGAGAAAGAAATGATCAAAAGAAAAGCGAAAATGAACAAAATGCTGGAAATACTGAGCAGATCAGGTCGCAGCTGCAGACAGAGAAACATAATTAATGTTCCAGGTCAATGGCACTTGGTCAGAACTGGGATTGATTTGAGATTTCACAGTTTGTAATCACAGCAGGGAAAGGGGTTATTGGGACAAGGAGCTAATGAAGGTGAGTGAACACAGAGGTGATGGGTGGACGGGATGTGGTGTGAGATGCGAAAGGAAAGCAGAGCTTGACTTATGCTCGACTTTGTACAAGCTTGTAATGAACAGGTAGGCTAGGAAAACTTTGGAGACGAGGCTGATTTAACAAAGGCAGGGGAGGGGTTTAATGCAGCAGACAGGGTGAGGCAGAGTTGCAGCTGGATGATATTCCGGAGGTGGCATTAGGAATGGAGAGGATCTGGGGTTGGGACTCAGTTCAGGGTCAACTAGAACGGCGAGGCTGTGAACAATCTGGTTCAGTCTCAGACATTGGGGACGATTGAGTCAGTGGACAGGAAACAGAGGGTGTGACTGGAACAAAGACAATCCCCAAGATTTAAATGACAAGAGCAGTAATTCAGTGAAACATGGGTAATATAATTAATAACTCTATATGGAGACTTAGCAAGGACACCAATAGCCAGAATGGGATAGTGAATGTGCTGAAAGTATGGGGAAGAGGGAGCTCCCGGAGGAAACCCACACAGACACGGGGAGAGCGAGCAGATTCCGCACAGACTGTGAATTGATGTCCCCACTGAGATTAATGAGATAACATTGAAAGGATTCTGCTATTTATAGAAGTGGGAATCTCTCTGGTGACACAATGAGGCTCCATGGAGGCTGACAGTAATTACACTCACTGAACAAACAAGTTCAATTAACCCCTTCCAATTCAACACCAGTAAAACAAAAAACTACGGATTTGGAAATCTGAAATAAAAACAGGAAGTGCTTGAAAAACACAACAGCTCTGGCATCACCTGTGGAGAGAGAAACAGGATTAACATTTCGATTCCAATGTGAATCGTCAGAACTGGCGAAAAGTAGAAATCTGGTGAATATTATTCTGTTGAAAAGGGATGGGTGAAGTAGGGCAAAGGAAAAGATAAGGGGACAGTTAGCCAGCAGGAGAGATTCAATAGCAAAGGTGTCATGGAAACAAGCAAAGGGTAATGGTAGTTGTAAGGAAACAAAGCATTGAGACAGATAAGGACTAATTAGGGAAAGTCAACATGGCTTTCTAAGGGGAAAGTCATCACTCATGAATTTGAGTACGTTTTTTGAAGTGGTAACCAAGAGGGTGGGTGAGGGCAGTGCGGATGACATTGTGCACATAGACTTTAGTAAGGCCTTTGACAATGTACTGCATGGTATCTGGAGGAGGGCGTAGAAGGATGGGTGAGTAAATTTGCAGATGACACTAAACTCGGTGGAGTTGTGGACAGTGCGGAAGGATGTTACAAGTTACAGAGGGGCATAGATAAGCTGCACAGCTGGGCGGAGAGGTGGCAAATGGGGTTTTTTGCAGAAAAGTGTGAGGTGATTAATTTTGGAAGGAATAACAGGAAGACAGAGTACTGGGCTAATGGTAAGATTCTTGGTAGTGTGGACGAGCAGAGAGATCTCGGTGTCCATGTACATAGATCCCTGAAAGTTGCCACCTGGGTTGAGAGGGTTGCTAAGAAGGCGTACGGTGTGTTAGCTTTTATTGGTAAAGGGATTGAGTTTCAGAGCCATGAGGTCACGTTGCAGCTGTACAAAACTCTGGTGCGGCTGAATTTGGAGTATTGCGTGCAATTCTGGTCACCACATTATAGGAAGGACGTGGAAGCATTGGAACGGGTACAGAGGAGATTTAACAGGATGTTGCCTGGTATTCAGGGAAGACCTTATGAGGGAAGGCTGAGGGACTTGAGTCTGTTTTCGTTCGAGAGAAGAAGGTTAAGAGGTGACTTAATTGAGGCATACAAGATGATCAGAGGATTAGATAGGGTGGACAGTGAGAGCCTTTTTCCTCGGATGGTGATGTCTAGCATGAGGGGACATAGCTTTAAATTGAGGGGAGATAGATATAGGACAGATTAGAGGTAGGTTCTTTACTCAGAGAGGGCGTGGAATGCCCTGCCTTCAACAGTAGTGGACTCGCCAACATTAAGGGCACTTAAATGGTCATTGGATAAACATAAGGGCAGCACGGTAGCATTGTAGATAGCACAATTGCTTCACAGCTCCAGAGTCCCAGGTTCGATTCAGGCTTGGTCACTGTGCGGAGTCTGCACATCCTTCCCGTGTGTGCGTAGGTTTCCTCCGGGTGCTCCGGTTTCCTCCCACAGTCCAAAGATGTGCAGGTTAGGTGGATTGGCCATGATAAATTGCCCTGAGAGTCCAAGATTGCCATTATTGTTGGGTGGGGTTACTGGGTTATGGGGATAGGGTGGAGGTGTTGACCTTGGGTAGGATGCTCTTTCCAAGAGCCGGTGCAGACTCGATTGGCCGAATGGCCTCCTTTTGCACTGTAAATTCTATGATATGAATGATAAGGGAATAGTGTAGATGGGCTTCAGAGTGGTTACACAGGTCGGCGCACCATCGAGGGCCGAAGGGCCTTTACTGCGCTGTAATGTTCTATGTTCTATGGTCATTGTTGCATCAGGTTGAATCTCGCGGAATCCAGGGTGAGGTAGCCAATTGGATACAAAATTGGTTTGGCGATCGAAGGTAAAGTGTGCTTGTTGCAGATTGTGGAGTATTGTGTTCAGTTTTGGTCTCCTTACTTGAGAAAGGACGTACTGGCACTGGAGGGTGTGCAGAGGAGATTTACTAGGTTAATCCCAGACCTGAAGGGGTTGGATCACGAGGAGAAGTTGAGTAGACTGGGACTGTACTCATTGGAATTTCGAAGGTTGAGGGGGGATCTTACAGAAACGTATAAAATTATGAAGGGAATCATAGAATCATAGAATCATAGAAGTTTACAGCATGGAAACAGGCCCTTCGGCCCAACCAGTCCATGCCGCCCAGTTTTTTACCATTAAGCTAGTCCCAGTTGCCCGCACTTGGCCCATAACCCTCTATACCCATCTTACCCATGTAACCATCTAAATGCTTTTTGAAAGACACAATTGTACCCGCTTCTACTACTACCTCTGGCAGCCCATTCCAGACACTCACTACCCTCTGAGTGAAGAAATTGCCCCTCTGGGCCCTTCTGAATCTCTCCCCTCTCACCTTAAACCTATGCCCTCTAGTTTTAGACTCCCCTACCTTTGGGAAAAGATGTTGACTATCTACCTTATCTATGCCCCTCATTATTTTATAGACCTCTATAAGATCACCCCTAAGCCTCCTACGCTCCAGGGAAAAAAGTCCCAGTCTATCCAGCCTCTCCTTATAACTCAAACCATCAAGTCCCGGCAACATCCTAGTAAATCTTTTCTGCACTCTTTCTAGTTTAATAATATCCTTTCTATAATAGGGTGACCAGAACTGCACACAGTATTCCAAGTGTGGCCGTACCAATGTCTTGTACAACTTCAACAAGACGTCCCAACTCCTATATTCAATGTTCTGACCAATGAAACCAAGCATGCCGAATGCCTTCTTCACCACCCTGTCCACCTGCGACTCCACCTTCAAGGAGCTATGAACCTGTACTCCTAGATCTCTTTGTTCTATAACTCTCCCCAACGCCATACCATTAACTGAGTAGGTCCTGGCCTGATTCGATCTGCCAAAATGCATCACCTCACATTTATCTAAATTAAACTCCATCTGCCATTCGTCGGCCCACTGGCCTAATTGATCAAGATCCCGTTGCAATCCTAGATAACCTTCTTCACTATCCACTGTGCCACCAATCTTGGTGTCATCTGCAAACTTACTAACCATGCCTCCTAAATTCTCATCCAAATCATTAATATAAATCACAAATAACAGTGGACCCAGCACCGATCCCTGAGGCACACCACTGGTCACAGGCCTCCAGTTTGAAAAACAACCCTCTACAACCACCCTCTGCCTTCTGTCGTCCAGCCAATTTTGAATCCAATTGGCAACCTCACCCTGGATCCCGTGAGCTTTAACCTTCTGCAACAACCTACCATGCGGTACCTTGTCAAAGGCTTTGCTAAAGTCCATGTAGACAACGTCTACTGCACTACCCTCATCTACCTTCTTGGTCACTCCCTCAAAAAACTCAATCAAATTTGTGAGAATAGATAGGATAGATGCGGGCAGGTTGTTTCCACTGGCGGGTGAAAGCAGAACTAGGGGGCATAGCCTCAAAATAAGGGGAAGTAGATTTAGGACTGAGTTTAGGAGGAACGTCTTCACCCAAATGGTTGTGAATCTATGGAATTCCTTGCCCAGTGAAACAGTAGAGGCTCCTTCATTAAATGTTTTTAAGATAAAGATAGATAGTTTTTTGAAGGACAGTGAGAGCCTTCTCCTGCGGATGGAAATGGCTAGCACAAGGGGACATAGCCTTAAACTGAGGGGTAATAGATATAGGACAGAGGTCAGAGGTAGGCTCTTTACGCAAAGAGTGGTGAGGCCGTGGAATGCCCTACCTGCAACAGTAGTAAACTCGCCAACATTGAGGGCATTTAAAAGTTTATTGGATAAGCATATGGATGATAATGGCATCGTGTAGGTTAGATGGCTTTTGTTTTTTTGACTTCTCATGTCAGTGCAACATCGTGGGCCGAAGGGCCTGTACTGCACTGTATCATTCTATGTTCTAAAGGAATTAAGGGTTATGGTGTTTGGGCCGGAAAGTGGAGCTAAGACCACAAAAGATCAGCCATGATCTCACTGAATGGCGGAGCAGGCTCGAGGGGCCAGATGGCCTACTCCTGCTCCTAGTTCTTTTTATTATGATTGTTTTTTAAACTGGAGGCCTGTGACCAACAGCGTGCCTCAGGGATCGGTGCTGGGTCCACTGTTGTTTGTTTTATATATATAAATGATTTGGATGAGAATGTAGGAGGCATGGTTGGTATGGTTGCAGATGACACCAAGATTGGTGGCATAGTGGATAGTAAATGAGGTTATATAAGATTGCAACATGATCTTCACCAATTGGGCCAGTGGGCAGAAGAATGGCAGATGGAGTTTAATTTTGATAAATGTGAGGTGATCCATTTTGGTCTATCAAATCAGGGCAGGGCCCATTCAGTTAATAAAACATAGAACAGTACAGCACAGTACAGGCCCTTCAGCCCACAATGCTGTGCCGCCCATTTCTCCTAATCTAACCTAATCTACCGACAACCTAACCTATACCCTTTCAATTTACTGCTGTCCATGTGCCTGACTAAGGGTCGCTTAAATGACCCTAATGACTCTGACTCCACCATCCCTGCTGGCAGTGCATTCCACACATCCACTACCCTCTGTGTAAAGAACATACCTCTGACAACTCCCCTATATCTTCCTCCAATCACCTTAAAATTAAGTCCCCTCATGACAGCCATTTCCACCCTGGGGAAAAGTCTCTGGCTATCCACTCTATCCATGCCTCTTATCACCTTGTACACCTCCATCAAGTCACCTCTCTGCCTTCTTCGCTCCAGTGAGAAAAGCCCTAGCTCTCTCAACCTTTCTTCATACGACATACCCTCCAGTCCAGGCAGCATCCTGGTAAATCTCCTCAATACCCTCTCCAAAGCATTCACATCCTTCTTATAATGAGGCGACCAGCACTGGACACAAAATTCCAAGTATGGTCTAACTATAACTTTATAAAGCTGCAGGAAAACCTTGCGGCTCTTAAACTCAATCCCCCTGTTGATGAATGGTCGGGAGTTGGGGATAATTACAGATCAAAGAGATCTAGGAGTATATTTCATAGCTCATTGATGGAAAGGGATAAGTATACACCGCAGGGCAAGAGTTATAGCTGGGGGAAAGGCAATTATGATGCCATTAGACGTGACTTGGGGGGGATAGGTTGGAGAAGTAGGCTGCAAGTGTTGGGCACACTGGATAAGTGGAGCTTGTTCAAGGATCAGCTACTGCGTGTTCTTGATAAGTATGTACCGGTCAGGGAGGGAGGAAGGCGTAGAGCGAGGGAACCGTGGTTTACCAAAGAAGTGGAATCTCTTGTTAAGAGGAAGAAGGAGGCCTATGTGAAGATGAGGTGTGAAGTTTCAGTTGGGGCGATGGATAGTTACAAGATAGCGAGGAAGGTTCTAAAGAGAGAGCTAAGACGAGCAAGGAGGGAACATGAGAAGTATTTGGCAGGTAGGATCAAGGAAAACCCAAAAGCTTTCTATAGGTATGTCAGGAATAAGCGAATGACTAGGGTAAGAGTAGGATCAGTCAAGGACGGGGATGGGAAGTTCTGTGTGGAGTCTGAAGAGATAGGCGAGATACTAAATGAATATTTTTTGTCAGTATTCACTCAGGAAAAAGATAATGTTGTGGAGGAGAATGCTGAGACCCAGGCTATTAGAATAGATGGCATTGAGGTACGTAGGGACGAGGTGTTGGCAATTCTGGACAGGTTGAAAATAGAAAGTCCCCGGGGCCTGATGGGATTTATCCTAGGATTCTCTGGGAGGCCAGGGAAGAGATTGCTGGACCTTTGGCTTTGATTTTTATGTCATCATTGGCTACAGGAATAGTGCCAGAGGACTGGAGGATAGCAAATGTGGTCCCTTTGTTCAAAAAGAGGAGAAGAGACAACCCCGGCAACTATAGACCGGTGAGCCTCACGTCTGTAGTGGGTAACGTCTTGGAGGGGATTATAAGAGACAAGATTTATAATCATCTAGATAGGAATAATATGATCAGGGATAGTCAGCATGACTTTGTGAAGGGTAGGTCATGCCTCACAAACCTTATGAATTCTTTGAGAAGGTGACTGAACAGGTAGACGAGGGTAGAGCAGTTGATGTGGTGTATATGGATTTCAGTAAAGCGTTTGATAAGTTTCCCCACGGTAGGCTATTGCAGAAAATATGGAGGCTGGGGATTGAGGGTGATTTAGAGATGTGGATCAGAAATTGGCTAGCTGAAAGAAGACAGAGGGTGGTGGTTGATGGGAAAGGTTCAGAATGGAGTTCAATTACAAGTGGCGTACCACAAGGATCTGTTCTGGGGCCTTTGCTGTTTGTCATTTTTATCAATGACCTAGAGGAAGGTGCAGAAGGGTGGGTGAGTAAATTTGCAGACGACACTAAAGTCGGTGGTGTTGTAGATAGTGTTGAAGGATGTAGCAGGTTACAGAGGGATGTAGATAAGCTGCAGAGCTGGGCTGAGAGGTGGCAAATGGAGTTTAATGTAGAGAAGTGTGAGGCGATTCACTTTGGAAGGAATAACAGGAATGCGGAATATTTGGCTAATGGTAAAGTTCTTGGAAGTGTGGATGAGCAGAGGGATCTAGGTGTCCATGTATATAGATCCCTGAAAGTTGCCACCCAGGTTGATAGGGTTGTGAAGAAGGCCTATGGAGTGTTGGCCTTTATTGGTAGAGGGATTGAGTTCCGGAGTCAGGAGCTCATGTTGCAGCTGTACAAAACTCTGGTGTGGCCGCATTTGGAGTATTGCGTACAGTTCTGGTCACCGCATTATAGGAAGGACGTGGAGGCTTTGGAGCGGGTGCAGAGGAGATTAACCAGGATGTTGCCTGGTATGGAGGGAAAATCTTATGAGGAAAGGCTGATGGACTTGAGGTTGTTTTCGTTGGAGAGAAGAAGGTTAAGAGGAGACTTAATAGAGGCATACAAAATGATCAGGGGGTTAGATAGGGTGGACAGTGAGACCCTTCTCCCGTGGATGGAAATGGCTGGCATGAGGGGACATAGATTTAAACTGAGGGGTAATAGATATAGGACAGAGGTCAGAGGTAGGTTCTTTACGTAAAGAGTGGTGAGGCCATGGAATGCCCTAACTGCAACAGTAGTGAACTCGCCAACATTGTGGGCATTTAAAAGTTTATGGGATAAGCATATGGATGATAATGGCATAGTGTAGGTTAGATGGCTTTTGTTTTGGTGCAACATCGTGGGCTGAAGGGCCTGTACTGCGCTGCATCGTTCTATGTTCTATGTCCTATGAAGGTGGAGTCGCAGGGCGACAGGGTGATGAAGAAGGCATCCAGCATGCTTGGTTTTATTGGTCACGGTATTGAATACAGGAGGTGGGATGTCTTGTTGAAGTTGCACAAGACACACATGAAATATTCCGTTCAGTTCTGGCCACCCTATTATAGGAAGGGTATTGTTAAACTAGAAAGAGTGCAGAAGAGATCGACAAGGAAGCTCCCAGGACTTGATGGTCTGAATTATAAGGAGAGGCTGGATAGGCTGGGACTTTTTCCCTGGAGAGTTGCAGGCTGAGGGGGGTCTTATAGAGGTCTATAAAATAATGAGGAGCAGAGTTAAGGTGGATAGTCGACATCTTTTCTCAAAGGTAGAGGAGTTTAGAACTAGAGGGCATAGGTTTAAGGTGAGAGGAGAGATACAAAAGATTTCACAGGGGAAATTTCTTCACACCGAAGATGGTGAGCATCTGGAACTGGTTGCCAGAGGCAATGGGAGAGGCGGGTACGATTTTGTCTTTTGAAAAGCAGTTAGACAGTTCCATGAGCAGGGTGGGGAAAGAGGGAATGGGGCAAATGCGGGCAAGTGGGATTGTCTTACTGATAGTGACGCACGATTAATCACCACTGAAGCGAGATTGTAGTCCAATTGAAGGCTTTAATGAGCAAGTAGTTACCCCAGCAACTCCGGTACAGAATGACTGCTGTGGGTGAAACACAGACTCTTATGCTCCGCCTGCTGGGCGGAACCAGCAGGCAGGTTCTACCAATCATACTACAGTACAAGGTACATCCTACCTAGGTACCGCAATACCTCTAATATAGCCTACCACATTCCCCCCTGTTTAAAAAAGAGTCCGGTGGGGTGGGGGCCTTGCTTTCACAGTGGTAGAGGTTATAGCGGTACCCTTCGGTGCCTTTACTTACAATACACATATTTACAGACAATTATTTATAAGTTCATTTTACAATGAAACTATCAGCCGGTCAGGGGCCATGGTCGTCCTCTGCGATCGCCGCAGTCCCGGCGGTGATGCTGGCGTCAGTTCGGGCCTCCGTGGCTCTGGGAGCATGTTGTTTTCAGCTTCATCGCGTCCGGATGAGGCCAGTGGGAGGACGGGTCCTCCTGGGAAGGGGGCTGCAGTGGTGTGCGCCAGTGAAAAAATGGTTGGGGTTAGGGGGGGGGGGGGGAACAGGAAACCTTCACCAGCTGCGCTTTCTCTGGCCTGTAGAAGTGCGGTTTTCACTCCGCGCTGATTGGGCAGTTTCTGGTTAAGGCCTTGACCTCCTCGATGGAGTAGGGCAAAGTGGAAGAACCGGGTGATGTGGAGGGCTCGGAGTCGGTCTACTTGTACACTGGCACAAGTGCTGCGCAACAGGGCATCAGGAGGCTCGTTAAGCTTCCCGGGTGATACAAGATCTCGTAATTATAGGTGGAGAGCTCGATCCTCCACCGTAAGATCTTATCATTCTTAATTTTGCCCCGCTGTGCGTAGTCAAACATGAAGGCTACTGACGTTGGTCAGTGAGGAGAGTGAATCTCCTGCCGGCCAGGTAATACCTCCAATGTCGCACAGCTTAGACGATGGCTTGGGCCTCCTTCTCGACAGAGAAATGTTGGATTTCTGAGGCGGGGAGGGTGAGTGAAAAGAAGGCCACGGGTCTGCCCGCCTGATTGAGGGTGACAGCCAGAGCAGCGTCTGATGCGTCGCTCTCGACCTGGAAGGGGAGGGACTCATCGATTGTGTGCATCGTCGCCCTGGCGATGTGTGCTTTGATGCAACTGAAACCCTGGCGGGCCTCTGCCAATAGGGGAAAAACCGTGGACTGGATTAGTGGGCGGGCCTTGTCCGCATAATTGGGGCCCCACTGAGCGTAATAAGAAAAGAAGCCCAGGCAATGTTTCAGGGCCTTGGGGTAGTGGGGGAGGGGAAACTCCATGACGGGGCGCATGCGTTCGGGATTTGGGCCGATGACTCCATCATGCACTACGTAGCCAGGATGGCTCGGCGATCGGTGCTAAACATGTATTTGTCCTTGTTACAGGTTAAGTTGAGGATTTTTGCAGTGTGGAGGAATTTGCGGAGGTTGGTGTGGTGGGCCTGGTGGTCATGACCGCAGATGGTGACATTGTCGAGGTACGGGAAGGTGGCCCGCAGACCGTACCGGTCAACCATTCGGTCCATCTCCCGTTGGAAGACCGAGAACCCATTTGTGACACCAAAGGGAACCCTTAGAAAGTGGTAGAGCCGCCCATCTGCTTCGAATGCAGTGTACTTGTGGTCGTCCGGGTGAATGGGGAGCTGGTGGTAGGCAGATTTAAGGTCTACTGTGGAGAAAACCTTGCATTGCGCTATCTGGTTGACCATTTCAGATATGCAGGGGAGAGGGTACGTGTCGAGCTGCGTATACCTGTTGATGGTCTGACTGTAGTCTATGACCATCCTATATTTCTCCCCGTCTTTAGAACCACCACTTGAGCTCTCCAGGGGCTGTTGCTGGCCTCGATAATGCCTTCCTTTAGTAACCGTTGGACTTCTGACCTGATGAAGGTCCGGTCCTGGGCACTGTTCCATCTGCCCCTGGTGGCGCCGGTTTTGCAATCGGGGGTAAGGTTTGCAAACAGGGAAGGCGGGTCGACCTTGAGGGTCGCGAAGCCGCAGACAGTGAGGGGGGTATGTGGCCATTGAATTTGAAAGTTAAACTTTGCAGGTTACACTGGAAGTCCAGTCCCAGAAGTGTGGCAGCGCAGTGATGGGGGAGGACGTAGCGTCGGAAGCTATTGAATTCCACGCCCTGGACCGTGAGGTTGGCCATGCAGTACCCCCGGATCTCCACAGAGTGGGACCCAGAGGCCAGGGAGATCTTTTTTTTGTTGAATCGGGTGTACAGCGAGGGAGCAGCATCTTACCGCATTGGGATAGATTAAGCTCTCCGTGCTCCCAGAGTCGAACAAGCAGGATGTCTTGGGGTAGTGGGTTGATGAGTACGGACGTCGTAGCGGTTGAGAGCGTTCGGGGCCAAGACTGGTCCAGTGTCACTGAGGCAAGTTGTGGCAGAAGCTGAGAGATCTTGTCGGGTGATACACGGCCACCCGATTCGGGGTCCTGAGACATTATACAAGATGGCTGCCCCCATGAATCGCACATGGCCGGCTGGGAGACCTCATCAGGCGATACATGGCCAGCCGAGTCGGGATCCTGAGATGTCATCCAAGATGGCAGCCCCCATGACTTGCACATAGCCTGTGAGGAGAGGAATGGCAGTGGGCCCGGTTCGCCTGTGAAGACAGCGGCGACCGACCAGGCCTTGCATACTGCCACGAGGTGCCCCTTCATCCCGCAGCCCTTGCAGATTGCGGATCGGGCTGGGCAGCGTTGTCGGGGGTGTTTGTTTTGCCCGCAAAAATAGCATTGGGGCCCCCCCTTCCCCCCCGCGGCGTTTCCTGGCTTCCGCACTGCACAAGCTTGTGGATAATTTAGGGGTGCTTCGGAGTCGGCCGCGGGTGGGGTCCACTCTGTCCATGCAGGTACCGCGCGGTCGGCAACGTAGGCCTAGGCGTTGCGGGAGGCTATATCTCGGGAGTGCGCAAGTTTCCGTGCCTCTTTCAGCCCTAGCGTGTCGTTTTCCAGCAGTTGCTGGCAGATTTTAGAGGACAGCATGCCTGCAACAAAAGTATCCCATATTAAGAGTTCGGTGTGGTCATTGGCTGAGACTTGTGGACAGTTACAGTTTCTACCTAACACTAACAATGCGCGGTAAAAACCGTCCATTGATTCCCCTGGGATCTGGTAGCTAAAAGATGCCGAGCGTATACCTGATTCACAGTTGGGACGTAGTGCTCTTTTAACAAAGTAATTGCGTCCTCGAAACCATCCATGTCTTCAAGAAGCGTGTAGATTTCTGGGCTCACCCTTGAGTGCAGGACTTGCAGTTTCTGTTACTCCGTGGGGGTAGTCGGGGCCGTCCTAATGTACCCGTTGAAACATACCAGCCAATGTTTAAAAGTTGCTGCTGCATTTTCCGCGTGGGGGTTGATTTATAGACACTCTGGTATGATGCGGAGAGCAGTCATTCTTCAATTCTTGATGCACAAGTAGTTACCCCTGCAGCTCTGGTACAGAATGACTGCTGTGGGTGAAACAACGACTCTTATGCTCCGCCTGCTGGGCGGAACCAGCAGGCAGGATCTACCAATCATACTACATAAGGTACATCCCACCTAGGTGCCGCAATACCCCTAATATAGCCTACCACAGATCGAAACTGGGTGGCAGGGACAAGCTGAGCCGAAGGGCCTGTTTCCATGCTGTAAATATCTATGAATCTATGACTCTGTGGTCTAGAGTAGGTATTAATAGTAGAATTAATAGCAAAATTGTTCTGATCTGTCGTAAGATAATAAATTAGAACAAGATACCGACTGTAACTTGGGGAACAATTAAAAATGGAGGAGAGGATTTATGTTGTGAAGTTGTTGGAATCCACGTTGAGTCCAGAAGGTTGCATAATGTCGACTTGGAAGATGAGGAGCTGTTCCGCCAGTTTGCATTGTGCTTTACTCGAAGATTCCAGTCGGCCGAAATGGCAGCAACAGAAAGGCAGGAGTCAGGCTTGCAGACTGAGCCGAGCTGTTCCAACAGGCAGACACCCAGTCCGCACCTAGTCTCTCCAAGACCTCTACACTGGGAGGCAGAATGGAGATGGGTGACCACTTTGCAGGACAGCTCCACTCAGTCGACAAGCCTAATCCTGACCTTTTGGTCACTTGCCATTTCCCAGTCTTGTGCCTCGTGAGACAAGATAAGAACCAAACTTTGCAATTTTGTCCAGAGCACTAAGATCCAATTGACAAAGTGATAAACTACTGCTGCCCATTTCCTATTTCTCTCTGAAACCACAGTTTCCATTTATTGTAAATGTGTCAACCTCCCTTAACCAATGAGTAAAGTAGCAATGATTGCAATAACCCATGAAATCACCTTGTTCCAGGCTTCTCAACCAGTCAGATTGAGTTGGCGTTGTGCGAACCAGCACCAGTCTCTGTCCCACAGCTTTTCCACCTTCATCACATCTGTTCTGATGATACAATGTTCCACACCTGTGCTTTTGACATATCTTCCTTTTTCCTCATCTGAGAATTCCTCAACCGAGTCCGACCCATTTCCCACACTTCTGCTCTCAATTCATCCCCTCCCTCCCAGAGCACTATAGTCCTTCCCTGTCCTCACATTTCACTCCAATTTCTGTCACCTCCTCCATGATTCCAGCACCAAACATGTCTTGCCTTCTGAATTCTGAAGGCATTGTAACCTCTCTAATATGCTGGTCCACACCTCTGTCAACTATCACACCCCATCACCTTCCTGTTATATATCTTTATTGCCGCAAAGAGAAAAGATATGGAGGTGCCCACACTCTGGATTCTTGTAAAACATGATGAGTTTTTCAGAATGTTGCTCAATGCAATCATGAAGTTGATTTTCCCAAAGCCCGTTCAGGCACTCTGCTCACGTCACTCCACATCATGTGACGCAGAACCAGCAAGAATGTATTCCCAGTTAATCAGAGAATCCTTACAGCGCAGAAGGAGGTAATTCGGCACATCGAGGCTGCACCAAACCTTCAAATGAGCACTCTACCCATGTCCATTCCCCTCTATCCTCTAACCCCATAACTTAACCTGCACATCCCTGGAAACTAAGGGGCAATTTAGCATGGCAAATTCCCGAACCCACATATCTTTGGACTGTGGAAGGAAACCAGAGCACGCAGAGGAAACCCATGCAGACACGGGGAGAATGTACAAACTCCACATACCCAGTTGCCCAAGGCCGGATTCGGGACCCTGGTGCTGTGACGCAGCCATGCTAACCACTGTGCCACAGGTTTATTAGTGCAATGACAACAATTGAAATTGACAGAATATATCCCTTGATATGATATTTCTATACGTATATAAAATTCAAAAAGACAGGTTCTGTGGTGGATGTCTATTCCTTTTTGGTAGAATTCAGCGTTCTTGAACTCAACTAATTCCAACCTCAGAAGTGTCCTCATTCCTTTCTGTAAATGGTACTTCTTGAGTATTTATTTTGCTAACTGTCACTGTAGGCAGTGTTAAGTCATCAGAAACAGAATTGTCATGATATTCAAACACACACATCATGATGGACACACTAACAGGCAAATCAGAGTACACAACACCACAACCAATCACAGACAAGAACACCAACCACATAAAAAGCACGAGCACGACACCTGGAGGTCAGTAGGTCTGGGGAGAAGGAAGCATGAAAGAGCTGTTGAAACACCACAAGCAGGGAGCCCCCCACGTGCAGAGTGCAAAGACCAAGTTGTAAATAGTGAGTTTAAATAAACAAGTGTTGTACCATATGCAACTGTGTTGGCTCTTCTGTGTGTTAGAACACCCAACACCACATGGTACAGGAGTGGATCGATACCTGCCTACCAACCTGCCATTCTGGACATGGACCACACCGGCAAACCGCAGCCGATGCAAGTCACGGGGAACCTAGGCACCAACTGGAAGCTCTACAGGCAGCGATTTGACCTGTACATCCGTGCCACCGAAAAACAGAATGTCTCGGATGATTCGAAGATTGCAATGCTCCTCTTCTACGCAGGCCCCCACCCAAATGATGTCTTTAATTCACTGGTGTTCGAGGAAGGCGAAAACCAGGCCAAATATGACACGGTCATCCTCAAAATGGACCAGCACTTTCAAACTGAAGTAAACGAAACTTTCGAAAGATACATCTTTCAGCAACGCCTGCAAGGTAAGGAGGAGCTTTTTCAACCCTTTTTGACGCACCTCCGGATTCTAGCGCAGTCCTGCGGTTACGGCACCACCACAGAGTCCATGATCAGGGACCAGATTGTTTTTGGCGTTGCCTCTAGTGGCCTACGCCAGCAGCTTCTTAAAATAAAGAGCCTCACCTTAGCGTCTGCTGTGGAAGCCTGTGTCCTCCATGAAAATGCTGCCTGCCGTTTTGCCCGATTTCAGGCGTCCGAGTTGGCACGGAGGGGGTCCCCAGCCGTCGAATCGGCAAGCCAGGCCGCCCACGACGTTGAACGCATCCAGGCCGTCGATTTCTTCCCGCCCCACGGCCCGGACGACAGCGGCCGCTTCCCGCGCTTTTCGCGGTCTCCCGCGCAGGTGCGCGCCAAGAATAACGGCCACAACGAGGGACGCACTGCGCAGGCGCGCCCACCGCAAGATCGCACTGCGCATGCGCAGTGGCGCAACGAACGCCGTGACGTCATGACGTGCAGCAAGTGTGGAGGTCTACACTTAAAAGGGCAATGTCCTGCAAAATACCAACAGTGCAACAGATGTGCCATGATAGGCCACTACGCAGCCCGCTGTCGTGCGGCTCAACCCATGGATCCGGCGCATCCTCGACAACCTCGCACACGAGTCAGGACCGTCCAGCCCACGCATCAAGACTTCCAGTTAAGTGATGCAGATGACCAGGATGACTTCAGAGTTGCCGTCATTGATGTCAACAAGGTCAATGCCATCAATCCAGACGATGAGTGGTGTGCCACCCTGACGGTCAACCGATCGCGCGTCGCCTTCCGTCTGGACACCGGCGCATCCGCCAACCTGATTGCTTACTCTGCAGTCCAGGCCATGAAGGTCAAACCACTCATCACACCATCCCGGCTTAAGATGGTTGACTATAACGGGAACGTTATCCCGTCCGTAGGATCTTGCCAGCTACAGGTGACTCACAAGGGGTACACGGCCACACTCCCCTTCGAAGTTGTGGGCTCATCAAAGGACTCGTTACTGGGCGCACAAGCGTGTAAGGTCCTTCACCTGGTACAGCGCATCATGTCTCTCTCTCCAGATGAGATATCCGACTTCCCGGATGCTGAGTTCCACGCGAATCTCCATTCCCTCCTCGCTCACAACCAGGAGGTTTTTGAAGGCATGGGGACATTGCCACACACGTACAAGATTCGACTCAGACCGGACGCCATCCCTGTCGTTCACGCACCTCGCAGGGTTCCTGCGCCTCTCAAAGACCGCCTCAAGGCACAACTGCAGATTCTTCAGGACCAAGGGGTCCTATCCAAGGTCACGGAGCCCACGCCATGGGTCAGCTCCATGGTCTGTGTAAAGAAGCCCTCTGGCGAGCTCCGTATATGTATAGATCCAAAAGATCTGAACAACAACATCATGCGGGAACACTATCCCATCCCAAAACGAGAAGACCTCACCAGCGAGATGGCGCGAGCCAACATATTCACTAAATTGGATGCGTCCAAAGGATTCTGGCAGATCCAACTGGACCCGGCCAGCCGAAGACTATGCACATTCAACACCCCTTTTGGCAGATTCTGCTACAACCGGATGCCATTCGGCATCATTTCGGCATCTGAAGTATTCCACCGCATTATGGAGCAGATGATGGAAGGCATCGAAGGGGTACGTGTATATGTGGACGATATCATCATTTGGTCCACCACTCCGCAGGAACACATGCATCGTCTTCGACGTGTCTTCACCCGCATACGGCAAAATGGCCTGCGTCTCAACCGTGCGAAGTGTGCTTTCGGCCAGACGGAGCTGAAATTCCTCGGGGACCACATCTCAAGGTCCGGGGTCCGTCCCGATGCAGACAAGGTTAGCGCCATCACAGCCATGCCACGACCGGCTGACAAGAAGGCTGTCTTAAGGTTCCTGGGCATGGTCAACTTCCTTGGGAAGTTCATTCCCAACCTGGCTTCTCATACAACAAACATGCGCCATCTCGTAAAAAAATCGACGGAATTCAACTGGCACCAGTCGCATCAGCAGGAATGGGAGGAGCTCAAGCACAAACTGGTCACGGCACCAGTGCTGGCCTTCTTTGACGCGACTCGCCCTACAAAGATCTCAACAGACGCCAGCCAATCTGGTATTGGAGCGGTACTCCTGCAAAAAGACAGCACGTCATCATGGGCCCCGGTTGCGTATGCCTCACGAGCCATGACCCCTACCGAACAGCGCTACGCGCAAATCGAAAAAGAATGCCTGGGCTTGTTAACTGGACTGGACAAGTTCCACGACTATGTGTATGGCCTGCCACGATTCACGGTCGAAACTGACCACCGCCCCCTGGTCAACATCATTAACAAAGACCTGAACGACATGACTCCTCGCCTCCAGCGCATCTTACTCAAACTCAGGAGGTACGATTTTGAACTGATCTACACTCCGGGGAAGGAACTCATAGTGGCGGACACTCTTTCCCGAGCAGTGAGCACACCACCAGATGCGGAGGGGTTCGTGCGTCAAATTGAGGCACACGTGACTCTGACAGCAGCAAATATGCCAGCTGATGATCCTTGTCTGGCCCACATACGCGCAGAGACGGCGACTGACCCTCTGCTGCAGCGAGTGATGCGCCACATGACGGAAGGGTGGCTAAAAGGGCAGTGCCCCCAGTTTTACAATGTGCGAGATGATCTCACCAATATAGACGGGGTCCTTATGAAATCGCATAGGATCGTCATTCCACACAGTGTGCGCCAGATGATTCTTCGTCAACTACACGAAGGCCACCTGGGTGTCGAAAAATGCAGACGAAGGGCCCGGGCGGCGGTATATTGGCCGGGTATTAATGAAGACATAGCCAACATGGTGCTCAACTGCACAACCTGTCAGAGGTTTCAGCCGGCGCAACCTCCGGAAACACTTCTACCACACGAGATGGTGACGTCCCCCTGGGCGAAGGTGGGTGTTGACCTATTTCACGCGCTCGGCAGAGATTACATTGTTATTATAGACTACTTCTCAAACTACCCGGAAGTCATGCCTCTCCATGATCTGACGTCGTCCGCAGTCATTGGGGCCTGCAAGGAAACGTTTGCTCGCCATGGCATTCCAAGGACTGTCATGTCAGACAATGGACCTTGTTTTGCCAGCCGTGAATGGTCGTCCTTTGCCGCAGCATATGGTTTCACTCATGTGACATCCAGCCCTCTGCATCCACAATCGAACGGGAAGGCTGAAAAGGGTGTCCACATCGCAAAGCGGCTCCTGTGCAAGGCGGCTGATGCCGGATCGGACTTTAACCTTGCCTTGCTGGCCTATCGATCGGCCCCGTTATCCACGGGCCTCTCGCCAGCGCAGCTACTAATGGGTCGCTCCCTCAGGACGACGGTACCTTCCGTCCTGGCACCGACAACAGACCATGAGGCGGTTCTTCGGGACATGCAACTGCAGCGTGATCGCCAGAAAGGTCGGTACGACACACGAGCGACGGACCTGCCCCCCCTGTCCTCCGGAGACAAAGTACGCGTCCATCAACCGTATGGTGGCTGGTCAGCACCGGCCGAAGTCCTCCGACAAGTGGCTCCCCGCTCGTTCCTGGTTCGCATGCCGGATGGTTCCGTGCGTCGCCGCAATCGGCGCGCCCTTCGCCGACTTCCACGTTCACAGCCACACAACACGCCAGATCCTCAACAGGCTTCCGAGGATGACTTTGTGGAGCTGCCGCACATCACGCCCTTTCCATCGCCACCCATGGCCATGCCTGCACAGCAGCCGGTGGTTCTTGATCCACCCTTAAGGCGGTCAACCCGAATTCGTCGCAAACCCATTAGAATGGACTTATAATACAGTTCATATGTTTAATAAGTTGGACAATTTTACATGATAACCTGTTGTTGTTTATCGTTCCAGATGTCGTCTGACTGGACAACTGTTCAAAATTTTTTTTTCTTCTTCTCTCGTTCGCATTTCTGTTATGTTATGGTACAACTGGATTCATGTGACGCACTCGACATCGCCCCATGTACATAGTTCCGTCATAGACACATGCTGCACACGACACACACACACTCTTAGATGCACTCACGTCACGATCATATTTATTACCACGTAGGCACATATCTTTGTAAAAAGGGGGGATGTCATGATATTCAAACACACACATCATGATGGACACACTAACAGGCAAATCAGAGTACACAACACCACAACCAATCACAGACAAGAACACCAACCACATAAAAAGCACGAGCACGACACCTGGAGGTCAGTAGGTCTGGGGAGAAGGAAGCATGAAAGAGCTGTTGAAACACCACAAGCAGGGAGCCCCCCACGTGCAGAGTGCAAAGACCAAGTTGTAAATAGTGAGTTTAAATAAACAAGTGTTGTACCATATGCAACTGTGTTGGCTCTTCTGTGTGTTAGAACACCCAACACCACAAGAATCTGCTCTTGTCATTGTCTCTGGGCTCCATTCCAAAGAGTAGCTCTCTAGATATTCAAAAGGCAGAAAGTACTGAGTGCTGAATTTGGTGCATTTGAGTGCGATAGTGAGAGTTTGGTGACCGAGGGAGTATAAGGCTTCATTTTTATCTCAAGTCGAGTCTTTCTTTTATTTAGTTAATTCACTTAAAATTTGCTGTTTGGTTTAGAAGAAGGTGAATTTTTAATCAGCTTTTAACAAAGCTTCAACTTGTAGGCACTTGCAGCTGAAGCTTGTTAATTAGTTAATTGGATTAGCCCAGTTGTCAGAGGCTAGATTCACAGTATAAAAGTGATCCACTATAATGCAGACTTTGTTTGCACTGAGTGCTGAATTTGATGCATTTGAGTGCTACAGTGAGAGTTTGGTGACTGAGGGAGTGCTGAATTTGATGCATTTGAGTGCTATAGTGAGAGTTTGGTGACTGAGGGAGTGCTGAATTTGGTGCATTTGAGTGTGATAGTGAGAGTTTGGTGACCGAGGGAGTTAGGTGAGGAGGGAGTAAGGTGCTCATTTCATTTTGTTTCCGACATTTCTGCAAAGAGTGCAAAGAGAGCCAGGAGTTTACAGAAAGTGTAGCTGACTGGGAGCAGAGTCGGAGGGCGGAGATCTAGTTAGTCCATATGGCAGCTATATTCGGTAAGGTAAGAGGGTATTGAGGCTAGGCCAGTTACATGCTCCTCCTGTAGGATGTGGGTGGTGAGGGATACCGCCGGTGACCCCGCTGACTATACCTGCGGGAAGTGCACCCAACTTCAGCTCCTCAAAGACCGTGTTAGGGAACTGGAGCTGAAGCTGGATGAACTTCGGATCATCCGGGAGGCAGAGGGGGTGATTGAGAAGAGTTACAGGGAGGTAACCACACCCAAGGTACAGGACAAGAATAGCTGGGTTACAGTTATGGGGAAAAAAACAAACAGGCAGACAGTGCAGGGATCCCTCGTCGCCGTTCCCCTTCAAAACAAGTATACCGTTTTGGATGCTGTTGGGGGGGTTGACCTACCGGGGGAAGGCCCTAGTGGCCAGGTCTCTGGCACTGAGTCTGGCTCTGGGGTTCAGAAGGGAAGGGGGGAGAATAGAAAAGCAATAGTTGTAGGAGATTCACTGGTTAGGGGAATAGATAGGAGATTCTGTGGTCGCGAGCGAGACTCCCGGAAGGTATGTTGCCTCCCGGGTGCCAGGGTCAAGGATGTCTCGGATCGTGTCTTCAGGATCCTTAAGGGGGTGGGTGAGCAGCCAGAAGTCGTGGTGCACGTTGGTACCAACGACATAGGTAGGAAAAGGGGTGTGGAGGTAATAAACAAGTTTAGGGAGTTAGGCTGGAAGTTAAAAGCCAGGACAGACAGAGTTGTCATCTCTGGTTTGTTGCCGGTGCCACGTGATAGCGAGGCTAGGAATAGGGAGAGAGTGCAGTTGAACACGTGGCTGCAGGAATGGTGTAGGAGGGAGGGCTTCAGGTATTTGGATAATTGGAGTGCATTCTGGGGAAGTTGGGACCTGTACAAGCAGGACGGGTTTCATCTGAACCAGAGGGGCACCAATATCCTGGGAGGGAGGTTTTCTAGTACTCTTCAGGAGGGTTTAAACTAATTTGGCAGGGGAATGGGAACCGGATTTGTAGTCCAGCAACTAAGGTAGCCGATATTCAGGACGCCAAAGCGTGTCATGAGGCAGTGGGGAAGGGAACACTGACAAAGGAGAGTACTTGCAGGCACGGAGATGGGTTGAAGTGTGTATACTTCAACGCAAGAAGCATCAGGAATAAGGTGGGTGAACTTAAGGCATGGATTGGTACTTGGGACTACGATGTGGTGGCCATCACGGAAACTTGGATGGAAGAGGGGCAAAAATGGTTGTTGGAGGTCCCTGGTTATAGATGTTTCAATAAGATTAGGGAGGGTGGTAAAAGAGGTGGGGGGGTGGCATTATTAATTAGAGATAGTATAACAGCTGCAGAAAGGCAGTTCGAGGAGTATCACCCTATTGAGGTAGTATGGGTTGAAGTCAGAAATAGGAAAGGAGCAGTCACCTTGTTAGGAGTTTTCTATAGGCCCCCCAATAGTAGCAGAGATGTGGAGGAACAGATTGGGAAACAGATTTTGGAAAGGTGCAGAAGTCATAGGGTAGTAGTCATGGGCGACTTTAACTTCCCAAATATTGAGTGGAAACTCTTTAGATCAAATAGTTTGGATGGGGTGGTGTTTGTGCAGTGTGTCCAGGACGCTTTTCTAACACAGTATGTAGATTGTCCGACCAGAGGAGGGGCAATATTGGATTTAGTACTGGGTAATGAACCAGGGCAAGTGATAGATTTGTTAGTGGGGGAGCATTTTGGAGATAGTGGCCACAATTCTGTGACTTTCACTTTAGTAATGGAGAGGGATAGGTACGTGCAACAGGGCAAGGTTTACAATTGGGGGAAGGGTAAATCCGATGTTGTCAGACAAGAATTGAAGTGCATAAGTTGGGAACATAGGCTGGCAGGGAAGGACACAAGTGAAATGTGGAACTTGTTCAAGGAACAGGTGCTACGTGTCCTTGATATGTCTGTCCCTGTCAGGCAGGGAAGAGATGGTCGAGTGAGGGAACCATGGTTGACAAGAGAGGTTGAATGTCTTGTTAAGAGGAAAAAGGAGACTTATGTAAGGCTGAGGAAACAAGGTTCAGACAGGGCATTGGAGGGATACAAGATAGCCAGGAGGGAAGTGAAGAAAGGGATTAGGAGAGCTAAGAGAGGGCATGAACAATCTTTGGCGGGTAGGATCAAGGAAAACCCCAAGGCCTTTTACACATATGTGAGAAATATGAGAATGACGAGAGCGAGGGTAGGTCCGATCAAGGACAGTAGCGGGAGATTGTGTATTGAGTCTGAAGAGATAGGAGAGGTCTTGAACGAGTACTTTTCTTCAATATTTACAAATGAGAGGGGCGATATTGTTGGAGAGGACAGTGTGAAACAGATTGGTAAGCTCGAGGAAAGACTTGTTAGGAAGGAAGATGTGTTGGGCATTTTGAAAAACTTGAGGATAGACAAGTCCCCCGGGCCTGATGGGATATATCCAAGGATTCTATGGGAAGCAAGAGATGAAATTGCAGAGCCGTTGGCAATGATCATTTCGTCCTCACTGTCAACACGGGTGGTACCAGGGGATTGGAGAGTGGCGAATGTCGTGCCCAGATCAAAAAAGGAACTAGGGATAACCCTGGGAATTACAGGCCAGTTAGTTTTACTTCGGTGGTAGGCAAAGTAATGGAAAGGGTACTGAAGGATAGGATTTATGAGCATCTGGAAAGACACTGCTTGATTAGGGATAGTCAGCATGGATTTGTGAGGGGTAGGTCTTGCCTTACAAATCTTATTGAATTCTTTGAGGAGGTGACCAAGCATGTGGATGAAGGTAAAGCAGTGGATGTAGTGCACATTGATTTTAGTAAGGCATTTGATAAAGTTCCCCATGGTAGGCTTATGCAGAAAGTAAGGAGGCATGGGATAGTGGGAAATTTGGCCAGTTGGATAACAAACTGGCTAACCGATAGAAGTCAGAGAGTGGTGGTGGATGGCAAATATTCAGCCTGGATCCTAGTTACCAGGGATCAGTTCTGGGTCCTCTGCTGTTTGTGATTTTCATTAATGACTTGGATGAGGGAGTTGAAGGGTGGGTCAGTAAATTTGCAGACGAAACGAAGATTGGTGGAGTTGTGGATAGTAAGGAGGGCTTTTGTCGGCTGCAAAGAGACATAGATAGGATGCAGAGCTGGGCTGAGAAGTGGCAGATGGAGTTTAACCCTGAAAAGTGTGAGGTTGTCCATTTTGGAAGGACAAATATGAATGCGGAATACAGGGTTAACGGTAGAGTTCTTGGCAATGTGGAGGAGCAGAGAGATCTTGGGGTCTATGTTCATACATCTTTAAAAGTTGCCACTCAAGTGGATAGAGCTGTGAAGAAGGCCTATGGTGTGCTCACGTTCATTAACAGAGGGATTGAATTTAAGAGCCGTGAGGTGATGATGCAGCTGTACAAAACTTTGGTAAGGCCACATTTGGAGTACTGTGTACAGTTCTGGTCGCCTCATTTTAGGAAGTATGTGGAAGCTTTGGAAAAGGTGCAAAGAAGATTTACCAGGATGTTGCCTGGAATGGAGAGTAGGTCTTACGAGGAAAGGTTGAGGGTGCTAGGCCTTTTCTCATTAGAACGGAGAAGGATGAGGGGCGACTTGATAGAGGTTTATAAGATGATCAGGGGAATAGATAGAGTAGACAGTCAGAGACTTTTTCCCCGGGTGGAACAAACCATTACAAGGGGACATAAATTTAAGGTGAAAGGTGGAAGATATAGGAGGGATATCAGCGGTAGGTTCTTTACCCAGAGAGTAGTGGGGGCATAGAATGCACTGCCTGTGGAAGTAGTTGAGTCGGAAACATTAGGTACATGGATTACGGTAAAATGATATAGTGTAGATTTATTTGTTCTTAAGGGCAGCACGGCAGCATTGTGGATAGCACAATTGCTTCACAGCTCCAGGGTCCCGGGTTCGATTCCGGCTTGGGTCACTGTCTGTGCGGAGTCTGCACGTCCTCCCCGTGTCTGCGTGGGTTTCCTCCAGGTGCTCCGGTTTCCTCCCACAGTCCAAAGATGTGCGGGTTAGGTGAATTGGCCAATGATAAATTGCTCTTAATGTCCAAATTGCCCTTGGTGTTGGGCGGAGGTGTTGAGTTTGGGTAGGGTGCTCTTTCCAAGAGCCGGTGCAGACTCAAAGGGCCGAATGGCCTCCTTCTGTACTGTAAATTCAATGATAATCTATGATTAATCTAGGACAAAGGTTCGGCACAACATCGTGGGCCGAAGGGCCTGTTCTGTGCTGTATTTTCTATGTTCTATGTACCTGATCAGCATGACGTCACCAAACTCTTTCATCATCTGCCCATACGGTGCATATCAGAACAGCCTTCGCTCGGATCATAGCTGGTACCCATTTCTCGTTAATGGTGTAATTCCTAGTGATCACACTCTCTCCGTGGTTAACATGCCTCTTTTAGAGATTTTCACTGTCCTTTGTTAATTTGTTCTTTGTGTTTTCATATGACAATCTCTGAAGTATCAGATGCAATTATCAAATCAAACAATATTCATCATTTCCGAATGAACAACAGCATTTCGGGTGAACTTTGCGTGGTAGCATGTACAGTGCTTCGATGAGATATTAGAATTTTGTTTATTCTTCCTGATAATGTCATTGAATGATTTCATGATTGCAAAAATGTTGGGTCAATCCATTTGTTGGTGGATGATGTGGAGCTGACTCTATATGGTGTATACCGCTCCCTTTCAAGTAATCCTCAAGCTGCTTCAAAGTAAACTGCAATCTATTATCATGACAATCTGCTCCAGTGAACCAAATCATGTGAATACCTAGTATCATTTCTCAATGGTCTGCTCAGTTATTGTTGACTTAATTATCATGCCTTATGACTAGTTTGAGTGCGTGTCTGCAATCACTAAGAACCCGTGTCCCTCCCGCGGACTAGCATAACCGATATTTATTCTCTGCCATTACTGAATCGGCTATCAGCCATTCCCTTTTTTAAAAAAACATATTTTATTGAACACTTTTCTCGATCAAAATTTTTTCCCTTTACAGATCAAACATAACAGTAAAGAAAATTTAACAATAAACAAATGGCTAATCAACATGGTAATCTAATCGTTTAACATAAACTAAAACTTCCACCCCCCCCCCCCCCCCCCCCCCCGCCCCCCGCCTTCCCCCCTGGGTTGCTGCTGCTGGTCATCTGTCTTCCCTCTAACGTTCCCCTAGGTAGTCGAGGAATGGCTGCCACCGCCTGGTGAACCCTTGAGCCGATCCTCTCAGCGCAAACTTTATCTGCTCCAGTTTTATGAACCCCGCCATATCGTTTACCCAGGCCTCCAGTCCGGGGGGTTCCGCCTCCTTCCACATGAGTAGAATCCTACGCCGGGCTACTAGGGACGCAAAGGCCACAACGTCGGCCTCTTTCGCCTCCTGCACTCCCGGCTCATCCGCAACCCCAAATAAAGCTACCCGCAGCCTGGTTTGACCCGGGCCTTCACCACCTTGGAAATCACTCCCGTCACTCCCTTCCAATACCCCTCCAGTGCCGGGCACGACCAAAACATATGTGCGTGGTTTGCCGGAGTTCCGCCGCACCTCCCACACTTGTCCTCCACTCCAAAGAACCTGCTCAGTCTTTCTCCCGTTATGTGTGCTCTATGTAGCACCTTGAATTGAATCAGGCTAAGCCTGGCGTACGAGGAAGAGGAATTTACCCTGCTTAGGGCATCAGCCCACACACCCTCCTCTATCTCCTCCCCTAGCTCTTCTTCCCACTTTCCTTTTAATTCGCCCACCAACTCCTCCCCCTCCTCCCTCATCTCTCGGTATATCTCTGACACCTTGCCCTCTCCGACCCACACCCCCGAAAGCACTCTGTCCTGAATCCCCTGTGCCGGGAGCAGCGGAAATTCCCTCACCTGTTGTCTTCTGAACGCCCTGACCTGCATATATCTAAGGAAGTTTCCCCGGGGCAACTTATACTTTTCCTCCAATGCTCCCAAGCTCGCAAACGTCCCACCTATAAATAAATCTCCCACCCTCCTAATTCCCAACTGGTGCCAGCTCTGAAATCCTCCATCCATTCTTCCTGCGGCAAACCTATGGTTGTTCCTGATTGGGGACCCCACCAGGGCTCCCCGCACACCTCTCTGTCGCCTCCATTGTCCCCAGATATTCAGTGTTGCCGCCACCACCGGGTTCGTGGTAAACTTTTTTGGTGAGAGCGGTAGCGGCGCCGTCACCAGCGCCTCTAAGCTCGTCCCTTTACAGGACTTTCTCTCCAGTCTTTTCCACGCCGCTCCCTCTCCCTCCATCATCCATTTACGAATCATCGCCACATTGGCAGCCCAATAGTAGTCGCCCAAATTCGGTAGCGCCAATCCTCCTCTGTCCCTGCTACGTTGTAGGAACCCCCTCCTTACCCTCGGGACTTTCCCTGCCCACACGAAGCTCGTGATTCTCCTGTCTATTTTTTAAAAAAAAGGTCTTAGTGATTAGTATAGGGAGACATTGAAATACAAATAAGAACCTCGGGAGGACCATCATCTTAATTGCCTGCACTCTGCCCGCCAACGACAGAGGCTGTATGTCCCACCTCTTGAAGTCCTCCTCCATTTGTTCTACCAATCGTGTCAGATTAAGTCTGTGTAAGGTTCCCCAGCTCCTAGCGATTTGAATCCCCAGGTATCGGAAGTTTCTTTCCACTTTCCTTAGAGGCAGGCCTTCTATCTCTCTACTCTGGTACCCTGGGTGTATCACGAATAGATCACTCTTCCCCATGTTAAGCCTATATCCCGAGAAATCTCCGAACTCCCTCAACATCTGCATAACCTCTATCATCCCCCCCGCTGGGTCCGACACATACAACAGTAGGTCATCCGCGTATAGCGAGACTTGGTGTTGTTCTCCCCCTCTAATCACCCCTCTCCATTTCCTGGAGTCTCTCAACACCATGGCCAGAGGTTCAATTGCCAACGCGAACAACAGTGGAGATAGCGGGCATCCCTGTCGTGTTCCCCTATATAATCGGAAATACTCCGATCTTTGCCGACCCGTGTCTACACTTGCCGTTGGGGCCCCATAAAGAAGTTTGACCCAGCTAATAAACCCGTTCCCGAACCCAAACCTCCTTAACACCTCCCATAAGTACTCCCACTCCACCCTATCAAATGCCTTCTCTGCATCCATTGCCGCCACTATCTCTGCCTCCCCCTCCACTGGGGGCATCATTATCACCCCTAATAGTCGTCGCACGTTGACATTCAGTTGTCTCCCCTTTACGAACCCTGTCTGGTCTTCGCGCACCACCCCCGGGACACAGTCCTCTATCCTCGATGCCAGTACCTTTGCCAGCAATTTGGCGTCCACATTCAATAATGAAATAGGTCTATAGGACCCGCACTGCAACGGATCTTTATCCCTCTTCAGAATTAGTGATATCGTCGCCTCCAACATTGTCAGGGGTAAAGTCCCTCCTTCCCTGGCCTCATTGAACATCCTCACCAACAACGGGGCCAACAAGTCCACGTATTTTCTATAAAATTCCCCCGGGAACCCGTCTGGTCCCGAAGCCTTCCCTGCTTGCATGTTCCCCAGCCCCTTAAAAACCTCGTCCACCCCAATCGGTGCCCCCAGGCCTTCCACCTCCTGCTCCTCCACCCTCGGGAACCTCAATTGATCCAGGAACTGCCGCATCCCCTCCTCTCCCTCTGGGGGTTGGGACCTATACAGTCCCTCATAAAAGGTCTTGAACACCTCGTTTATCTTCCCTGCTCTTCGCACCGTGGCTCCCTTTTCGTCTCTAATTCCCCCTATCTCCCTCGCCGCTGTCCTCTTTCGCAACTGATGAGCCAGCAGGCGACTAGCCTTTTCCCCATATTCATACCTCCTCCCCTGTGCCTTCCTCCACAGCACCTCCGCCTTTCTGGTGGTCAGGAGGTCAAACTCCGTCTGGAGTCGTCTCCTCTCCCTGTACAGTCCCTCCTCCGGGGTCTCTGCAAATTCCCTGTCCATCCATAAAATCTCCCCCAGTAATCTTTCCCTTTCCTTGGCCTCTGTTTTCCCTTTGTGGGCCCCAATGCAGATCAGCTCTCCTCTGACCACTGCTTTTAGTGCTTCCCATACCACCCCCACACGGACCTCCCCGCCGTCATTGGCCTCCAGGTATCTCTCAATACACCCCCGCACTCTTCCACACACTCCCTCGTCCGCCATCAATCCCACATCTAATCGCCAGAGTGCTCTCTGCTCCCTTTCTTCTCCTAGTTCCAGGTCCACCCAGTGTGGGGCATGATCCGAAACCGCTATGGCTGAATACTCAGCTTCTTCCACCCTTGAGATCAACGACCTTCCCAGAACAAAAAAATCTATCCGGGAGTACACTTTATGGACATGGGAGAAGAAGGAGAACTCCCTGGCCCTCGGTCTAAGAAATCGCCATGGATCCACTCTCCCCATTTGGTCCATAAACCCCTTGAGCACCTTGGCCGCTGCCGGCCTTCTTCCAGTCTTTGATCTAGATCTATCTAACCCTGGGTCCAGCACGGTATTGAAGTCCCCTCCCAATATCAAATTTCCTACCTCCAGGTCCGGTATACGACCCAACATCCGTCTCATAAATCCCGCATCGTCCCAATTCGGGGCATATACATTAACCAACACGACCTCCATTCCCTCCAGCCTGCCACTCACCATTACATATCTACCTCCGCTATCTGCTACGATGTTCTTTGCTTCAAATGCTACCCATTTCCCCACCAATATGGCCACCCCTCTATTCTTTGCATCTAGTCCTGAGTGGAACACCTGTCCCACCCATCCTTTCCTTAACCTAACTTGGTCCGCCACCTTCAGGTGCGTCTCTTGGAGCATAGCCACGTCTGCCCTTAGTGCTTTCAAGTGCGCGAGCACTCGGGCCCTTTTAATCGGTCCATTCAGGCCTCTCACGTTCCACGTGATCAGCCTCACTAGGGGGCTACCTGCCCCCCTCCCGTGTCGGCTAGCCATCACCTTCTCTAGGCCAGTCCCATATCCCGCCTCCGTGCTTCCACTCGCTCCCCAGGCGCCGCATTCCATCCCCGTCCACCCACTCTTTAGCCATTTCCTTTTTGATTTCCGCAGCAGCAACCCAGTTGTCCCCCCCCCCCCCCCCCCCCCCCGCTAGATCCCTTTCTAGCATGATTGCTCCCCCCATATTACTTCCGTAAGTCAGCTGACTTCAACTGACCCCGGCTACTCCTGCTCACTCCTTGACCCCCCCCGTGTGGGGAACTCCCATCCGGCTTGCACCTGTCTTCCTGCCATAATCTTTCTGGCGCGGGAACATCCCTTTATCTGACCCGCCTCTTGTGGCGCAGCTCCCTTTCCTCTCCCCCTCCCATTCCTCATTCTCCGCCTATGTCCCTTCTTTCCCCCCTCACCGGCGCCCACATTTCCTAGTGTCTCCCCCCATCCCAATTTACTTCTCTATTTACATCAACCATAACAATAACATTCCCTACAGTATCAGTCCCTCAGTTCCGATCCAATTTCTCCTCTTTAATAAAGGTCCATGCTTCTTCCGCCGTATCGAAATAATGGTGTCTCTACTGGTACGTAACCCATAGTCGTGCCGGCTGCAGCATCCCGAACTTCACCTTCTTTTTGTGTAACACCTCCTTGGCTTGGTTAAAACTCGCCCTCCTTCTCGCCACCTCCGCACTCCAATCCTGGTACACCCGTACCACTGCATTCTCCCATCTGCTACTTCGTACCTTTTTAGCCCATCTCAGGACCTCTTCTCTATCTTTAAGGCGGTGAAATCGCACGATTGTCGCCCTGGGTGGTTCTCCCGCTTTTGGTCTTCTTGCCGGGATCCGATGTGCCCACTCCACCTCCAAGGGGCCCGTAGGGGCCTCAGCTCCCATCAATGAGCTTAGCATCGTACTTACATAAGCTCCACAGTCCGTTCCTTCCACTCCCTCAGGGAGACCCAGTATCCGAAGGTTCTTCCTTCGCGCTCTGTTTTCTAGGGCCTCAATCCTTTCAATGCACTTTTTATGGAGTGCCTCGTGCGTTTGTGTTTTGACCACCAGGCCCAGGATCTCGTCCTCATTATCCGTCACCTTCTGCTCCACCACGCGGAGCTCTGTCTCCTGGGTCCTTTGTGCCTCCTTGAGCCCCTCAATTGCCTGTAGCATCGAGGTCAGCACCTCCCTCTTTAGTAGCTCCACACACCGTCTCAGGAATTTGTCTTGCTCGGGGCCTCCATGTCGCCTGGGCTTTCTCCGCCGCCATCTTGTGTCTTCTCCCTTTCTGTCCCTTTCGTCGAAGATTCCTCGCACTGCAGCCGCCGCCGCCGATATTGTCCTCTTTCGTTGGGGGGGGAGACTCCCTATTCACTCACCCCACACCGGGTTTCGTCGCCCAAAGATTTCCCGTTGGGGCTCTTAAATGAGCCCGAAGGTCCGTTGGAGCTGGAGCCGCCGAAACGTGCAGCTTAGCTGGGCATCGCCGCAACTGGAAGTCCGGCTATCAGCCATTCCCATAGATGTATTGGTTGTAATGGTGGAGTGTCATAGAGCAGTAGAGTTTTACAGCACAGAAAGAGGCCCTCCAGCCCATCATGTCCACACAGACCATGACGCACCAACTATTTTAATCCCATTTTCCAGAAGTTGGTCTGTAGCCTTGTATACATGGCATTTCAAGTGCTGATATAAATACTTTTAAAAAGTTGAGTACATAACAATATAAGAACATAAGGGGCAGCACGGTAGCATGGGGCAGCACGGTAGCATGGTGGTTAGCACAATTGCTTCACAGCTCCAGGGTCCCAGGTTCGATTCCGGCTTGGGTCACTGTCTGTGCGGAGTTTGCACGTTCTCCCCGTGTGTGCGTGGGTTTCCTCCGGGTGCTCCGGTTTCCTCCCACAGTCCAAAGATGTGCGGGTTAGGTGGATTGGCCATGCTAAATTGCCCATAGTGTCCAAAATTGCCCGTAGGGTGGGGTTACTGGGTTATGGGGATTAGGTGGGGTTACTGGGTTATGGGGATAGGGTGGAGGTTTGGACCTTCGGTAGGGTGCTCTTTCCAAGAGCCGGTGCAGACTCGATGGGCCGAATGGCCTCCTTCGGCACTGTAAATTCTATGTCTATGACTAGGAGCAGGGATAGGCCATCTGGCCTCTCGAACCTGCTTTGCCATCCAATAAGATCATAGCTGATCTTTTTGTGGACTCAGCTGCCCAGTCACCATAAACATTGATTTCTTTACTGTGCAAAGATCAATCTATTTTTGCCTTAAAAAGATTCAACAAGGTAGCCTCAATTGCCTCACTGGGCACGAATTCCACAGATTCACAACCTTTTGGGTGAAGAAGTTCCTCCTCAACTCAATCCTAAACCTGCTCGCGTTTATTTTGAGGCTATGCCCCCTCTTTCTAATTTCACCCACCAGTGGAAACAACCTTCTGCTTCTATCTTATCTGTTCCCTTTGTAATTCTATTTGCATCTATAAAATCTCCCTCACTCATAGAATCAGGGACTCTACGGCATGGAGAAAAGCTCTTCAGCCTAAAGTGGTCCATGCCAGTCAAAAAGTCCATCTCAGCTAACCCCATTTGGCTGCATTTGACCCATATCCCTCTAAACATTTCCTATCCATGTATCTGTCCAAATGCCTTTTAAATGTTGTCAATGTCCCTGCCTCAACCACTTCATTCGGCAGCTCATTCTACATTTGTACCACCCTCTGCGAAAAAAGTTGCTCCTGATGTTCCCATTAGTTCTAGCACTGCTGCCTCACAGCTCCAGGGTCCTGGGTTCAATTGCCGCCTCGGGTGACTGTCTGTGTAGAGTTTGTACTTTCTCCCCATGTCTGCGTTGATTTCTTCCGGGTGTTCCGTTTCCCTCCTGCACTCCAAACATATGCAGGTTACGTGGATTGGCATGGTAAATTGCCCTTCGTGTCCAAAAGGTTAGGTAGGTTTACTGAGTTATAGGGTTACGGTGGAGGTGTGTGCTATTTCCGGGGGCCAGTGCAGACTCGATAGACCGAATGGTCTCCTTCTGCACAGTAGATTCTGTGACACATTATTCATTGATGTTGTTTCTAATTTAGGGGCAACCAAGCCAAACAAAGTGAAATACCTTCTACTAAAATAAGAAGTAGTAATAATGAGGTCTGTACTGTAAATAAAGATAACTGGTCAGTTTCTTTACTCACAAATCAAACGTTTATAAATGTGAAACTCGACACCGGAGCGAGAGTGTTTCCCATCAGTACCACGGATATTGAAGGAATGAGAATCAAACCCAATATTTTGAACAGAATGAGAGATTACAATGGTAAAAGGAGTAATTCTTTAGCCGTGTGTGAGCTTGAAGTTCACGTAATGGATAGAATCCATAAAGTGAAATTTTCAATTATAGCCACAGATCGTGAATCGTTACTGGGTGTGGAAGCTTGTGAAACACTTCAGTTAGTCTAGAGAGTACATTGTGCTGACTATGCCTTGAATGCACACAGTGGATCGGTGGATTCAGTAGTGTAAGCATTTCCGGAGATTTTTCAAAGTTTCGGTGTCTTCCTACTTACCGAAGGATAATGCGCAACCCAAAATCCATGCTCCCAGGAGAGTACCGACATCATTAAGGGATTGGTTGAAAGCTGAATTTGATGGAATGACGA
Organism: Scyliorhinus torazame; assembly: GCF_047496885.1. Classification (NCBI taxonomy): domain Eukaryota; kingdom Metazoa; phylum Chordata; class Chondrichthyes; order Carcharhiniformes; family Scyliorhinidae; genus Scyliorhinus; species Scyliorhinus torazame. The sequence continues at coordinate 35,473,457 of NC_092725.1, forward strand.
ATCTGGGGGTCATTAAGAAAATTGAAGAACGAACAGATTGGGTAAATTCAATGCTGTGTGTTAAGAAATGCAAGAACGATGTAACAATAATAACAATCTTTATTGTCACAAGTAGGCTTACATTGCAATGAAGTTACTGTAAAAAGCCCCTAGTCGCCACATTCCAGCGCCTGTTCGGGTCCACAGAGGGAGAATTCAGAATATCCAAATTATCTAACAGCACATCTTTTGGGACTTGTGGGAGGAAACCGGAGCACCGGGAGGAAACCCATGCAGATACAGGGAGAACTTGCAGACTCCGCACAGACAGTGACTCAGCCGGGAATCGAACTTGGGACCCTGGCACTGTGAAGCCACAGTGCTAACCACTGTGCTTGCATGGATTCCAAAGACAGCAATGCCAACATCAAGTGAGAACACTATCTAATGCCAAAATGTGAAGAAATAATGAGTGAAATGTCAGGTGCAACGTGCGTCAGTAAACTGGATAAATTGGATGAAGAGAGTACAAAGTATTGTACATTTAACACTCCATTTGGGCGCTTCTGTTTTCTTCGAATGCCTTTTGCCACATCTGAAATCTTTCACAGGGCAATGGATCACATTGTCGAAGGTATTCAAGGAGTTTGTGTGTATGTTGACGATATAATAGTATGGGGTTCTATGAAGGAAGAACATGATTCATCAAAGTACTACAGAGTGTTAAGAAATGCGGGCTAAAGTTGAACAAAGCCAGTGCCAATTTGGCATTAAAGAAATTGGGGGACACGTTGTCTGCTCATGGTGTACAACCTGATCAAATGAAAATACAGGCAATAGGAGAAATGCCACGACTGTTAGACAAGAAAGGAGTTCTGAGGATATTAAGAATTAGCAACTTTATAACTTTACAGTATTCTGAATTTGTCAGCCAAGGCAACATGCCTGAGAGAACTTATCAAGAAGGTGAATACTTTTGAATGGACAGATAAGCATGAGCAAGAATGACTTACTCTGAAGACAGCTTTGACAACAGCTCCAGTGTGAGCATTTTTCAAACTGACCAAGAAAATGAAAATCACAACAGATGCATTGAAGAATGGGCCAGGTGCAGTTTTGTTACAGCAGGAAGATTGGAAGAAGATTGGAAGCCAGTTGCCTATGAATCTAGGTCGAAGACCGAATCTGCTATGGAACATATAGATATTATATCTCACTCTGATCATCCTCTTATTTCTCACATAAGTGTGGAACGCCTTGGGGTTTTCCTAATCCTTCCCACCAGGAAGCTTTCATGCCTCCTTCTAGCTCTAAGTCCATTTTTCAGTGCGCAAATAGTAAAACAATTATGTAAACAATCGATGGACAGCGAGGATGATCCACATCTGGCATTGTTCAGTTATTGGGCATCACCTTTCAACAATGGTTTGTCACCATCACAATTACTTACAAACAGGAAGATAAGAACAACGTTGTTTTCAAATCAACAAGCAAGCTTTCAAATCAAAATGCAAGTCACAAAAGAAAACAAGGGGCGTCATTCTCCGACCCCCCAGAGGGTCGGAGAATGGCCGTTGGCCGCCGTGAATCCCGCCCCCGCCGGTTGCCGAAGTCTCCGAAGGGAGAAAAGTCGGCGGGGCGTTAATGGCGCCGCTGACGTCGGAGAATGGCACGGGTCTGCGCAAGGCAGCCGATTTGCGGCCTGCCGATATTCTCCCTTCCGGATGGGCCGAAGTCCCGTCGACGTGATGACCGTTCACGTCGACGTAAATTAAACCTCCTTTTCATCGGCATGACCCTGTGCTCCAGGTTCACGCCGACCAGCGTGGAGGTGAGTAACGGCCTGGGGGGTTGGCCGCTGGGCAGGCGATGGCGTGGCCGCAGTCTGAATGTGTGGGGAGAGGTGTGTCTCGGGTTGTGTGTGTGCGCGGCGGGGGGGGGGGGGGGGGGGGGGGGGTTAGAGTGGGCTGGGCTGCCGGGGAGGAGGATGGGGGGGTCCGTGCCGGGGAGGAGGATGGGGGGATCCGTGCCGGGGAGGGGGATGGGGGAGGTCCGTGCCGGGGAGGGGGAGGTCCGTGCCGGGGAGGGGGATGGGTGCGGGTCCGTGCCGGGGAGGAGGTTGGGGGGTCTGTGCCGGGGAGGGGGATGGGGGGTCCGTGCCAGGGAGGGGGATGGGGGGTCCGTGCCGGGGAAGGTGATGGGGGGGTCCGTGCCGGGGAGGGGGGTGGGGGGTCCGTGCCGGGGAAGGTGATGGGGGGGTCCGTGCCGGGGAGGGGGGTGGGGGGGTCCATGCCAGGGAGGGGGATGGGGGGGTCCGTGCCGGGGAGGGGGGGGTGCGAGGGCAAGTGAGTTGGTCCACCTGGCCAGGTGCCAGCCTCCAACAGTTGGACCCATGCGGTCCATGCCACCTGGCTGGGGGGAGGAGGGGATATGGGCAATGATGACATGTCGTCATCCACCCCAGGCCGCCATGTTTTCCGATCATCCAGCGATGTTGGCCGCCGTGGCGGCAGCCGCTAATGTCCATGTTGCCCTGGATGAGGAGGAGGAGGAGCGTGCCAGAGAGGCGGCGCAGGCTGCCGCAGAGGGGCAGGCGGCAGCCGCCCAGGCTGGAGGGACACCTGACCGACAGGACGAGGAGGGGGAGGAGGACGTCGCGGCCCCACGGCAACGGAGGCACCCGAGGGCGCCCCGTGTGTACCGGCCCCGGCAGTTATACCAGGACCTCACGGACCGGGAATGCAGGAGGAGACTCTGGATGAGGCGGGAAACCGTGGCACACATCTGCCACCTGCTGGCACACCTGTCACCGCGTGGCACTGGCGGGGGCCATCCTCTCCCCGTGTCCGTCAAGGTTACGGTGGCCCTGAACTTTTATGCTACGGGGTCATTCCAGGCACCGAGTGGGGACCTGTCCGGCATATCGCAGACATCGGTGCACCGGTGAATCCGGGCAGTGACAGACGCCCTATATGCCATGGCGCATCGCTACATCCGCTTCCCTGTGGACCGGGCCAGCCAAGATGCCCGGGCCATGGGCTTCTCTGCCGTGGCCGGGTTCCCCATGGTCCAGGGCGCGATTGATGGGATGCACGTCCCCGTGCGGCCACCTGCAGATAACAGGGCCGTGTTCACCAATAGGAAGGGGACCTATTTGATGAACGTACAGGTGGTCTGCGACCACCGCATAATGATCCTGCAAGTCTGCGCCCGTTACCCAGGCAGTGTACATGACTCATACGTGTTGTCGCGGTCATCCATCCCCAGCATGTACGAGGGACGCCATCCCCGGTTGAGGGGCTGGTTGCTAGGCGATAGGGGCTACCCATTGCGATCGTGGCTGATGACGCCTATACGGAGGCCACGCAATGAGGCGGAGAACCACTACAATGATGCCCATGTAGCGACAAGGGGAGTGATAGAGAGGTGCTTTGGAGTGCTGAAGATGCGTTTCAGGTGCCTGGACCTCTCTCGGGGCGCCCTCCAGTATCGGTCAGATAGGGTCGGCCGCATCATTGTGATGTGCTGCGTCCTGCACAATATAGCCCAGCAGAGGGGCGGTGTGCCGCAGGCAGAGGAGGGCGGAGTGGAGGAGCAGCAGGAAGAGGCGCAGTCCTCCCCAGATGAGGGGGATGGGGGCAATGGTCAGGGCAGACGGGGTAGACACAGGCGGGTGGCTGTCCACCGTTACCGGCTGGCCCAGCGGGCACGGGACAGACTGATAGCCGCCCGCTTCACTGACTAGATGGGCGTAGGAATCGGGTAGTATGGCCACAGACCGCACACCATGGCAACAGCCGATCACCCCCACCCACCCCACCCGCATGCACACCATCCCCCCCCATTGCCGATCCACCTGCGGCACAACGGGCCGGGCTCACACAGTTGCGGGTGGACGCATGTCTATTGCAGGCCATGGAGGATGATGACAACCCGCCCTGCGGTGAGCTCCTGGCTCCACATCGTTGGACTATGTCTGACCCATGGCCACAGTACCACCATCCACCCGGACCATCCCTGCATGCGGCTGTGACACTGCAGCGCACGGTCCCGTCCTCTGCCCGGGGGGATGTTGATGGCGGCCCAGGGGGAAGGGGGCAGACTCACCTGGGGCTGAGGTAAGACCACCCCTCACACACACACTTGCGCTCAACGTACATGACACCCCTGCACGCTTTGGACAGAGCACAAAGGCAGCTTCTGTAGGTGTAACATTGACTTTAATAACCAAACGAGTTCATGCACGTGCCCTAGCCCCTAAAACTCATCTGTGCCCTGCACCCGTGCCAACTTACTCAGTGTCTAATTGTTTGGCCTTATGGGCCCTTTGACTACATCTACGTGGTTCCCCAGACGGTACAGCAGAACTGGAGGTGGACTCCTGTGATTCCTGCCCTGGATCCCTTTGGCGGCCGTTTCCTGGGGCGTCCTGGCCGTAATGGGCCAGGCTGCGGCCCGGGCGACTGGGATGGCGAGCTGCCAGCCTGCCCTGCCCGTTGCCCACCCGATGCACCTGGGACGGAAGGGGGGGAGTCCGAGGTGTCGCGGTGTTCCGGGACCTCCCCTACAGGGGGAGCCGGGACGGACCACGCCACCTCCTCCTCCCTCGGGGTGCCCGATGGCCCCCAGGCCTCTACATGGGTGGGGGATGCGAACGGACTGGCCATCCGACACCCCCCCGACATCTGGCGCTGCCAGTCCTGGAGGCCCGTGCTGGTATCGACAGGGGTCTGCAGGTTTGCAGCCATGGAGCCCAGGGGGTTGGCAAACCCTGTCTGTGACAGTGTGACGCCAGCTCGCACATGGCCACTGGCGCCGATGCCCTCAGCGATGGCCTGCTGAGACTGGGCCATGGCCTGCTGAGACTGGGCCATGGCCTGCAGAGACTGGGCCATGGCCTGCAGAGACTGGGCCATGGCCTGCAGAGACTGGGCCATGGCCTGCAGAGACTGGGCCATGGCCTGCAGAGACTGGGCTATGGCCTGCTGAGACTGGGCTATGGTGTTGAGCGCCTCTGCCATCTGGCGCTGGCACTGGCTCATGGCCTCCTGTGAGAGGGCAGCCATGTCCTGGGCCACAGACGCCGCCTGCACGGAAAGCCCCAGGCCTTGCAAACCGTTCCCCATGTCTGACACCGTCGCACCCATTGCCTCCACCGCGGACGCCACCCGTGCGGTGTCGGCCTGGGTGGCACGTATGACCGGCACCACTTCCAGCTCCTGGATGCGGGTGGACTCCTCCACCTGCGACTGCAGCCGCCGCAAGCCGGCCGTCACCCTCTTCGCTCGTCTCCGGGTCGGTGGTTGCATCGGACCTATGTGTGGGTGTGGTAACTCCAGGAACCCGGGATCCATCTGGGCGGCAGATGTTGGCTTGGGCTGGGCTGCCCTCCGACCGCCCGGCCCCTCTGCTGCTCCTACCTCCACCTGCTGTACCGGGACGGCTGTGTTGTGCGCACCAGTGAGTATACTAGACGCCTCATCACTAAAGTGCCCAACCGAGGTGAGTGTTTCTGCGATGGTGGAGGGTGTTGGTGACAGCAGTGGCGTTGTGCCGTGCACTTCGTCCCACTCTGAGTCCATGGCACTTTGGGGTGGGGGTTCGTCTCCACCCATCCACTCTGAGTCACTGTCCGGTATTTCGTCTTCCTGGGTAGTGCTGTCCCGGGTAGGGGTGTCCCGGGTAGTGGTGTCCCGGGTAGTGGTGTCCCGGGTAGTGGTGTCCCGGGTAGTGGTGTCCCGGGTAGTGGTGTCCCGGGTAGTGGTGTCCCGGGTAGTGGTGTCCCGGGTAGTGGTGTCCCGGGTAGTGGTGTCCCGGGTAGTGGTGTCCTGGGTAGTGGTGTCCTGGGTAGTGGTGTCCTGGGTAGTGGTGTCCTGGGTAGTGGTGTCCTGGGTGGTGGTGTCCTGGGTGGTGGTGTCCTGGGTAGTGGTGTCCCGGGTAGTGGTGTCCCGGGTAGTGGTGTCCCGGGTAGTGGTGTCCCGGGTAGTGCTGTCCCGGGTAGTGGTGTCCTGGATAGAGGTGTCCTGGCTCGGATGTGACGGGGGCCTGTGGCTGCCCCCCTCGCCGCTGGGTGGTCACTCCCGCACGTGACGGGGGTGTCGTCAACCTGTTGCTCCAGGTCTCTCCGTCTCCCGTGGTGTGCGAGGGGCATCCTGCGGGCGTCGCATGCTGGAGGGTCCGGGAGTCTCTGTCTCCCGTGGCCTCCGAGGGCCATCCTGCGGGCGTCGCATGCTGGAGGGTCCGGGTCTCTCTATCTCCTGTGGCCTCCGAGGGGCATCCTGCGGGTGTCGCATGCTGGAGGGTCTGGGTCTCTCTGTCTCCCGTGGCCTCCGAGGGGCATCCTGCGGGCGTCGCATGCTGGAGGGTCCGGGTCTCTCTGTCTCCCATGGCCTCGGAGGGGCATCCTGCGGGCGGTCTGCATCTGCGGCGATGGCTGCCTCGATGTTTGCTCCTGCGATACAGAATGAAGCATGCATGGTTAGACATCAGGCAGTGATCAGGTGATATGGGGGAGGGGGATATAGGGGCGGGGGGATATGGGGACGGGCTGTCGGTCGCTCACTTGCTAGTACGCCCCCGACCTCTGCATCAGCAACCTCCCGGTCCTCAGGCACGCCAGCCAGTTCCAGGGCCCTTTCCTCGTGTTCGGTCAGTGGCCTCTCATCAGCGGGGCCTCCTCCAGTCCTCCCTATTGTTGTGTGCGCGCTTCTCCTGTGGGGGGGGTGGTGGCAGGGGTAAAAGGCAACACTGTTAGACAGGTATATGAATGCACGCCATCGGTTGCGCGTGCATTGCAGAGGTTAAGGTTAGGGCTGGATTCACTTGGGGGAGGGGGGCTAGGGGGGAGGGGGCTAGGGGGGAGGGGGGGATATGGAGGAGGGGGGCTAGGGGGGAGGGGGGATATGGAGGAGGGGGGCTAGGGGGGATATGGGGGAGGGGGGATATGGGGGAGGGGGGATATGGGGGAGGGGGGATATGGGGGAGGGGGATATGGGGGAGGGGGGATATGGGGGTTATGGGGGATATGGGGGTTATGGGGGATATGGGGGGAGGGGGGGATATGGGGGGATGGGGGGAGGGGGGGATATGGGGGGATGGGGGGGGGATATGGGGGGAGGGGGGGATATGGGGGAGGGGGGATATGGGGGAGGGGGGATATGGGGAGGGGGGTATGGGGGATATGGGGGATATGGGGGAGGGGGGATATGGGGGAGGGGGGATATGGGGAGGGGGATATGGGGAATATGGGGGAGAGGGGATATGGGGGAGGGGGGATATGGGTAGGGGGGATATGGGGGGTAGGGGGGATATGGGGGAGGGGGGATATGGGGGGTAGGGGGGATATGGGGGAGGGGGGATATGGGGGAGGGGGATATGGGGAATATGGGGGAGGGGGGATATGGGGGATAGGGGGGATATGGGGGAGGGGGGATATGGGGGGTAGGGGGGATATGGGGGAGGGGGGATATGGGGAGGGGGATATGGGGAATATGGGGGAGGGGGGATATGGGGGAGGGGGGATATGGGGAGGGGGGATATGGGATGTAGGGGGATATGGGGGAGGGGGGGTAGGGGGGATATGGGGGAGGGGGGATATGGGGGAGGGGGGATATGGGGAGGGTGGATATGGGGAGGGGGGATTTGGGGGATATGGAGGAGGGGGATATGGGGAGGGGGGATATGGGGGATATGGGGGAGGGGGATAAGGGGGAGGGGGGATAAGGGGGAGGGGGGATATGGGGGCTATGGGGGAGGGGGGATATGGGGAGGGGGGATATGGGGAGGGGGGATATGGGGAGGGGGGATATGGGGAGGGGGGATTTGGGGAGGGGGGATTTGGGGATATGGAGGAGGGGGATATGGGGAGGGGGGATATGGGGGATATGGGGAGGGGGGATATGGGGGATATGGGGAGGGGGGATATGGGGAGGGGGATATGGGGGAGGGGGGATATGGGGGATATGGGGAGGGGGGATATGGGGGAGGGGGGATATGGGGGATATGGGGAGGGGGGATATGGGGAGGGGGGAAATGCGGGATATGGGGAGGGGGGATATGGGGAGGCTCACCCTGCCTGCTCTAACGAGGTTGTTCACCTTCTTGTGGCACTGGGTGCCTGTCCGTGGTGTGAGGGCCACAGCGGTGACGACCTCTGCCACTTCCCTCCACAGACGCCGGCTGTGGCGTGGGGCAACTCTGCGGCCGTGCCCGGGATACAGGGCGTCCCTCCTCTGCTCCACTGTGTCCAGGAGCGCCTCCACATCCCGTGACTCGAACCTCGAGGCTGAGCGGCGGCCAGCCATCCAGTCGGGTGTTCCGGTCGGGTGTTCCGGTCGGGTGGGAGGGAGCAGCGCGGCCTTATGAGCCGTCACGCCGTGCGGCGTATGACGTTGCACGGCATGAACCACATGCGCAAGCGCGGATCCCGTTACGTCGCTGCTAGCCCATTTTGGGGCCGGAGACTTTCGACCCATTTTTCCGACGTGACGCAAGTCGGATTTGCGCCGTTTTTTGCTCCGATCGGCGGACTTTGCGCCGATAGCGGAGTATTTCGCCCCAGGTCTCTGGACCCAGTATGGTTCAGATGAACACCGGATCATCGGAAGAGGTCTCCGCTTCTCCAGTGCTGCTGCCTGTCATAATATACACCAGTATATCATGGTGCAGACACACACTGATGGGCACACAGTGGGACCAATCAACACACACAACACTGCAGCCAATCACCAGTAAGAGCACACGCACTATAAAGACAGGGGGCATCAGAGTTCCTGCTCATTCGAGTTGCAGCTCGCGAGGAGGACAGAGCTCACAGCCTGCAACACAGACATTCACCATGTGCTGAGTGCATCGACTGGTTAGGACAAGGCAAAGGTCTTTAGTTAAAGCTAGTATCGTATTAACCCACAGTCAGAGTATGTTAAACAGTTAATGATTCAAGAAAATAGTGTTGTACTATTTCAAGTGTTGGTGGCCTGTATGTGTTCCACAGATCCAGAACACCCAACACAACATGATAGCAGGAGTTGAGGGATATGAGCACTTCATAGACCCAGCTGCAAGTGATCTGCCTTCCGCCAGCATTCCGTCATCCTGCAACATAGACAACATCTGCCCGCCGCCGCCGCTCCGCATTGCCGGCAACCTAGGGGCCAACTGGAAGATATTCAAACAGCGCTTCCAGCTCTTCCTTGAGGCCACAGACAGGGAGGAAGCCTCGGATACCAGGAAGTATCCTCCTCTTCACGGCCGGAGACCATGCCATCCACATTTTCAATTCTCTCACCTTTGCAGATGATGAAGATAATACAAAGTTCAAGACGGTCCTCCTCAAGTTTGACACTCACTGCAGCATAGAGGTGAATGAAAGTTTCGAGCGCTCCGTGTTCCAACAGCGTTTGCAGGGTAAGGCTGAACCTTTCCAATCCTTCCTCACGCACCTCCGCATCCTTGCGCAGTCTTGCAGCTACGGGCCCACCTCCGACTCCATAATACGTGACCAGATCGTTTTCGGTGTTCAGCCGGACCCCCTACGACAGCAGCTCCTCAAAGTAAAGCACCTCACCAAGCGACCACCATTGAGACCTGTGTCTTACACGAAAACGCCACGAGTCGGTACTCCCACATCCAAGCGGCTGAAACGGCGCGGCAAGGTCCCCACGGTGCGGAACGGGTCCAAGTGATTGAGCAGCTCCAGGGCCTCAGCCTGGATGAGGGCGGCCATTTTGCGCGCTTTTCGGGGATCCCGCGCTTGGGCGCACCAAACAAGGGGACGGCGACGTCGAAGAACGTAATGCGCAGGCGCGCACCACGCACGACCGCACCGCTGACGCTACGATGTGCGGCAACTGTGGCTCCACCCATTGAAAACGGCAATGCCCTGCCAAATCTCGACAATGCCTACGATGTGGCAGACTTGGCCACTATGCTGCCTGCTGCCAAGCAGCTCAGCCTTCCAATTCATATCGCTTCAGCCAGCCTCGCAGCAATGTCCGGGAAATTCAACCCACAGTCACCGAGTCCGATGCGGATCTCCCACACAGCAGTGACACAGAAGGCGCCCTTTCGAGTTGGTGTCGTGACAAAAAACAGGCTGTCCCCGAAGCAAAGACACCAGCCGCTGTCGGTATACAGCATCGATCCAGACGATGAGTGGTGTGCCACCCTGGTGGTCAACCGATCCCAAATACGATTCCGCCTGGACACTGGTGCTTCCGCCAATCTCATTGCGCAGTCTGACTTCCAAAGCCTTCATGTCAAACCAGCCATCCTTCCATCAGCCTGCCAGCTATAGGATTATAATGGCAATGGCATTGCTGCCAGCGGCTCGTTCCAACTTCATTTGACGCTCAGGTCATGCAAAGCCATCCTTCCTTTGAAATCGTGGGCCCCTCGAAAGCCTCCCTGTTTGGCGCGCAGGCATGCAAGCTGTTGAACCTAGTTCAGATGGTTCACTCTCTCTCTCCTGATGACACATCTGCCTTTCAGGACACTGACCTCAGGGTGCAACTCGACGCCATCATCGACCAGCACCATTACGTCTTCGAAGGGATGGGCACATTCCCATATACCTACAAGATCTTATTAAAACCGAATGCCACGCCTGTAGTGCACGCACCTCGCAGGGTCCCAGCACCCCTTAAGGACCGCCTCAAGCTGCAGCTGCAGGACCTCCAGGACCAAGGAGTGATCTCCAGAGTCACGGAACCAACCGACTGGGTCAGTTCCCTGGTATGTGTAAAAAAGCCTTCCTGCGAATTGAGAATTTGCATTGATCCCAAGGATCTGAATCGCAATATCATGAGGGAGCATTAACCAATTCCCAAGCGCGAAGAGATCACATGCAAGATGGCTCGCGCCAAGCTCTTCACCAAACTCGACGCTTCAAAAGGATTCTGGCAAATCCAGCTCGACAAATCCAGCAGGAAACTGTGTACAATCAATATCCGCTTTGGCAGATATTGTTACAACAGGAGGCCGTTTGGCATCATATCTGCTTCCGAGGCGTTCCATAGGATCACAGAACAAATGATAGAAGGCATTGAAGGTGTTTGCGACTATGTCGATGACATAACCATTTGGTCCACCACCCCGCAGGAGCATGTCAGTCGCCCCCAGCGTGTGTTCAAACGCATACGTGAGCGGGGCCTATGCCTCAACAGGGCCAAATGCTCTTTTGGTCAGACGGAACTCAAGTTCCTCGGGGACCACATCTCTCAATTGGGTGTGCGGCCGGATGCGGACAAGGTGGCTGCTATCACAGCCATGAAAACACCAGAGGACAAGAAGGCGGCCCTCCAATTACTGGGCATGGTCAACTTTTTAGGGAACTTCATCCCTAACCTTGCCTCTCATACCACTGCTCTCAGGAAACTGGTCAGGAAGACGACACACTTCCAATGGCTTCCTGCCCACGAGGCGAATGGAGAGAACTCAAAACCAAACTCACCACGGCCCCGGTCTTAACTTTCTTTGATCCAGCAAAAGAGACCCCAATTTCGACCGATGCCAGCCAATCAGGCATTGGGGCCGTGCTCCTGCAACGCGGTGAGGCCTCATCATGGGCCCCTGTTGCATATGCGTCACGCGCCATGACCCCCACGGAACAGCGCTATGCGCAGGTAGAAAAGGAGTGCCTGGGCCTTCTGATCGGTGTGGTTAAGTTTCACGATTATGTGTACGGGCTTCCTCAATTCACCGTCGAGATCGACCATCGCCCGCTGGTCAATATAATACAGAAAGACGTGAATGACATGACACCTCGCCTCCAGCGTAATCTTCTCAAGCTCCGGCGATACGACTTCCAGCTGGTATACACCCCAGGCAAAATCCTCATCATTGCCGACGCTCTCTCCAGGGCAGTCAACACTCCGTGTGACCCAGCGTGATTCGTCTGCCAGGTTTACGCCCATGTGGCCTTTGTGGCCTCCAATCTACCTGCCATGAATGAACGCCTTGTCCAAATTCGCCGGGAGACGCGGCTGACCCTTTGCTACAGTGTGTCATGCGCCACCTAACAGACGGGTGGCTCAAGTGCCAATGCCCTCAGTTCTATAATGTCAGAGATGATCTGGCGGTAGTAGACGAGGTTCTTCTGGAACTGGACTGCATTGTCATGCCGCATAGCATGCAACAGCTCATCCTGGAACAGCTACACGAGGGCCACCTTGGCGTGTAGAAGTGCCGCCGACGGGCCCGAGAGACAGTGTACTGGCCCGGCATTAATGACGACATAGCCAACACAGTGCTCAACTGCCCCACTTGTCAGCGCTTCCAGCCGGCCCAACCACGTGAGACCCTGCAGCCCCATGAGTTGGTCACGTCACCTTGGACCAGGGTGGGCCTCGACCTGTTCCACGCGCTGGGCAGAGACTATGTCCTGATTGTGAACTACTTTTCAAATTACCCAGAGGTGATACGGTTGCACAACATCACATCGTCTGCAGTCATCCGTGCCTGTAAGGACACCTTTCCTCGACACGGCATCCCACTCACGGGGATGTCAGACAATGGCCCCTGCTTCGCCAGCCAGGAATGGTCCAACTTTGCCAGGCGGTATAATTTTGCACATATGACATCCAGTCCCCTGTACCCCCAATCCAACGGCAAAGCGGAGAAGGGCGTCCACATAGTCAAACGGCACCTCTGCAAGGCTGCCGATGCTGGGTCCGATTTCTACCTTTCCTTGCTGGCCTATCGCTCCGCCCCACTTTCCACTGGCCTGTCGCCAGCCCAGCTGCTCATGGGTCACACGCTGAGGATGACGGTGCCATCCATTCATGTCCCAGACCTCGACCACGTTCCGGTCCTTCGCCGGATGCAGCTGTCTCGTGCACAGCACAAGGCGGCTCATGACTCCCGTGCAGCTGATCTCCCTGCTCTGGCTCCAGATGACAGGGTCCACATCCATCTTCCGGATGGTGGCTGGTCTGCAACCGCTGTGGTCGTTCGGCAGGCGGCCCCCTGCTCATTCCTGGTTCGTCTACCGGATGGCTCCATTCTGCGCCGCAACCGATGTGCCCTTCGTCTCGTTACGCGCTCGCTGCATGGTCCTCCACTGTTGCCTCGCCCTCCTGCTGACCCTGCCGTGGACTATGCAGAGACCCAGTCACTCTGCATCCTCCTCACTCTGACGCAGTCCAGCCCGCTCCTCAACCGGTGGCTCCCAACCCAACCTTGAGGTGGTCAACCAGAATTCGTCGAAACTTAATTTGTGAACTTTGTGGACTTATGGACTTTCTGATTTGTTCTGTTCTTCCGTTGAATCGTTTACATGGTTTTTATATAGTGTTCATCTCGTCATTCTTGTGACATACTGTTTTTCTGCACCAGGCACCTTCCCATGTAAATAGCTTAGTTCTCATGTACATAGTCCTGTAAATATTTCGCACACACGTAGTCAGGGACATTCTCACCATACACTATTTATTGCCACACAGGTACATTTTTTTATAAAAGGGGGGATGTCATGATATACAGTATATCATGGTGCAGACACACACTGATGGACACACAGTGGGACCAATCAACACACACAACACTGCAGCCAATCACCAGTTAGAGCACACACACTATAAAGACAGGGGGCATCAGAGTTCCCGTTCATTCAAGTTGCAGCTAGCAAGGAGGACAGAGCTCACAGCCTGCAACTCAGACATTTACCATGTGCTGAGTGCATCTACTGGTTAGGACAAGGCAAAGGTCTTGTTGGTGACCTGTATGTGTTCCACGGATCCAGAACACCCAACACAACACTGCCAATGTCCCATACATTCAAATCCAGTCTATCTTGGCCAGATCCTACCATATTTTGTTAAGTAAGAAGTCTTACAACACCAGGTTAAAGTCCAACAGGTTTGTTTCGATGTCACTAGCTTTCGGAGCGCTGCTCCTTCCTCAGGTGAGAACATTCACCTGAGGAAGGAGCAGTGCTCCGAAAGCTAGTGACATAGAAACAAACCTGTTGGACTTTAACCTGCTGTTGTAAGACTTCTTACTGTGCTCACCCCAGTCCAACGCCGGCATCTCCACATCATGGTATTTTGTTAAATTCTACTCTCCCCCAATCCAAAATTTTTTTGCAACTAGTCTACTTCTTTGTCCATAACAAATTTAAATTTAAGCGCTTTGTGGTTGCTATCACTAAAATACTCCTCCACCAACTCATCAACCAGCTGTCCGGCTTCATTACCCAGAATTATGTGTAGCATTTTACCATCCTTACTGGATGACACACAGCTTGGCGGAGTTGCTCATAGTACCAAGGATTGTCAGATGACACAACAGAATATAGATAGATTGGAGACGTGGGCTCATAAATGGCAGATGGAGTTTAATCCGGACAAATGCAAGGTGATACATTTTGGAGGATCAAATCTAGGTATGAATTATACTGTAAATATTAACATATAGAGGGATCTGGGCGTGCAGATCCACAGTTCCCTAAAAGTGGTAACACAGGTGGCCAAGGTGATTAAGAAGGCATTTGGCATGCTTGCATTCATCAGCCAGGGCATTGAGTACAGGAGTTTGGAAATCATGTTGCGGCTGTATAAAACCTTGTTTAGGCCGCATTTGGAGTATTGCGTGCAGTTCTGGTCACCACAGTATCAGAAGGATGTGGAAGCTTTGAAGAGAGTACAAAGAAGGTTCACCAGGATGTTGCCTGGTCTCGAGGGTGCTGGCTATGAGGAGCGATTGAATAAACTAGGATTGTGTTCACTGGAAAGATGGAAGCTGAGGCTATGCCTGAAAGAGGTCTACACAATTATGAGATGGTACACAGACAGGGTGGATAGTCAGAGGCTTCTCCAAGGGTGCAATTATAAATTACAAGGGGGCACAGGTTCAAGGTGAGAGGGGGAAAGTTTAAGGGAGATGTACGGGGAGCGTGTTTCACGCAGTGAGTGGCGGGTGCCTGGACCGCGCTGCCAGAAGGTGTGGTATTGACAGGCACATTCGCAGCATCTATGAGACATCTGGGTAGGTTCATGAATAAGGAGGAAATAGAGGGATACGGACCGAGTCAGCCCATCATAGTCGGCACAGGCTTGGAGGGCCGGAAGGCTTGTTCCTGTGCTGTACTTTTCTTTGTTCTTTGGATCCTCGACATATTTTTTTTTTTTAATTTAGTGTACTCAATTTTTTTTTCCAATTAAGAGGCAATTTAGCATGTTCAATCCACCTACCTTGCACATCTTTGGGTTGTGGGGGCGGAACCCACGCAAACACGGGGAGAATGTGCAAACTCCACACGGACAGTGACCCAGAGCCGGGATCAAACCTGGGACCTCGGCTCCGTAAGGCAACAGGGCTAAGCCATTGCGCCACTGTGCTGCTCTGGATCCTCTCCATATTGAGCTAAAAGGTTCTCCTGTATAAATTTTAAGAACTCAACTCCATCTCAGCCCTTAACATGATGGTTATCCCAATTAATTTTGGGAAAGTTGAAATCACTTAATATAATTATCCTCATATATTTTTACATCCTTCCGCATATTGAAATCACATTTGCTTCTCAATTTCCTGCTGACTATCTAGCGGTCGATAATAAATACCTAGCAACGTAGCTGTCCACTTTTTATCCGAAACTCTACCCAAAAAGCTTAATTTGAGTTGGCCACTTCCCGACATAAAATGGAGAACCGCAAAAGCTGAAGGGAAATTCAGCCAACACAGGCAAAGACTAGCAAATACAGAAATCATGTATATTCAAACCTGCAAAACAACAGGGCAGCACGGAAACCAGCAGCCATCTGCATAGTAATGCGCGACTCCAAGGCACAATGGCAACAGTTAAGGTGAATAAAGCCAAGCCACACTCCTCAGCGCCAACAGGAGCTAAGACAAAGGGAGGCCAACGGACATTTAGGGACCGCCCAACGATCAGGAAACAACTCCAGTATTGGAGAAATCGATCCAAGTGATCGGGACGCAGTCCAATCACTTGTAGTGTAGCCACCTGAGTTGGCCACTTCCCGACTTAAAATGGAGAACTGCAAAGGCTGAAGGGAAATTCAGCCAACACAGGCAAAGACGAGCAAATACAGAAATCATGTGTATTGGAATATTGGAACCTGTAAGGAACCAGGCAGCACTGAAACCAGCAGCCATCTGCATAGTAATGAGCAATTCCAGGGCACAATGGCAACAGTTGAGGTGAATAAAGACAAGCCAGACTCCTCAGCGCCAGCAGGAGTCAAGACAAAGGAAGGCCAACGGACATTTAGGGACCGCCCAACAATCAGGGAACAACTCCAGTATTGGAGAAATCGATCAAAGTGATCGGAACGCAGTCCAATCACTTGGAACCAGGTACGGGGTCCGCCCCGAAGGGCGGGAGGCCCCTGCGGACTATAAAGTAAAACCCCCAAGTCCAAATCGGCGTTCTTTGGCAGGGTCACTCAGGAACTTGAATCAACCCGTGAGAGTGACCTGTCTCAGCTGCCGCCAATGAAGTAAGTCTCAAGTCAACGCTTGCTATGAGATAGACGCTCCTAGCTACCAGTCCATACCAGCTTTTGAATCCTGCAGACTCAGGACCTGAACAAAAGGCCATTTGTTCCCCTGACCTGGTGGGCCAGTCCGAAGCTAAGTATAGGCCTTTTAGTGATAGGAATAGCCCAGAAAGTAGAGTTTATGCATGAGTAGTGATTTACTGTGTATAATAAATGTGTTTTGATTTGAATCTTACTAATTGGTGTGTTGAGTTATTGATCATTACTTGAACTTGAACCTCATGGCGCTATCATAAAGATACCTGGCGACTCTAGAGCAAATGTTAAACAAACAGAGCAAATTACGATTTAAGAGTCAACCAAAAGTTAGCAACAAGATCATCACTCCTTAATGCAGTAACTGCCTCCTTAACTAATAGTGCAATGTATCCTCCTTTTCTACACCATCGTCTGTATTGCCTAAAGATTTTATATCCCAGTATGTTGAGCTGCCAACCTGCCCCTTATTCCAGTATATTATAATTAGACATGTCAATCACTCAGTTCTAAAGACTTACCAGGGACACCAATCATCGCAAGGATGGGTTATTAACATGCTTGAATAACCTGGAGTGTGTATATCCGATCAGCCATTGATAGTCATGCACGTACATAGAAAGGCACTGAAGTGCCCAGGAAAAATCCTTGCTCATTGTTGCAACATTCCAACCTTTGTTTCTTGGAGTCTGACCCATTGTTTTAACATTCTAATCAAAGCTTTTCGGATTATAACCGATTGTTGCAACAATCCATTCTGTTGTTCCACAATTCAGTTCATTGTTGTTACCTCTCCATCTACTTTACTCAGCTTACGATGCAGTATTTTAGCACTCTTTCCCACTGTTATCAGATTCCGTTCTCTCCCCTCCTGAGAATTTTATGTTCAGCGATTCCTTCCTTCCCAAGCCCACGCCTCCACCCCATCCCCGTAACCCCACCCAACCTTTTGGACACTAAGGACAATTTAGCATGGCCAATCCACCTCACCTGCACATCTTTGGAATGTGGTCGGAAACCGGAGCACCCAGAGGAAACCCACTCAGACACGGGGAGAAAGTACAGACTGCGCACAGACAGTGTCCTCAGCTGGGAATCGAACCTGGGACCCTGGAGCTGTGAAGCAACTGTGCTACCATGCTGCCCAGGGATCTGGCAGTCTTATACACCTGTCAATAAAGGTGGAGAGGGAGGTGTAACAATCAATTAGGATGGCAAATAGTATGTTGTCCTTCGTTGCATGATGATTTGAGTTCAGAAGTAGGGATGCATTATTGCAGTGATACACCTCCTGGGTGAAACCACACCTGGAATATTGCACGCAGTTTTGGTCTGCTAACCTAAGAAAGGATATATGTGCCATAAGGGTGACAGTAGGGGTTCAGTAGGCTGATACCGGGGTTTGTGGAACTTCCAAAAGAGGAGGTATTAGTTTGACTCGACATGTATTCACTGTAATCTGATTGACTTGTATACAATTCTAACAGGGCTGGACAGATAAATGCAGGGAGATTGTTTATTTCCTGGTTGGAAAATCTAAAGCCGGGAGACACAGAATGCAGGGTTGACCAATTAGGACTGAGCTGAGGAAAAATATCTTTGCTCAAATGGGAGAAAACCTGTGGACTGTTCTACCACAGAAGGCCGTGGAAGCAAAGTCACTGAACATAATCAATGAAGAGATTTGTTTAAAGATTAAAATCCATGGCGGAACAGGCTCAAAGGCCCGAATGATCTACTCCTGCTCATCATTTCTGTGTTTCTGTGAGATGAGCTACTTGCCACTGACGGCCTTATGCAGCCACAATATTTACTTGGCCTCTTCAGTTTGATTACTACGCCAAGGATGTTGATACTGTGTGGGTGACTCATCTCATTGCAATCAAATATGAAGTGGGAATGGTTAGATTCTCTCTTGATTGGGATGGGCAAGTCAGCCAGTTGTGCGGCTATAATGCTATTTGCCACTGATCAGACAAAACAAGATTATTGTTCAAGTCTTGCTGCATTTGCACAACGGCTGCTCGGAATCTCTAATGACGCAGAACCTTTTGGCTTTGTTAGAAATGTCCCTGTAACATGGAACAGTCCAGTGACCTCCTGACATCCTGTCCGATAGATAGACTGAACACACTGCAACAAACTTGCATTCGTAAATAGCCCTAGCACAGGAGCTAGGATCTCATTGCCCACCTATTTGTAAAAGACACTGCAACGTGGAATTTTCTCAACTTAATAGTTGCTACTTGAACACTCTGTTTCTTTAGCAGACCATGCCTGAACTGAACAGTTTAATGCAAAAATAATATGGAATGCTTCACACATCATTATACCTGCACACAAAAGATTAGTTTGGAGGTTGTATTCAATGCGATGAGATACTTCAGTGCAGAGATTCTGTTCAGTGGGTGCATTGAATAAAGTGTGGAGTCTGTGCTCAACATGAACAAAGAACAAAGAAAATTACAGCACAGTAACAGGCTTTTCGGCCCTCCCAGCCTGCGCCGATCCAGATCCTTTATGTAAACCAGTCTTCTATTTTCCAAGGATCTACTTCCCTCTGTGCCCCGCCCGTTCATAAATCTGTCTAAATGCATCTTAAATGATGCTATCGTGCCCGCCTCTACCACCTCCGCTGGCAAAGCGTTCCAGGCACCCACCACCCTCTGCGTAAAAACCTTTCCACGCACATCTCCCTTAAACTTTCCCCCTCTCACCTTGAAATCGTGACCCCTTGTAATTGACACCCCCACTCTTGGAAAAAGCTTGTTGATATCCACCCTGTCCATACCTCTCATAATTTTGTCGACCTCAATCAGGTCCCCCCTCAACTTCCGTCTTTCCAACGAAAACTATCCTAATCTACTTAACCTTTCTTCATAGCTAGCACCCTCCATACCAGGCAACATCCTGGTGAACCTCCTCTGCACCCTCTCTAAAGCATCCACATCCTTCTGGTATTGTGGCGACCAGAACTGCACGCAGTATTCCAAACGTGGCCTAACCAAAGTCCTGTACAACTGTAACAAGACCTGCCGACTCTTGTACTCAATACCCCGTCTGATGAAGGCAAGCATGCTGTCTGCATTCTTGACCACTCTATCGACCTGCTTTGCCACCTTCAGGGTACAATGGATCTGAACACCCAGATCTCTCTATACAACAATTTTCCCCAGGACTCTTCCATTGACCGTATAGTCCGCTCTTGAATTAGATCTTCCAAAATACATCACCACGCATTTGCCTGGATTGAACTCCATCTGTCATTTCTCTGCCCAATTCTCCAATCTATCTACATTTTGCTGTATTCTCTGACAGCCCTCCTCGCTATCTGCAACTCCACCAATCTTAGTATCATCTGCAAACTGGCTAATCAGACCACCTATACCTTCGGCCAGATCATTTCTGTATATCACAAACAGCAGTGGTCCGAGCACAGATCCCTGTGGAACACCACTAGTCACCTTTCTCCATTTTGAGACACTCCCTTCCACCACTAATCTCTGTCTCCTGTTGCCCCGCCAGTTCTTTATTCATCTAGCTAGTACATCCTGAACCCCACACGACTTCACTTTTTCCATCAACCTGCCATGGGAAACTTTATCAAACGCCTTACTGAAGTCCATGTATATGACATCTACAGCCCTTCCCTCATCAATTAACTTTGTTACTTCCTCAAAGAATTCTATTGGGTTTGTAAGACATGACCATCCCTCCACAAAACCATGCTGCCTATCACTGAGAAGTCTATTTTCTTCCAAATGTGAATAGATCCTATCCTCAGTATCTTCTCCAGCAGTTTGCCTGGCACTGACGTCAAGCTCACAGGTCTATAATTCCCTGGATTATCCCTGCTATCCTACTTAAACAAAGGGACAACACTGGCAATTCTCCAGTCCTCCAGGACCTCACCCGTGCTCAAGGATGCTGCAAAGATATATGTCAAGGCCCCAGCTATTTCGTCCCTCGCTTCCCTCAGTAACCTGGGATAGATCCCATCCGAACCTGGGGACTTGTCCACCTTAATGCCTTTTTGAACACCGAAAACTTCCCCCTTCCTTATGCCGACTTGACCTCGAGTATTTAAACATCCATCCCTAGCCTCAACATCAGTCATGTGCCTCTCCTTTGTGAATACCGATGCAAAGTACTCATTAAGAATCTCACCCATTTCTTCTGACTCCACGCATAAATCCCCTCTTTTGTCTTTGAGTGGGCCAGTCCTTTCTCTGGTTACCCTCTTGCTCCCTACATACAAATAAAAGGCTTTGGGATTTTCCATAACCGTTAGCCAAAGATATTTCATGACCCCTTTTAGCCCTCTTTATTGCGCGTTTGAGATTTGTCCTACTTTCCCGATATTCCTCCAAAGCTTCATCAGTTTTAAGTCGCCTAGATCTTATGTGTGCTTCCTTTTTTACCTTAGCTAGTCTCACAAATTCCACCTGTCATCCACAGTTCCCTAATCTTGTCATTTCTGTCCCTCATTTTCACAGGGACATGTCTGTCCTGCACTCTAATCAACCTTTCCTTAAAAGACTCCCACATTTCAAATGTGGATTTACCCTTAAACAGCTGCTCCCAATCGACATTCCCTAGCTCAAGCCGAATTTTGTTATACTTGGCCTTTCCCCAGTATAGCACTCTTTCTTTAGGACCACTCTCGTCTTTGTCCATGAGTATTCTAAAACTTACGGAATTGTGATTGCTATTCACAAAGTAATCACCGACTGAAACTTCAACCACCTGGCCGGATCATTCCCCAATACCAGGTCCAGTATGGCCCCTTCCCGAGCTGGACTATTTACAGACTGCTCTAAAGAACTCTCCTGGATGCTCCTTACAAATTCTGCTCGATCTACGCTTGCAACACTACATGAGTCCCATTCAATGTTGGGGAAGTTAAAATCTCGCATCACGACCACCCTATTGCTCCTACATTTTTCTATAATCTGTCTACATATTTGTACCTCTACTTCACGCTCGCTTTTGGGAGGCCTGTAGTAAAGTCCCAACAATGTTACTGCATCCTTCCTATTTCTTAGCTCTACCCATATTGCCTCAGTGCAGCTATGTGCAATGTGGATGATGTGCTCAGCGTGTCGACTATGTTCAGTGCTGGGACTGTATATAATATACATTCCATGTTAACTGTAGACGAGTGAGGCCAGTAGTTTGGGACGGGAGTTTGTTTAGGGGATGAATACGATAGCTTTTGCCTTACTGTTAGAAATAGAGAAATGAAAGCCCTCCCATTTAGGAAGGGCAAGAACATTTGAACATGTAGATGGGGAGATAATTAATGACTTAATTTGAACAGTAGAGAGAGAGATGTCAGAAAATCAAGCGATCAGGGTGTAGAAACAGTTTGATTTCAGATGGGAAATTATAACAACAAGAAGTAGCATGCGTGAGTCGTGCACACGCACCCTAATTGTAACTATAACATAGAACAGTACAGCGCAGAACAGGCCCTTCGGCCCTCGATGTTGTACCGAGCATTGTCTGAAACCAAGATCAAGCTATCCCACCCCCTGTCATTCTGGTGTGCTCCATGTGCCTATCCAATGACCGCTTGAAATTTTCTAAAGTGCCCGACTCCACTCCCACAGCAGGCAGTCCATTCCACACCCTAACCACTCTCTGAGTAAAGAACCTACCTCGAAAATCCCTCCTATATCTCCCACCATGAACCTTATAGTTATGCCCCCTTGTAACAGCTACATCCACCAGAGGAAATAGTCTCTGACTGTCCACTCTATCTATCCTCCTCATCAGCTTATAAACTTCTATTAAGTCGACTCTCTTCCTCCTCCGCTCCAAAGAGAAAAGCTCCCTCAACCTTTCCTCATACTTTAGGAAAATTGACTGGGACTCACTTAGTGTTCGGGGCTTGGACCGGGCAGAGTTTATAAGGAGCATCGAGGACGGCTTCTTAAAACAATATGTAGAGAAATAAAAGCCCTCCCATTTAGGAAGGTCAAGAACATTTGAACATGTAGACCAGGAGATAATTAATGACTCAATTCAAACAGTAGAAAGAGAGATGTCAGAAAATCAATCAACCAGGATCTAGATACATTTTGATTTCAGATGGGAAATTATAACAACAGGAAGTAGCATGCGTGAGTCGTGTGCACGCACTCTAATTGTAACTATAACATAGAACAGTACAGCGCAGAACAGGCCCTTCGGCCTTCGAAGTTGTACCGAGCATTGTCCGAAACCAAGATCAAGCTATCATTCTGGTGTGCTCCATGTGCCTATCCAATGACCGCTTGAAATTTTCTAAAGTGCCCGACTCCACTCTCACAGCAGGCAGTCCATTCCACACCCTAACAACTCTCTGAGTAAAGAACCTACCTCAAACATCCCTCCTATATCTCCCACCCTGAACCTTATAGTTATGCCACCTTGTAACAGCTACATCCACCCGATGAAATAGTATCTGTACGTCCACTCTACCCGTTCTGAGACATCCTGCACCCTGGCACCAGGGAGGCTAGGCGTGCATGCACTAGACTTCAGACTTACAGGATACAGGAGTGCGCTCTCTCGTGTCTCGGGCGGGGTGTGGGAGGCGGTGTAGTTCTACAACAAATGGATAACATCCTCAGAATACAAAGATGAGGAGAAACATCTTCACTTAGCGGCGAGTGGACATGTGAAATTCCTGACCAGAGATGGCTGCGGAGACCAAGTTACTGAATATGTTTAAGGAGGAAATGGAGATCTAAGTAATCTACTGAGCCAATGTCTTTGTCATTCTCCAACAATTACTCTAAAACCGAGACCTTGTCAGCCAAAACTTTCCTCAAGTATTTGATGGCAAATTGATGGCAGAGTATTTCACATCCACAAAGATTACCATTATCCCGGCATTGAATCCATAAATCGCTCGATCGCGACCTTAGGCCTGAACCCAATTCTGTGGACCTTCGCTGCTCCATCGGAAATGATCAGTCAATGCATTCCCACATCTTTCGGGAGAAGGCCTGAAGTAATGTATCTTGTCATCAGTGATGTTTGGAATTGCTTACGAACAGCGACAGTGTGTTCCACTCTCTTCAATTAGTGTTCATGCAGCCATCACTTACTGTTTCATTAAAATATTGATCTGAACATCAATACAATTTGTGTGTTTCAGAAATTATGTGAGAGTGAGAGCCCTTAACAACAAGACATTTGATCAGAGCTTCAATGAAGCTGAGGAAGATTTCACCCAATAAGAAATAAAGGGTTAAACGTTCAGTGGCCTGAATTGTGCCCAACACGAAGGAAGATGTATTTGTTGTAGACATGTTATCTTAGTCTCTGCTGATCGTTTCAGGAGTTCCTCTCAGTCGTGCCTGACATACAACATATTCGGCTGTTGCCTCAATGAATTTACTACATCATGTTGACTTCAATATGAATATCCACTGACGCTTGCACAGTAATAAAAACAGAAAGTGCCTTTGGATAGGCTGTGCAATCTGTTCGCCTGTGTTGACAGATAGCGAGTCATGTCCATAGATAGAGAGAACCTGGACAGCGCACTGGCCCTCCCTGTACCTAGGCCCATTCTCCAGCCCCATCTCCGTAACCTCAACCAAACATTTGGACACAAAGAGGCAATTTAACATGGTCAATCCACCTAATCGACTCAATTTTTGATTGTGGCAGAAAACCAGAGGAAACCCACGCAGAGAAAGGGCAAACTCCACACAGTCAGCCAAGGTCAGAATTGAGCCTTGGTCCCTGGTGGTGTTAGGCAGCAGTGCTAACCACTGTACCATCGTGTCGCCCACTTCACACGAGCGCTAGACAATACCCTCTTCAAAAGAACACCATCCGGCCTCTTTCCTTGGCATTCTGGAGTCAACACTGATGTGAACCGTACTTGAACCTTCAGATTTTCGGCGGGATCAGTGGCCAGGAGTCTGTCGGGAAGGTAAGTTTACCTCTTTAAAAACTTACCTTCAGAGCTGCAGGAAGTCGGCCGTGGGGATTTCTGGGAAGATTTGTTAGTACCTGTGTATAAGTTGGGCAGTTCCTGTGTTAGAGAATTGGAGCTGGAGCTGGATGAACTTCGGATGATTTGGGAGGCAGAGGTGGTCATAGATAGAAGCTTCAGGGATGTAGTTACTCCGAAGACTAAAGATAGATGAGTGATGGTGAGAGGGGCTGGGAGGAAGCAGTCAGTACAGGGATCCCCGATGGTCGTTCCCCTTAGTAACAAGTGTACAGTTTTGGATCCTTTTGGGGGGGGGAACTTACCAGGGGTAAGCCATGGGGTACAGGTCTCTGACACAGAGTCTGTCCCTGTTGCTCAGAAGGGAAGGGGAGAGAGGAGTAGAGCATTAGTCATTGGAGACTCCATTGTTAGGGTGATAGATAGCAAATTATGTGGGAACATAAGAACATAAGAACTAGGAGCAGGAGTAGGCCATCTGTCCCCTTGAGCCTGCTCCACCATTCAATGAGATCATGCTGATCTTTTGTGGACTCAGCTCCACTTTCCGGCCCGAACACCATAACCCTTAATCCCTTTATTCCTAAAAAAACTATCTATATTTATCTTAAAAACATTCAATGAAGGAGCCTCTACTGCTTCACTGGGCAAGGAATTCCATAGATTCACAACCCTTTGGGTGAAGATGTTCCTCCTAAACTCAGTCCTAAATCTACTTCCCCTTATTTTGAGGCTATGCCCCCTAGTCCTGCTTTCACCCGCCAGTGGAAACAACCTGCCCGCATCTATCCTATCTATTCCCTTCATAATCTTATATGTTTCTATAAGATCCCCCCTCATCCTTCCAAATTCCAACGAGTACAGTCCCAGTCTACTCAACCTCTCCTCGTAATCCAACCCCTTCAGCTCTGGGATTAACCTAGTGAATCTCCTCTGCACACCCTCCAGTGCCAGTACGTCCTTTCTCAAGTAAGGAGACCAAAACTGAACACAATACCCCAGGTGTAGCCTCACTAACACCTTATACAATTGCAGCAGAAACTCCCTAGTCTTAAATTCCATCCCTCTAGCAATAAAGGACAAAATTCCATTTGCCTTCTTAATCACCTGTTGCACCTGAAAACCAACTTTTTGCAACTCGTGCACTAGCACACCCAGGTCTCTCTGCACAGCAGCATGTTTTAATATTTTATCATTTATATAATGATCCCTTTTGCTGTTATTCCTACCAAAATGGATAACCTCACATTTGTCAACATTGTATTCCATCTGCCAGACACAAGCCCATTCACTTAGCCTATCTAAATCCCTCTGCAGACTTCCACTATCCTCTGCACTTTTTGCTTTACCACTTATCTTAGTGTCGTCTGCAAACTTGGACACATTGCCCTTGGTCCCCAACTCCAAATCATCTATGTAAATTGTGAACAGTTGTGGGCCCAACACTGATCCCTGAGGGACACCACTAGCTACTGATTGCCAACCAGAGAAACACCCATTAGCCCCCATTCTTTGCTTTCTATTAATTAACCCCCCTCTATCGCGGTACACCCTGTCACCCAAAGAATCTCCCTGGCCTCCGGATCCCACTCCGTGGAGATCCGGGGGTACTGCATCGCCACCCTCACCGTCCAGGGCGTAGAGTTCATCAACTTCCGGCTCTACGTCCGCCCAACCTCTGCGCTGCCTTGCTACTTGGCCTGGACTTCCAGTGCAACCTCCAAAGTCTAACTCTAAAATTCGGCGGACCCCCACCACTCCTCACTGTATGTGGCCTCACGACCCTTAAGGTGGACCCACCCTCCCTGTTAGCAAACCTCACCCCGGATTGCAATCCTCTATCCATGCTACTACTTTCCCCTTAATGCCATGCATATTTATCTTATGCAACAACCTTTTGCGTGGCACCTTGTCAAAGACTTTCTGGAAATCCAGATATACCACATCCATTGGCTCCCCATTATCTACCGCACTGTTAATGTCCTCAAAAAATTCCACTAAATTAGTTAGGCACGACCTGCCCTTTATGAACCCATGCTGCGTCTGTCCAGTGGGACAATTTCCATCCAGATGCCTCGCTATTTCTTCCTTGATAATAGATTCCAGCATCTTCCCTACTACCGAAGTTAAGCTCACTGGCCTATAATTACCCGCTTTCTGCCTTCCTCCTTTTTTAAGCAGTGGTGTTACGTTTGCTAATTTCCAATCCGCCGGGACCACCCCAGAGTCTAGTGAATTTTGGTAAATTATCACGAGTGCATTTGCAATTTCCCTAGCCATCTCTTTTAGCACTCTGCGATGCATTCCATCAGGTCCAGGAGACTTGTCTACCTTTAGCCCCATTAGCTTGCCCATCACTACCTCCTTGGTGATAACAGTCCTCTCAAGGTCCTCACCTGTCATAGCCTCATTTCCATCAGTCACTGGCATGTTATTTGTGTCTTCCACTGTGAAGACCGACCCAAAAAACCTGTTCAGTTCCTCAGCCATTTCCTTATCTCCCATTATTAAATCTCCCTTCTCATCCTCTAAAGGACCAATATTTACCTTAGCCACTCTTTTTTGTTTTATGTATTTGTAGAAACTTTTACTATCTGTTTTTATATTCTGAGCAAGTTTACTGTCATAATCTATCTTACTCTCTCTCTCGTGGTTGGTGTGTTCCCTCCCAGGTGCCAGGGTCCGCAATGTCCTGGATCGTGTTTTCGGGATCCTTAAGGGGCAGGGCGAGCAGCCCCAAGTCGTGGTCCACATAGGCTCCAACGACATAGGTAGGAAAAGGGATAGGGATGTAAGGCAGGAATTCAGAAAGTTAGGGTGGAAACTGAGATCTAGAACAAACAGATCTCTGGATTGTTACCACTGCCACGCGCTAGCGAGATCAGGAATAGGGAGAGAGAGCAGTTGAACACGTGGCTACAGGGATGGTGCAGGAGGGAGGGTTTCAGATACCTGGATAATTGGGGCTCATTCTGGGGTATGTAGGACCTCTACATGCAGGATGGTCTACACCTGGACCGGGGGGGGGGGTACCAATATCCTGGGGGGGGGGGGGGGGGGGGGGGGGGCGGGGGTGGATTTGCCAATGCTCTTTGGGAGGGCTTAAACTAGTTCAGCAGGGGGTTGGGAACCTGAATTGTAGCTCCAGTATATAGGAGGTTGAGAGTAGTGAGGTCATGAGTAAGGTTTCAAAGTTGCAGGAATGTACCGGCAGGCAGGAAGGCGGTTTAAAGTGTATCTACTTCAATGACAGGAGCATCCGGAATAAAGTGGGTGAACTTGCGGCATGGGTTGGTACCTGGGACTTCGATGTTGTGGCCATTTCGGAGATATGCGTAGAGCAGGCACAGGAATGGTTGTTGCAGGTGCCGGGGTTTAGATATTTCAGTAAGCTCAAGGAAGGTGGTAAAAGAGGGGGAGGGGTGGCATTGTTAGTCAAGGGCAGTGTTATGGTGGCAGAAAGGACGTTTGATGAGGACTCGTCTACTGAGGTAGTATGGGCTGAGATTAGAAACAGGAAAGGAGAGGTCACCCTGTTAGAAGTTTTCTATAGGCCTCCGAAAAGTTCCAGAGATGTAGAGGAAAGGATTGCAAAGATGATTCTGGATTGGAGCGAAAGTAACAGGGTAGTCGTTATGGGGGACTTTAACTTTCCAAATATTGACTGGAAATGCTATAGTTCAAGTGCTTTAGAAGGGTCCGTTTTTGTCCAATGTGTGCAGGAGGGTTTCCTGACACAGTATGTAGATCGGCCAACGAGAGGCGAGTCCATATTGGATTTGGTACTGGGTAATGAACCAGGACAGGTCTTGGATTTGGAGGTAGGTGTGCACTTTGGTGATAGTGATCACAGTTCGATTAAATTAATTTTAGCGATGGAAAGAAATAGGTATGTACCGCAGGGCAAGAGTTACATCTGGGGGAAAGGCAATTACGATGTGATGAGGCAAGATTTAGGATGCATCGGATGGGGTGGAAAACTACAGGGGATGGGCACAAGTGAAATGTGGAGCTTGTTCAAGGAACAGATACTGCATGTCCTTGATAAGTATGTACCTGTCAAGCAGGGAGGAAGTGCTTGAGCGAGGGAACCGTGGTTTACTAAAGTAGTTGAAGCACTTGTCAAGAGGAAGAAGGAGGCTTATGTAAAGATGAGACGTGAAGGTTCAGTTAGGGCGCCCGAGAGTTACAAGTTAGCTAGGAAGGACCTAAAGAGAGATTTAAGAAGTGCCAGGAGGGGGCATGACAAGTCTTTGGCAGGTAGGATATCAAGGATAACCCTGAAGCTTTCTATAGATATGTCAGGAATAAAAGAATGACTAGGGTAAGAGGAGAGAGAGCCAGACAAGGACAGTAGTGGGAAGTTGGCTATTGCAGAAAATATGGAGGTATGGGATTCAGGGTGATTTAGCAGTTTGGATCAGAAATTGGCTGGCTGGAAGAAGACAAAGAGTGGTGGTTGATGGGAAATGTTCAGACTGGAGTCCAGTTACTAGTGGTGTACCACAAGGATCTGTTTTGGGGCCACTGCTGTTTGTCATTTTTATAAATGACCTGGAGGAGGGCGTAGAATGATGGGTGAGTAAATTTGCAGATGACACTAAAGTCGGTGGAGTTGTGGACAGTGCGGAAGGATGTTACAAGTTACAGAGGGACATAGATAAACTGCAGCGCTGAGCTGAGAGGTGGCAAATGGAGGTTAATGCAGAAAAGTGTGAGGTGATTCATTTTGGAAGGAATAACAGGAAGACAGAGTACTGGGCTAATGGTAAAATTGTTGGTAGTGTGGATGAGCAGAGAGACCTCGGTGTCCATGTGCATAGATCCCTGAAAGTTGCCACCCAGGTTGAGAGGATTGTTCAGAAGGCGTACGGTGTGTTAGCTTTTATTGGTAGAGGGATTGAGTTTCGGAGCCATGAGGTCATGTTGCAGCTGTACAAAACTCTGATGCACCCGCATTTGGAGTATTGCGTGGAATTCTGGTTGCTGCATTATAGGAAGGATGTGGAAGCATTGGGAAGGGTGCAAAGGAGATTTACCAGGATGTTGCCTGGTATGGAGGGAAGATCTTATGAGGGAGGGCTGAGGTATTTGAGGCTGTTTTCGTTAGAGAGAAGAAGATTAAGAGGTGACTTAATTGAGGCATACAAGATGATCAAACGACTAGATAGGGTGCACAGTGAGAGCCTTTTTCCTCGGAAGGTGATGTCGAGTACGAGGGGACATAGCTTTAAATTGAGGGGAGATAGATGTAGGACAGATGTCAGAGGTAGGTTCTTTACTCAGAGAGGCGTAAGGGCGTGGAATGCCCTGCCTGCAACAATAGTGGACTCGCCAACATTAGGGGCATTTAAATGATCGTTGGATACACATATGGATGATAAGGGAATAGTGTAGATGGGCTTTAGAGTGGTTTCACGGTCGGCGTAACATCGAGGGCTGAATTACGCTCTAATGTTCTATGTCCTATGTTCTATGAACCAGCAACATACAGACTGTGGCATCTAATCCACCACCTTAACTGAAAATGCCCCTCTAGCAGATAGACCATCCTGAATTGGAATTAAAGACATGTTAAAAATTATCTACCTAAAATAAGACCAACGGAAATTGGAACCTATCATTTTGAAGTTTTGGAAAAAAAATTAGCTGGGAGATAGGAGAACGTGAAGTGTTGCAGAATATCTGCCCAATGTAGCTGAGAAGCTGGGAGGTGGGAAACTACAGCAGTTCTCCGAGAGTAGGGGCTACGTGAATTCAATGCGTGTTCAAATAAATCTATTATTTTAATATAAACTCGCTGAATTTAAAATTCCGTGCTATTCTGCAGATTGAATCCAGGCCAGATTCCTGATAGATATTGTCAGACTTGCTTAACTGGACAGAGAACATGTTGTACAATGAATAAAGAACCAGAATGAATCATTATCGTGGAAGTAAGTGAATACATGTCTAGCAGTGACCATAATATGAAAGAGGCAGACATTTAGTCCGCAAGACAGGAGTTCCAGATGCTGTGGTTTTAGCATGAATTATGTTTCACATGGACGGAACCAAAAACAAAATTGATACATTCAAGTAGATTAATTATAAACAGACCCACCTAGAGGAAAGAGGGATGGTCTGAAAGAAGTATGTCACGCAGTGCATATCGGCAGAAGATGTCTAAAATGTCAACATCCAGTTGTACCTTTCGTGATGGTCTTTATAATTAGATGCCACGATCAAACAAACAATATTGTAGGAATTGTGACATCTGGTCAATTCAGGACCAATTGCGATTTGATTATGAGGGTGTCCACATTGTGTTGTTACTTGTTATTGAGGACAAGACAAGGGTGGCCTATTAACACACCATGCCCTGCAATTCTGAAACAATGCAGCCAATAACTCTACCACTGGATTTGTGTGTATAGCTGGGTTTTTTCAAAGAATAATAGGGGCTGGTTTAGCACAGTGGACTAACCAGCTGGCTTGTAATGCAGCGCCGGTTCAATTCCCGTGCCGGCCTCTCCGAACAGGCGCCGGAATGTGGCGACTAGGGGTTTTCCAGTAACGTCATTGAAGCCTACGTGTGACAATAAGCGATTATTATTATTAATAATAAAATGATACAGCAGCGAACGATTCTGTACATCTTTTTCTGTTAACTTGTAGTTCGAACTGCAAATACAGCTCAATATTCCTTATACTTTGCGAAATATCACTGAAGTACGTCCTCCAATATCTAACTATCTCTGAACATGAATCCTCTGTTCCCTCAGGGTAACTATTGCATTTTCCTGCCCCATACCTTCAATCAATGCCTCCTGGTTACTGACCCCAAAGGGGACAGGTATCTTCCATTCTCCCTCACTATGTCACGGCTAATTTTGTACGTCTTAATCAGCTGCTCGCCACCCGCCACAGTGCCTCTTCCTCTCCCTTCACCCACATCCGTCAGTGATATCTGCTCTATTGAAAATAACGCAGTCTCACCAATCTCTCTCTACATCTTCGCCCTTGATAGTTTTACAGTGTGCAAAATGTATTGTTTCCTCTTTATTATGTATTTTACCCTGGCATCTGGAGGGACTCACTGAAATGATTGCCAACCTGTCTGGATGTCTGTCTACCAATGGAATCTCCGACAGGACAAATCTTTCAACCTATTGTTGTTGATCCATGTTAGTCATATTCTGATTGCTGCCAAGGTACGGACAGCATGTATTTAATTTTGGTTCATTCTGTTCTAGACTGTGGAAGTCGCTGTATAGGCCAACATTGATTGCTCACTCTTCAGTGTACCCGATGTTCACAGTAACCTCATTACAGTGTTAATGTAAGCCTACTTGTGACAATAATAATAAAGATTATAAAGATTATAAAGAAGTGCGTTTGAGACAGGGCAGGCGATCCGCCTTCTGTAATCGCTAGTGTTCACCTGCGTAAATTCACTGTGCTGTTCAGGAGGGTATTCAGGGCATCCTCGCTTCCTCATGCCTCCACAATTGGCTACTTGTTGAGGGTGGTGCAAACCAAGGGGAAGCATGTACTGTATGCTTCGTGCTATTCATTGGGGTGACCATCATTGTTCCAGAACGATACTGTCCATGTGGTATCGCCTTCCGTGATCCTGAAACAAAGAATGCCTGACCAATATTCCACAGTGGCGCCATAGAACATAGAACATAGAACATAGAACGATACAGCGCAGTACAGGCCCTTCGGCCCACAATGTTGCACCGAAACAAAAGCCATGAGTTTAGACATGCTAACTAACATGCTTGTCTATCTTTTGACATTCCAAAACCCAATCAAATGAGCGAACTGTCATGAAATCCCCACACAGAAGGAAAAGAGCAGCAGATACCAGGCGGCATTAATACCTGGAGGCTCCCCTGCATATCACATCCCATCCTGACTCAAACATATATCCTCGTTCTTTCACTGCCGCTGAGTCAAAATCCAGAAATATCTCCGAACTGCATCGTGGGTGTATCGACTTCTCAGGGGGACTACCGCTTTTTTAAGAACGCAGCTCAGCATCAGCTACTGAAGGCAAGCAGAGATGGGAAATAAATGCTGGCAAACCTGTGGCGCCCATATGCTGTAAATGAATTGTTAAAATAGCTAATGTGGTACTGTTGTTTAAGAAAGGTAGCAGGGATAATCCTGGAAACTATAGGCCGGTGAGCCTCACGTCAGTAGTAGGTAAATTATTGGGGGGAATTGTCAGGCACAGGATTTATACCCATTTAGAAACAAATTAACTCATAAGTGATAGACAGCATGGTTTTGTGAAGGGGAGGTCTTGCCTCACTAACTTGATCGGGTTTTTTGTGGAGGTAACAAAGATGAGCGATGAGGGAAGGGCGGTGGATGTTGTTTACATGGACTTCAGTAAAGCCTTTGACAAGGTGCCTCATGGCAGACTGGTACAAAAGCTGAAGTCACGGGATCAGAGATGAGGTGGTAAGATGGATACAGAACTGGCTCGGTCACAGAAGGCAAAGGGTAGCATTACATAAGACCATAATAACTAGGAGCAGGAGTAGGCCATCTGGCCCCTCGAGCCTGCTCCACCATTCAATACGATCATGGCTGATCATTTGTGCACTCAGCTCCACTTTCCGGCCTGAACACTATAACCCTTTATTCTTCAAAAAAACTATCTGTCTTTATCTTAAAACATTAATAAAGGAGCCTTTACTGCTTCACTGGGCAGGGAATTCCATAGGTTCACAACCCTTTGGGTGAAGAAGTTCCTCCTAAACTCAGTCCTATAATCTACTTTCCCTTATTTTGAGGCTATGCCCCCTAGTTCTGCTTTCACCCGACAGTGGAAACAACCTGTCCGCATCTATCCTATCTATTCCCTCCATATTTTTATATGTTTCTATAAGATCCCCCCTCATCCATCTAAATTCCAACGAGTAAAGTTCCAGTCTACTCCACCTCTCCTCGTAATCCAACCCCTTCAGCTCTGGGATTAACCTAGTGAATCTCCTCTGCACACCCGCCAGTGCCAGTACATCCTTTCTCAAGTAAGGAGACCAAAACTGAACACAATACTCCAGGTGTGGCCGCAGTAACACCTTATACAATTGTAGCATAACCTCCCTAGACTTCAACTCCATCTCTCTAGCAATGAAGGACAAAATTCCATTCACCTTCTTAATCACCTGCTGCACATGTAAACCAACTTTTTGCGATTCATGCACTAGCACACCCAGCTCTCTCTGCACAGCAGAATATTTTAATATTTTATCATTTAAATAATAATCCCTTTTGCTGTTATTCCTACAAAAATGGATAACCTCACATTTGTCAACATTGTATTCCACCTGCCAGACTTTAGCCCATTCACTTAGCCTATCCAAATCCCTCTGCAAACTTCCAGTATCCTCTGCACTTTTTGCTTTACCACTCATCTTAGTGTCGTCTGCAAGCTTGGACACATTGCCCTTGGTCCCCAACTCCAAATCATCTATGTGAATTATGAACAATTGTGGGCCCAACACTGATTCCTGAGGGACACCACTGGCTACTGATTGCCAACCAGAGAAACACCCATTAATCCCCACTCTTTGCTTTCTATTAATTAACCAATCCTCTATCCATGCTACTACTTTCCGCTTAATGCCATGGATCTTTATCTTATGCAGCAACCTTTTGTGTGGCACCTTGTCAAAGACGTTCTGGAAATCCAGATATACCACATCCTTGGCTCCCCGTTATCTGCCGCACTGCCGTCCTCAAAAAATTCCACTAAATTAGTTAGGCATGACCTGCCCTTTATGAACCCATGCTGCGTTTGCCCAAGGGACAATTTCCACCCAGATGCCTCGCTATTTCTTCCTTGATGATAGATTCCAGCATCTTCCCTACTACTGAAGTTAAGCTCACTGGCCTATAATTACCCGCTTTCTGCCTACCTCCTTTTTTAAACAGTGGTGTCACGTTTGTAATTTCCAATCCGCCGGGACCACCCGAGAGTCAAGTGAATTTTGGTGAATTATCACTATTGCATTTTCAATTTCCCTAGCCATCTCTTTCAGCACTCTGGGATGAATTCCATCAGGGCCAGGAGAATTGTCTACCGTTAGCCCCATTAGCTTGCCCATCACTACCTCCTTAATGATAATAATCCTCTCAAGGTCCTCGCCTGCCAAAGCCTCATTTCTATCAGTCACTATCATGTTATTTGTGTCTTCCACTATGAAGACCGACCCAAAAAACCTGTTCAGTTCCTCAGCCATTTCATCATCTCCCATTATTAAATCTCCCTTCTCATCCTCTAAAGGACCAATATTTACCTTAGTCACTCTTTTTTGTTTTATATATTTGTAGAAATTTTACTATCTGTTTTTATATTCTGAGCAAGTTTACTCTCATAATCTATCTTACTCTTCTTTATAGCTTTTTTAGTAGCTTTCTGTTGCCCACTACAGATTTCACAGTCCTCTCGTCTCCCACTAATTTTGCCACTTTGTAAGCTTTTTCCTTCAATTTGATACTCTCCCTTATTTCCATAGATATCCACGGTCGATTTTCCCTCTTTCTACTCTCCTTCCTTTTTGTTCGTATAAAAAATTGTTTGGAAGGTTCTCCACTGTTCCTCAACTGTTTCACCATAAAGTCTTTGCTCCCAGACTACGTTAGCTAGCTCTTCTCTCATCCCATTATAATCTCCTTTGTTTAAGCACAAAACACTCGTGTTTGATTTTACCTTCTCACCCTCCATCTGTATTTTAAATTCCACCATATTGTGATTGTTCCTTCCGAGAGGATCCCTAACTATGAGATCATGAATCAATCCTGTCTCATTACATAGGACCAGATCTAGGACCGCTTGTAGGTTCCATTACATACTGTTCGAGCACACTATCGCGGATACATTCTATAAACTCCTTCTCAAGGCTGCCTTGACCGAACTGGTTAAACCAATCGACATGTCAATTAAAATCCCCCATGATAACTGCTGTACCATTTCGACATGCATCAGTTATTTCTTTGTTTATTGCCTGCCCCACCATAATGTTACTATCTGGTGCTCTTAGAGTTCTCCGATCAGTGACTTTTTCGCCTTACTATTCCTGATTTCCTCCCAAATGGATTCAATCCTATCATCCATAGCACCGATGTCATCCCTTACTATTGCCTGGATGTCATCCTTAAATAACAGAGCTACACCACCTCCCTTACCATCCACTCTGTCCTTCTGAATAGTTTGACACCCATGGAATTTAACTCCCTGTGCTAAACCAGCCCTATCATGTTTCACTCTGTTAAATTAAATTATATGTAAATGATGTAAATGTTCTATGTGTAACACCTTATGGGTTCAATCGAATGGGAAGATCTGGACTGACATTCAAAGGCAAACTTGTGATCAGCATAGGACATCGCCACTTTAGGAAAAGTATTAATGGGACGTCTCACAGGCAGAATGGACACCCCCCGATTACATTGGCACAATCCAGTCACACCCAGATTATGTGGTTATAAATGCAGCAAATCTTCCGAGTAAGCTTTCAGAACACTTCCACGCCAGCTTTCTGATCTAGATCCCGAGGAATTCTGAGGAAGATGGGAAGAGCGGTGCTTTCCCTGCTATGTTTCCTGCTGACGACTCAGTTCATCACTTCTGATGACATTTTCGCCAAAAGAGGACCCGAAGGTTGATGAATTTCCTCATCTTCCAGCAGCTATTGTTCAGCAGGGTGTAAACCAAATGTTTTCCTTTATTTGTCTCACTTTTATTACTTATTAATTATATTACTGCACAGGAATTGGACGTTTCTGGCAAGGGGATTAACCCTTCTTGAGCTCTAAATCCCGAGATGCAGTGGAGGGCAGTGCTTTCCCTCCAGTACGAATACCCCATACCGTGCTGTTATTGGGCCTTTATTAGGCACAGAAATCAGTGAAGGTTTTAATTCCAATCGGGCTGATGGGCGTCATGGTGAGGCGACATGTATGTGTGCATGTTCCCATACAGAGGCTGTCATTGTCCATCTATCTGGTGGAGGTGGCGCTTTGGAAAGTTGCTGTGGAAGGAGATTTGATGAGTTTCTTCAGGGAATCTTGGAGGGGCCCACGCACTGCTGCCGCCATGCGGCGGGCTTGATAGTGGGCGTCGCGGAGGGGGGGGGTGAGGGGTGCGGCGTGGCGTAAAGGAAGTGGATATTATGGGTTGCGGCTGCAGTGCTCATCAAACCAGACGGTTTCTCATGTGGAGCCTCTTTAATTTTGTGAGGGTCACTCACCCAGGTCATGGGACAATATTTGATCATCAGCTAAATTTTGCTTTGATAAGTACGTACTGCTTTGAGGAATAAGCAGGTGAGTTACCCGCCGTCAAATGAGAAACCTCTGGGGCGTCATTCTCCGACCCCCCGCCGGGTTGGAGAATGGCCGATGGCCGCCGTGAATCCCGCCCCCGCCCCCACCGAAGTCTCCGCTCCCGGAGATTGGGCGGGGGCGGGAATCCGGCCGCGCCGGTTGGCGGGACCCCCCGCTGGATTCTCCGGCCCGGATGGGCCGAAGTCCCGCCCAGGAATTGCCTGTCCCGCGGGCGTAAATCAAACCTGGTATTTACCGGCGGGACCAGGCGGCGTGGGCGGGCTCCGGGGTCCTGGGGGGGGGGGGGGGGGCCGCGGGGCGATCTGACCCCGGGGGGTGCCCCCACGGTGGCCTGGCCCGCGATCGGGGCCCACCGATCCGTGGGTGGGCCTGTGCCATGGGGGCACTCTTTCCCTTCCGCCTCCGCCACGGTCTCCACCATGGCGGAGGCGGAAGTGACTCTCCCCACTGCGCATGCGCGGGAAACTGTCAGCGGCCACTGACACTCCCGCGCATGCGCCGCATTTCCGCGCCAGCTGGCGGGGCAACAAACGCCATTTCCGCCAGCTGGCGGGGCGGAAATCCCTCCGGCGTCGGCCTAGCCCCTCAATGTTGGGGCTAGGCCGCCAAAGATGCGGAGACTTCTGCACCTTTTTGCCGGCGCGATGCCCGTCTGATTTGCGCCGGCTTTGGCGCCAGTCGGCGGGCATCCCGCCGTTGGGGGAGAATTTCGCCCCTGATCTCCTCTTGTGTTCACATGATTAACCCGGCTAGTCCAAACATATTTCACCTCCCGGGATAATCTCATGTAGCTAAACTGGCGGATTCAGCGGCATTAATGCCGTTCAATCTCAAGGGCCGATATTTGGAGTCTCTCCTGTAAAAATGGAATAACATGGCATTTCACTGACAGAGAAACAAATACACATGTTTGCTCGATCCGATTAACCTGGCAGATTCCATAAAGGTGGGGGGTTATGCGACCTGCGGTTCAAGGAAACAAATTACATTAAATGGGTATCTGTCCGATAAAAATAGGAACTGAGTGAAAACGTTTTGCGTTACTTTCTCAGGCAACATGGCCGGACACTTTCCATCCTGTGAAATTCCATTCGCTGTTCATGGCACTTTGCGACTTGCAGGGTTCCCTATAATACAGAGCTGGACGTCCACACCCCGATGTTAAAGATCCATTCTGCTTGGTGAGCGGCAAGATTCTACAGAAATCGTTCGACATAATAGTTCGAACTTGACATTGCTCTGTTCCAGATCTCAGAAAGCGCGGTTATTATTTGATCCACGCTGCTAAAATCCACCTGGGCTGTACTTTACGGAGAGGGAGAGAGATGTGCAGTTTTATTCAGAGAGTTGAATATATGTGTTTCATCTTTAGTTCGAATATCACCGACAACCCCACAGTTTAAACACTCATTTCTGTCCTAATAGCTACAAGGATATTAATTAATTATTTTGCCATCTATAATTCCAGATATCTGCAGCCAGATCGGAAAGGGTATATGCAGGGATGGCAGATGTTACGTACAAAACGTGGACTTCGGAGCATGTGAACTATTGGGATCGTGCTGCATTTCAATCCTGTGAACGCTGCAGTGACTGAACTTCAATAGCCAACGCTCTCAAAATCAGGAATGAATGGATAACTTTAACCTGGGGGAAACAAAAACAGCTGGCACCATGTCTCTGCTGTCTGCATAATTTGCTGTACTCAGAAATAAAATTACATCTTTGATCACAGCCCATCCCTTATTTCCCTTTAGTATCAGGGTGCCTGAGGATAAAGTTCTTGGTGTGGAATTAGGGTTAAATAATATAGAGTGTGAGAAATACCGCTCACCTTTTAATAATTTACACTTAGTCAAATTCTGAAGAAGTATTTATTATCGATCTTGCAAGAGCGGGTGCCTCCAGTAAGCAACAGCAGACACAAAGAATTCACACATCATCACTTTGTTATATACAATCCATGAAAATACAATCCGTGAGAAACAATCCGTGAGAAATACATCCCACAAACTATAGAAAGGGCAGTTCCCTTAACAGTGATCCCTTATTTGGCCTCCCCCTTGCATAGTGGTTTCTGTCAGCTCCTGGTATATCCTTGGACCGTCAGTTAAAGATAAGAATGAGGCCCCCTGCTTGCACCTGCTATCTTCCCCCTTGCTTAGCAATTTCTGTTATTGTACATCCCGTTCTTCCCCGAAGGTCAGCCTTGTACATAGTTACAACAACTCGCTCACTATAGCTTACTCAGAACTTGACATGTTAATTTTCCCATCAGGCCTCATTGTTGACATCTTAATTGTGAACCAGAGTTTATACATGTAAAAACAACACAAAATGTTCATTTCTCACAAGAGGAATTTCACGAAACATGAAGGAGGAGAAAACATCAGGGATCTCGGCGAGAGACTGGGCTTGGGAAGAGTTCACACAGTTATATCTCGGCTACTTCAAGTTATCGCCACCATCTTCTGAAGGGTAACTCGGGATGGGCAATAAATGTGGCCTATTCAGCGACGCCCACACTCCGTAAATTAATTTTAAAAAACGTTGAGTACATCTTAAAATCAGTCTTTTTCCTTGAAACAATAAATATGCCGCCCACCTAATCGTGCAAAAGGCCTGTATCAGGTTTTGCATAAACCACTGTTACTGACGCCCCCTATGCCAACCTCTCCACCAATCTGAGTAGATTTCCTCAATACCCTTTCTCCTCTCAACTAATTTTTTTTCAAATGAAAAAGTTAGCTTCCAATTTCTGCTCATCTCATTTTAGGTTTGAAGGACCTCTTCCCCTCAATAGTTCCAAACACATGATGGTCTCTAGATTGAAGCAGAACCTGCAGATAGTGGTGTCGCCATGCACCTGCTAACCTGGTCATTATAGGCAGCAAAGGCCGCTATTTGGCAAGTTGCTTTCAAATGAGCCATACCGACTTGGTAAAATGTATCCTGTAGATGTTATATATTTAACTCATTGTCTGCCAGTGGCAGGGCGATTACATACTCTAGCTGATGGATGGTTTGCCTCCGAAGCTTCCTGGGGTGATGGCCGCCTTCGTGAGCATTTTTGAGCTGCATTCATCCAGGCAAGTGGAGAGGATTCCATTACACTGGCAAAGTCTATTTAATGCATGATGCACAGGCTTTGGATAGTCAGGAGGTAGCGCACAATTCAAAAGCAATCACCTATTTTCTTTAGTTACGTTTCGTGTCAACGGTGAGACAAGACATTCGAGGGAATATCTGTAGATGATTTCGCAGATGGCCATTGCCTACACTTGTGCAGCCCAAATGAAACGTTTTGTCGTGTCAGCCGAAGCCAGAATGTTGTAGAAGATTTGTAGAAAGCACAGCCCACTTCAATGTGGAGCTATTCCGAATTGGAATGAACACTGTGCTTTCATAAATTAACATTGTTGACTTTCTGATGGAGGGAATATTACTGAGGAAGCAGCTGTAAATGGTTGGGTCTGGGACAGTGCCCCGAGAAACATGTACATGCGTTACCAGGCTCCAAGTAAAGGCAAACGTCTGTCTGACGCTGGGTAGTGTATGTTGTAGCGCACAAAGACTCCATGAGACGAATAGAGTGAAGTCGATGAGGCTTTATTAAGCGTGTCTGTTCCCCCGCAGCTCGATAGTAAACTGGCATGCGGGGGAAGACTCCGGCTTCTTATACTCCGCCTTCAGGGCGGAGCTTGAGGTCAACGGCCAACCAGGACCCGGGATCTGTCAGCCAATGACATTAGGGCTTCCAGTCCCACATGACCCCCAATACATACTACCACATTCACCCCTTGTCAAAAATGAACCCGGCGGGGTGATGCTTCGTATGGTGGTAAGGGTTTACAGGGCTGGTCCTGGGAGGATAGAACATCCACATGGCAATACAGTATTGGACAATTTTGTCCTGTTGCAACTATTTACAGAGGGTATAGGAAAGAAAAGCAAAATGTTCTTTGAACAGGCCATCTTTGTTTTACATCGACGCCACGAGTCGGTCGGGCGGTCTGGTTGTCCGTGTCGATCGCCTCAGCCCCGGCGGTGGTGGTGGTGCTTGTACCAGTGTTGTCGCCTCCAGGAGCCGTACGGTTTCAGCTGTCGGTGCAAAGGGGAGGGGGACCGATCCTCCTGGGAAGGGGGCGGTCGCGGGGTGCGGCGGTGGCAGGAAGGGGGGCGGTTGGGTTGATGGTGTCGGGGGGGTGTGCGTGTTGCCGGCGGGCGCCAGATCCCGCAGGGAGACCGTGTCCTGTCGGCCGTCGGGGTACTCCACGTAGGCGTACTGGGGGTTTGCGTGGAGGAGGTGAACCCTTTCGACCAACGGGTCCGCCTTATGTGCCCGCACATGCTTTCGGAGCAGGATGGGTCCTGGGGCCGCCAGCCAGGTCGGCAGCGACGTTCCAGAGGAGGACCTCCTAGGGAAGACAAGGAGATGCTCGTGAGGCGTTTGATTAGTGCTCGTACATAATAACGACCGGATGGAATGGAGAGCGTCCGGGAGGACCTCCTGCCACCGTGAAACTGGGAGATCCCTGGACCGTAGGGCCAGGAGGACGGCCTTCCAGACCGTGCCGCTCTCCCTTTCTACTTGCCCGTTCCCCTGGGGGTTGTAGCTGGTCGTCCTGCTTGAGGCTATGGCCTTGCTGAGCAGGAACTGGCGCAGCTCGTCACTCATGAAAGAGGACCTCCTGTCGCTGTGGACGTATACGGGGTAACCGAACAGTGTGAAGATGCTGTTCAGGGCTTTAATGACAGTGGCCGCGGTCATGTCAGAGCAGGGAATGGCAAAAGGGAAGCGGGAGTATTCGTCCACTACATTAAGAAAATATGCGTTGCGGTCAGTGGAGGGGAGGGGCCCTTTGAAATCGAGACTGAGGCGTTCAAAGGGGCGGGAAGCCTTAATCAGGTGCGCTCCATCTGGCCTGAAAAAATGCGGCTTGCATTCCGCGCAGATGTGGCAGTCCCTTGTGACTGTACGGACCTCCTCTAAAGAGTATGGGAGATTGCGGGACTTGGTGAAGTGGTAAAACCGAGTGACCCCCGGGTGGCAGAGGTCCTCGTGGAGGGTTTGGAGGCGGTCAATTTGTGTGTTGGCACATGTGCCGCGGGATAGGTAATCGGACGGCTCGTTCAGCTTTCTGGGACGGTA
This sequence comes from Scyliorhinus torazame, assembly GCF_047496885.1. Taxonomy (NCBI): domain Eukaryota; kingdom Metazoa; phylum Chordata; class Chondrichthyes; order Carcharhiniformes; family Scyliorhinidae; genus Scyliorhinus; species Scyliorhinus torazame. Next base: position 35,515,383 of record NC_092725.1, read on the forward strand.
CAAGATCTCATAGTTGAAGGTGGAGAGCTCGATCCTCCACCTTAAGATCTTGTCATTTTTAATTTTGCCCCGCTGTGCATTATCGAACATGAAAGCTACCGACCGTTGGTCAGTGAGGAGAGTGAATCTCCTGCCGGCCAGGTAATGCCTCCAATGTCGCACAGCTTCCACTATGGCTTGGGCTTCCTTTTCCACTGAGGAGTGGCGGATTTCTGAGGCGTGGAGGGTTCGGGAGAAAAAGGCCACGGGTCTGCCCGCTTGGTTAAGGGTGGCCGCTAGAGCTACGTCGGAGGCGTCGCTCTCGACCTGGAAGGGGAGGGACTCGTCGATGGCGCGCATCGTGGCCTTTGAGATATCCGCTTTGATGCGGCTGAAGGCCTGGCAAGCCTCTGTCGACAGAGGGAAGGTCGTGGTCTGTATTAGGGGGCGGGCCTTGTCTGCGTACTGGGCGTAGTACGAAAAGAACCCCAAGCAGCGTTTCAGTGCTTTTGGGCAGTGCGGGAGGGGGGATTCCATGAGAGCGCGCATACGTTCGGGGTCGGGGCCTATTATCCCATTGCGTACTATGTAGCCCAGAATGGCTCGCCGGTCGGTGCTAAAAACGCACTTGTCCTCGTTGTACGTGAGGTTCAAGGCTCTGGCGGTCTGGAGGAATTTCTGGAGGTTGGCGTCGTGGTCCTGCTGATCGTGGCCGCAGATTGTCGAGATACGGGAACGTGGCCCGCAACCCATGTTGATCAACCATTCGGACCATCTCCCGTTGGAAGACCGAGACCCCATTTGTGACGCCAAAAGGGACCCGTAGGAAATGGTATAATCGCCCGTCTGCCTCGAAGGCTGTGTACTTGCGGTCACTTGGGCGGATGGGGAGCTGATGGTAGGCGGACTTGAGGTCCACGGTGGAGAAGACTTTATATTGGGCAATCCGATTGACCATGTCAGATATGCGGGGGAGAGGGTACGCGTCTAGTTGTGTGTACCTGTTGATGGTCTGGCTATAGTCAATGACCATCCTTTGTTTCTCCCCTGTCTTCACTACTACCACCTGCGCTCTCCAGGGACTATTGCTGGCCTGGATTATGCCCTCCTTTAGTAGCCGCTGGACTTCGGACCGAATGAAGGTCCGGTCCTGGGTGCTGTACCGTCTGCTCCGAGTGGCGACGGGTTTGCAATCCGGGGTGAGGTTCGCAAACAAGGACGGGGGTTGCACCTTGAGGGTAGCGAGGCCGCAAATAGTGAGTGGGGGTATGGGGCCGCCGAATTTGAACGTAAGGCTCTGTAGATTACATTGGAAATCTAATCCCAGCAAGGTGGGGGCACAGAGTTGGGGAAGGACGTTAAGTTTGTAGTTTTTGAACTCCCTCCTCTGCACCGTAAGGGTAACTATGCAGAATCCCTGGATCTGTACGGAGTGGGATCCTGCAGCTAGGCAAATCTTTTGTGCGCTGGGATAGGTGGTCAAGGAACAGCGTCTTACCGTGTCGGGGTGTATAAAGCTTTCCGTGCTCCCGGAGTCGACTAGGCATGGCGTCTCGTGGCCGTTAATTAGGACCGTTGTCGTCGTCGTCTGGAGTGTCCGGGGCCGAGCCTGATCGAGCGTAATCGAAGCGAGCCGTGGTTGTAGTAGTGGAGTGGGGTCCGTTGTTGCCGTCCAAGATGGCGTCGGGGATGGACAAAATGGCCGCCCCATACATCGCACGTGGCTGGGGGGTCACAAGATGGCGGCGGGGGTGGACAAAATGGCCGCCCCATGCGTCGTACAGGTCTGGGGCGGTCCAAGATGGCGGCGCCCCTCCTCCCCTCGTGGTGGTCGGGACCCAAAATGGCGGCGGCTGCGGGTCGCACATCGGCGCCCCTCCTCCCCTCGTGGTGGTCGGGACCCAAAATGGCGGCATCTGCGGGTCGCCATCTGGGGGGGCTGGGGAGCGCTAGGACCCCGAGCGCTAGGACCGCGCGGAGCTCCCTCACCGCGAGCACTAGGACCGCGAGCGCTAGGACCGCGCGGAGCTCCCTCACCGGGGACAGCGGTGGTCGGGGCCCAAGTCGGCTGCGCCGGCGGGTCAGGCATGGGGCCGCGAGCGCAAGGACCGCGAGGAGCTCCCTCACCGGGGACAGCGGTGGTCAGGGTCCAAGTAGGTGGCGCCGGCGGGTCAGGCGTGGGGCGCAGGACAGGGGTTAGGGTGGCGTTAGGGACGCGAAAAACTCCCACCTCTCCGTGGAGAGTGTTGGCCGGGACCCAAAGCGGTAGCGCCGGCGGCGGGTCATACATGGGCTGCGGGGAGGGGGGTTGGGGAGCGTAGGCGGCGTGCAGGGCTCCCAGTTCTCCCGGGACCGCGGTGGTCGGGACCCAGAGCGGCTGCGCCTGCGGGTCGTACATGGCGTGCTGGGGGGGGTTGGGACGCATAGACTGCTTGCAGGGCTCCCTGTGCTCCCGGGACGGCGGCGACCTCGTGGGACCGGCACACAACCGCATAATGGCCCTTTTTTCCACAGCTTTTGCAGATGGCTGCGTGGGCCGGACAGCGCTGTCGGGGGTGTTTCGCCTGGCCGCAGAAATAACAGCGGGCGCCCCCGGTGCGACTCGGCGTTTGGACTGCGCAAGCCTGTGGGGTGTCCGGGGGGGGAGGGGGGGTGGGGGGTTTGCCGCGACGGGTACGTACGGGGCCCAATGGCCTGCCGCGCGGTCGGGGCCGTAGGCGCGGGTATTACGCGCGGCCACGTCTAGGGAGGCTGCTAGGGCCCGTGCCTCTGAGAGTCCTAGCGACTCTTTTTCTAGAAGTCTTTGGCGGATTTGGGAGGATTGCATACCTGCCACAAAAGCGTCGCGCATTAACATGTCCGTGTGTTCGTTTGCGTTCACCGACGGGCAGCTGCAGGCTCGTCCCAAAATCAGCAGCGCGGCGTAGAACTCGTCCATCGATTCTCCGGGAGCTTGCCGTCTCGTCGCGAGCTGGTAGCGAGCGTAGATTTGGTTAACTGGGCGAACGTAGAGACTTCTGAGTGCTGTGAACGCCGTCTGGAAATCGTCGGTGTCTTCAATGAGGGTGAAAATCTCCGTGCTCACCCTCGAGTGCAGGACCTGCAGTTTTTGTTCGTCTGAGACTCGGCCGGTGGCCGTTCTGAGGTAGGCCTCGAAGCAAGTCTGCCAGTGTTTGAAGGCTGCTGCCGCGTTCACTGCGTGGGGGCTGATCCTCAGGCATTCTGGAATGATCCTGAGCTCCATAGTCCTTTTTAGGCACGCTTAATAAATTGTAGCATACAAAGACTCCATGAGACGAATAGAGTGAAGTCGATGAGGCTTTATTAAGCGTGTCTGTTCCCCCGCAGCTCGATAGTAAACTGGCCTGCGGGGGAAGACTCCGGCTTCTTATACTCCGCCTTCAGGGCGGAGCTTGAGGTCAACGGCCAACCAGGACCCGGGATCTGTCAGCCAATGACATTAGGGCTTCCAGTCCCACATGACCCACAATACATACTACCACATATGTCCATGCAGATTTCTCCTGGTCCCCGACAAACATTTCCGTCAGGCGCCAATATGCTTTTCTGAGAGCTGTTCTCAAGAATGTCTACTGGTTTTGTTTTAATATTCGAAAAATGCATTTTGGTTTACAAGGGTTCCTTTTACGTTCACAATCATTCTTTTATTCGGGGATGCAGTCACAGAGCGATATCACTCTGTTCATTTTTCTGAAATGTATGGTGTTAGAATTCACACAGAAACAACATTATAAGCATTCATCAGAATGCCCAATACTCACCATCCTGCATTAAACTGGTAAAACAAAACAGAGCACATATAGAAAGCTTTAATTCCCTGGATACCATTGGATTTAAATCGGCATGAAGCAACAAGCATAGGTTTGGCACTTTGTATTCCATTTTTGGAAATAACAAACAAGCACACGTCATTGAGTTTGCATTAAACAAAATGGATAATCATTGAAATCGAGAAATTTCAATAATTTAAGAAGCAGAAGATTCTGGAAGAAAATCAGCATGTGTGGAAACATCTGTGCAGTAATTAATTCAGAGTATTATTTTTGTTTATGTTTTCCAGCATTCACAGTACTTGACATGTATTTGACGGGACATTGTCATAGAAGCATATCATATAATTTACAGTGCTGAAGGAGGCCATGAGGCTCATCAAGTCTGCAACGGCCATGGAAAGAGCACACTACTGAAGCCCACACTTCCAACCAATCCCCATAAGCCAGTAACCCCACCAAACCATTTTGGACTCTCAGGGCAATTTAGCATGGCAATCCACCTAACCTGCACATCTTTGGACTGTTGGAGGAAACCGGAGCACCCGGAGGAAACCCACGCAGACACGGGAAAACGTGCAGACTCCGCACAGACAGTGACCCAAGCCGGGAATCGAACCTGGGACCCTGGAGCTGTGAAGCAACTGTGCTATCCACTGTGCTGCCCGTGAGATCGTTGTGGTTTGAACTCTTTATCTAACGGAGGGAGTGCCATGAACTCAAAATAAATAAACTCGGCTGTATTCTGGACCATAAGACAATTAGAATTAAGAACAAAAGTGCGCCATTCAGTACTTTGTGCCTGTTCCATTATTTCATTTATACTCATTTAACACTCACCAAGTTAACTTTACTGCCTTCTCTCCGTAACCCTGATTTGCCCTACTCATTCAAAACCTATCGACCTTGATCTTCAAGATGTACATGGACTCGGGCACCACGTCACAGTATTGTTTGCAACCGTGGTCAACCAGAATGCTTGAGGGATCTGGGCCGCCTGCAGAAATCCCCTCATCACAAGCATCAGACTTCAGTAAATTTGATTAACTCCACAAGATTAACAGATACAACAAAAAACAAAGAACATAGAACAAAAAAAAATACAGCACATAGTTCGATTCCGGCTTGGGTCACTGTCTGTGCGGAGTCTGCACATCCTCCCCGTGTGTGCGTGGGTTTCCTCCGGGTGCTCCGGTTTCCTCCCACAGTCCAAAGATGTGCAGGGTAGGTGGATTGGCCATGATAAATTACCCTTAGTGTCCAAAAATTGTCCTTAGCGTTGGGTGGGGTTACTGGGTTATGGGGATAGGGTGGAGGTGTTGACCTTGGGTGGGGTGCTCTTTCCAAGAGCCGGTGCAGACTCGATGGGCCGAATAGCCTCCCTCTACACTGTACATTCTATGACAGGAACAGGCCATTCGGCCCTCCAAGCCCGTGCCGACCATGCTGCCCGACTAAACTACAATCTTCTACACTTCCTGGGTCCGTATCCCTCTATTCCCATCCTATTCATGTATTTGTCAAGATGCCCCTTAAATGTCCCTATCGTCCCTGCTTCCACCACCTCCTCCGGCAGCGGGTTCCAGGCACCCACTACCCTCTGTGTAATAAACATGCCTCGTACATCTACTCTAAACCTTGCCGCTCGCACCTTAAACCTCTGCCCCCTAGTAATTGACCCCTCTACCCTGGGGAAAAGATCGTTGGAAGACATTGGGTGCAACAAAGCCTATGAACCGACACAACATTTGGGCTGTATCACTGGAAGTTCTCCAGATCCAGCTACGGATCTGAAAAAGATTTTCAAGTATGATTAAAGTACTGACATCGACCCGGCAGGTAAAGAGTTGTCAAGGTGTTTTTTCAGAAACAACTGGAAACACTCATGCGGCCTTATTGCCACCCGAATGGTCTAATGTCAACGATCAGTAAAAAAGCTGGAACATATTGATAACTGTTCTTCAACGTGGGCTAATTATGGAAGGGTCATTCATGTTTACTCCCTTAATTACCCTATCTTTTATACTTGCCTTTACTTGCTTTTATCTATGGATGATTCATAGACATGTGTCTTTAAGGCTCGCAGAAGAATCCAAAAGTTACAGGAGAGATAACTCTACTAATCTGTGGCGGTCAAAACAAGAGTTGCAGACTTACCGACACCGGACAGGGATATGGGGTTGAGACTCGATTTAATTGCTTGGCTGCTGGCCAACGATTTGGCCCAAAGGCCGTTTTCTGCCTGGTAACAGGGATCAATAGTCCCATTGGAATGCTTTTCAGAGTCCCAGGGAGCTTCAGTTTTGATTGTGGCAGCACAGAGGCTAGAGTGCTATGAATATCTCCAGAAAGCTTGCTGCGAGTGCTGTCTCTTTCTCCAGGCAAGCTATTTTGAGTGCTGTATTTCTGAAGCTACACTGAAACCATTACAGGCTGTGCAAACAAAGATCAGGTCCTGCTATCTCTGTCCAGGAAAGCTGTGTGTACTGCAGTCTGCAAACTACAGTGAAACAAAATGAATGATTCGACAGAGAAGACCATTACAGGCTACATACTGAGACTTGAATCTCTGAGGTTGCTTTCAAGGAAGCTGTGCATAACAATCATAATCTAAAACAAATACTCTTTTTTGAGTTGCTTATGCCTTTTATCCCTTTCCATCCCTCTTTGTGTCTGTCTTGTGGATGGGTGCAGAACCTGGGAAGTTAAGATAAAGTGGGAATTAGGTATTCATTAATCGTTAACCCGTTGTATTTGCTGCATATTTCATTATTGTTCTTGGTGTAAATAAATAACAATTGTGTTTGTGTTGACAAACCTGATGATTTTAAGTGTTGGGCAGCCAAGAGCCAATGACCACGGGTACTTTTCTCAGAATTGTTGCACAATTCATTTGTGTTGTGACTCCAGTCAAGTGGGGCTGGAACTAACTTTGCACTGAGTAGCTCCATTAGCTGTATCCATATGCTAGCGCAATTCTGAGCACAAATAAATACGTTTTTGTTTTGCTTTACGCACGTGAAGTTGGAGACAGCCTGAGTGAGATAGGCAGAGTGGTGATTAAAAGTTAGTAATTTGGAGCAGTGTGGTAATTCGGTGAAGAGTGGGAGGAGGTGCTTTTTCCCTTTTTGTTTCGTTTTCTTTCTTCTTGCTTTGCAACTGTTAATCTGCAGGGAGCGATCCAGAGATCATCCTGGGAAGGTAAATGATATAATGATCTGCCTTGCATATCTGCAGAAATAAGTGAAGGCAAGAGTTTAATAAGTTTTCTTAAAAAAAATAATTGGTGGTAGAAATGTCGGTCAGTGGGGTAAGTTTTGCACTTGTGAGATGTGAGAGATCCGTGATGCTTCCAGCATCTCGGACGACTACATCTGCAGGAAGTGTACCCAATTGCAGCTCCTTACAGACTGCATGGATAGGTTGCAGCAGCAGCTGGGTGCACTTAGGAGCATGAAGGTTGCGGAAAGCATCATACACTTACGTTTTAGTGATGTGGTGACACCCGAGGTACAGGCAGCCAGATGGGTGACCGCTAGAATGGGCAGTCAGCAGGAATCCCCGATGGTTGTCCCCCACTCTAACAAGTATAACGTTTTGGATACTGTTTGGGGGGGGGCTATCATGGGGTAAGAGCAGCAGCAGCCAGAACAGTGGCACCACGGTGGGCTCTGTTGTTAAGCAGGGTGGGACAAAGAGCACGAGAGCAAACGTTATAGGGGACTCTATGTAGGGGTACAGATATGCGCTTTTGCGTACGTGAGACTCCAGGATGGTATGCTGCCTCCCTGGCGCCAGGATCCAGGATGTCTCTGAACGGGCAGAAAGCATTTGGAAGGGACAAGTTGAACAGCCAGAGGTTGGAGTACACATAGGTACTAAAAGCATAGGCTGGAAGAACGATGGGGTCCTGCAGAAAGAGTTCAGGGAGTTAGACAGTAAGTGAAAACGCAGGACCTCTAGGGTTGTACTCTCAGGTGTACTCCCAGTGTCATGTGCAAGCGACTCTAGAAATGCAGCTGAATACTTGGCGAAACTGGTGATGTAGGAGGGATTGATATATGCAGATTTCTGGATCATTGGGATCTCTTCCAGGGCAGATGTCATATGTACAAGTAGGACGGGTTGGATTAAAACTGGACGGGCCCCAATATCCTGGCTGGGAGGTTTGCTCGAGTCACTCGGGAGGATTTAAACTAGCACGGCAGTGGGGTGGGAACCAGACCAGTAGCTTAGCTTATGTATGAACTGAAGGGGTAAGAGAGAATAAAAATAAGAAAACAACATCACCCTTCTGCTCAAACGCAGTGGTCTGAAGTGTATTTGTTTTAAGGCCAGAAGTACAGCAGGTAAGGCAGACGAACTTAGAGCACTGATTAGTACTTGGAACAATGATCCTGTGGGTGTCACAGAAACGTGGTTAAAGGAAGAACCGGATTGACAGCTGAATGTTGGAGGATATAGATGCTTCAGGTGAGATAGAGGAGGATGTAAAAGGTGTGGGGAAGTAGCATTACTGGTTGAGGAAAACATTACAGCCGTATAGCGGGAGTACACCTCGGAGGGCTCAGACAATGAGAAAGCCTGGGTAGAGATCAGGAACAGGAAGGGAGCAATCACAATGTTAGCGGTTCAGTACAGCCCCCCCCCCCCCCCCCCCCCGAACTTCCAGTGAAAGATAGAGGAGCTGATAGGTAGAGAGATTTGGAATAGGTGCAAACGTAACAGGTTTGCTGTGTTAGGGGATTTTAACTTCACCGATATTGACTGGATGTGGAGATGTCGGCGTTGGACTGGGGTAAGCACAGTAAGAAGTCTGCTTCACCTTAGCAGTGCTCCGAAAGCTAGTGATTTGAAACAAACCTGTTGGACTTTTCCCTGCTGTTGTAAGACTTCTTACTGTTTTGACTGGGACTCACTTAGTATAGGTGCTTGGATTGGGGAGAGTTTGTAGATGTATCCAGGAAGGTCTTTTGATGCAATATGTAGATAGTCCAACTCCAGAAGGGGCAGCACTGTAAGACCATAAGGCACAGAAGGAGAATTAGGCAACTCGGACCAATCCAGTCTGCTCTGCCTTTCAATCATGGCCGATATTTGTATCATCACCATTCTCCCCCGATGCCCTTATTAATCAAAAACCTATCTATCTCTGTCTTAAAGACATTCAATGATTGGCCTCCGTTGCCTTCTGCGGCAAAGAGTTCCACAGATTCCCCACCCACTGGCTGAAGAAATTCCTCCTCATCTCTGTTTTAAGAATCGCCCCTTTATTCTGAGATTGTGTCCTCTGGTTTTAGTTTTTCCTACAAGAGGAAACACCCTCTCCACGTCCACTCTATCCAGGCCTCGCAGTATCCTGTAAGTATCAATAAAATCCCCCCTCATCCTTCTAAACTCGAACAAGTACAGACCCAGAGACCTCAACCGTTCCTCATAGGACAAGCTGTTCATTCCAAGGGTCATTGTGGTGGACCTCCTCTTGACCCTTTCCATGGCCCGCACATCATACGTTAGATATGGGTCTCAAAACTGCTCACAGTACTCGAAATGGGTTCTGACCAGAGCCTTGAACAGCCTCAGAAGTACATCCTTGTTCTTGTATTATTGCCTTCTTGACAAGAATCCTAACATTGCATTTGCCTTCCTAACTGCCGACTGAACCTTAAGAGAATCGTGAACAAGGACTCCCAAGTCCCTTTGTGCTTCTGATTTATAAAGCATTTCCCATTTAGAAAATAGTCTATGCCTGGTTTAGCTCACTGGGCTAAATCGCTGGCTTTTAAAGCAGACCAAGGCAGGCCAGCAGCACGGTTCAATTCCCGTAACAGCCTTCCTGAACAGGTGCCGGAATGTGGCACTAGGGGCTTTTCACAGTAACTTCATTGAAGCCTACTCGTGACAATAAGCGATTTTCATTTCATTTCATTTTCATTTCATGTCACCGTGAACCAGACAGAATAATCAATGGAAACAAATAACAAGGCAATATTGAGAGTAAGGAATTAACAAGTGAAGTAAGACTCCTTAATTTCAGAACAAATTACTTCAAATATCAGGACCATCAAATCCCCCACCGCCATGGCCATCATTTAGCTGCTGATGCATTTAGAGAGGCCATGCTCTCGATGGGAGAGAATAAAGATTGTCACCAAATTAGCTGAATATGAGATCAAATTAAAATAGTCAGTCTCATAAATACAAAAAAACAATCAGTCGACAGATAACCCCAATTAATGCTTATTGTCTCCAAATATTCCATGCCAAATTCCTCCAGTCTGTCAAAAAGCTGAACAATTATTCCAAATATACAAATGAGCAGCTATCAAAGAACAAAGAAATGTACAGCACAGGAACAGGCCCTTCGGCCCTCCAAGCCCGTGCCGACCATGCTGCCCGACTAAACTACATTCTTCTACACTTCCTGGGTCCGTATCCCTCTATTCCCATCCTATTCATGTATTTGTCAAGATGCCCCTTAAATGTCACTATCGTCCCTGCTTCCACCACCTCCTCCGGTAACGAGTTCCAGGCACCCACTACCCTCTGCATAAAAAACTTGCCTCGTACATCTACTCTAAACCTTGCCCCTCTCACCTTAAACCTATGCCCCCTAGTAATTGACCCCTCTACCCCGGGGAAAAGCCTCTGACTATCCACTGTGTCTATGCCCCTCATAATTTTGTAGACCTCTATCAGGTCGCCCCTCAACCTCCTTCGTTCCAGTGAGAACAAACCGAGTTTATTCAACCGCTCCTCATAGTTAATGCCCTCCATACCAGGCAACATTCTGGTAAATCTCTTCTGCACCTGCTCTAAAGCCTCCACATCCTTCTGGTAGTGTGGTGACCAGAATTGAACACTATACTCCAAGTGTGGCCTAACTAAGGTTCTATACAGCTGCAACATGACTTGCCAATTCTTATACTCAATGCCCCGGCCAATGAAGGCAAGCATGCCGTATGCCTTCTTGACTACCTTCTCCACCTGTGTTGCCCCTTTCAGTGACCTGTGGACCTGTACTCCTAGATCTCTTTGACTTTCAATACTCTTGAGGGTTCTACCATTCATTGTATATCCCCTACCTGCATTAGACCTTCCAAAATGCATGACCTCACATGTGTCTGGATTAAACTCCATCTGCCATCTCTCCGAACAAGTCTCCAAACAATCTAAATCCTGCTGTATCCTCTGACAGTCCTCATCGCTATCCGCAATTCCACCAACCTTTGTGTCATCTGCAAACTTACCAATCAGACCAGTTACATTTTCCTCCAAATCATTTATATATACTACAAACAGCAAAGGTCCCAGCACTGATCCCTGTGGAACACCACTGGTCACAGCCCTCCAATTAGAAAAGCATCCTTCCATTGCTGCTCTCTGCCTTCTATGACCTCACCAGTTCTGTATCCGCCTTGCCAGCTCACCCCTGATCCCGTGTGACTTCACCTTTTGTACTAGTCTACCATGAGGGACCTTGTCAAAGGCCTTACTGAAGTCCATATAGACAACATCCACTGCCCCACCTGCATCAATCAGCTTAGTGACCTCCTCGAAAAACTCTCTCAAGTTAGTGAGACACGACCTCCCCTTCACAAAACCATGCTGCCTCTCACTAATACGTCCATTTGCTTCCAAATGGGAGTAGATCCTGTCTCAAAGAATTCTCTCCAGTAATTTCCCTACCACTGAAGTAAGGCTCACCGGCCTGTAGTTCCCTGGATTATCCTTGCTACCCTTCTTAAACAGAGGAACAACATTGGCTATTCGCCAGTCCTCCGGGACATCACCTGAAGACAGTGAGGATCCAAAGATTTCTGTCAAGGCCTCAGCAATGTCGCCTCCAGCCTCCTTCAGTATTCTGGGGTAGATCCCATCAGGCCCTGGGGACTTATCTACCTTAATATTTTTTAAGACACCCAACACCTCGTCTTTTTGGATCTCAATGTGACCCAGGCTCTCTACACACCCTTCTCCAGACTCAACATCTACCAACTTCTTCTCTTTGCTGAATACTGATGCAAAGTATTCATTTCGTACCTTGCCCATTTCCTCTGGCTCCACACATAGATTCCCTTGCCTATCCTTCAGTGGGCCAACCCTTTCCCTGGTTACCCTCTTGCTTTTTATGTACGTGTAAAAAGCCTTGGGATTTTCCTTAACCCTATTTGCCAATGACTTTTCGTGACCCCTTCTAGCCCTCCTGACTCCTTGCTTAAGTTCCTTCCTACTTTCCTTATATTCCACACAGGCTTCGTCTGTTACCAGCCTTTTAGCCCTGACAAATGCCTCCTTTTTCTTTTTGACGAGGCCTACAATATCCCTCATTATCCAAGGTTCCCGAAAATTGCTGTATTTATCCTTCTTCCTCACAGGAACATGCCGGTCCTGAATTCCTTTCAACTGACACTTGAAAGCCTCCCACATGTCAGATGTTGATTTGCCCTCAAACATCCGCCCCCAATCTATGTTCTTCAGTTCCCGCCTAATATTGTTATAATTAGCCTTCCCCCAATTTAGCACATTCATCCTAGGACCACTCTTATCCTTGTCCACCAGCACTTTAAAACTTACTGAATTATGATCACTGTTCCTGAAATGCTCCGCTACTGAAACATCTACCACCTGGCCGGGCTCATTCCCCAATACCAGGTCCAGTACTGCCCCTTCCCTAGTTGGACTGTCCACATATTGTTTTAAGAAGCCCTCCTGGATGCTCCTTACAAACTCCGCCCCATCTAAGCCCCTGGCACTAAGTGAGTCCCAGTCAATATTGGGGAAGTTGAAGTCTCCCATCACCACAACCCTGTTGTTTTTACTCTTTTCCAAAATCTGTCTACCTATCTGCTCCTCTATCTCCCGCTGGCTGTTGGGAGGCCTGTAGTAAACCCTCAACATTGTGACTGCACCCTTCTTATTCCTGATCTCTACCCATATAGCCTGACTGCCCTCTGAGGTGTCCTCCCGCAGTACAGCTGTGATATTCTCCCTAACCAGTAGCGCAACTCCACCACCCCTTTTACATCCCCCTCTATCCCGAATGAAACATCTAAATCCTGGAACGTTTAGCTGCCAATCCTGCCCTTCCCTCAACCAGGTCTCTGTAATGGCAATAACATCATAGTTCCAAGTCCTAATCCAAGCTCTAAGTACATTTGCCTTACCCGTAATACTTCTTGCATTAAAACACATGCACTTCAGGCCATCAGACCCGCTGTGTTCAGCAACTTCTCCCTGTCTGCTCTGCCTCAGAGCCCCACTGTCCCTATTCCCTAGTTCTCCCTCAATGCTCTCACCTTCTGACCTATTGCTCCCATGCCCAACCCCCTGCCATACTAGTTTAAACCCTCCCGTGTGACACTAGCAAACCTCGCGGCCAGGATATTTATGCCTCTCCAGTTTAGATGAAACCCGTCCTTCTTATATAGGTCACACCTGCCCCGGAAGACCTCCCAGTAGTCCAGATAACGGAAACCCTCCCTCCTACACCAGCTGTTTAGCCACGTGTTTAGCTGCTCTATCTTCCTATTTCTAGCCTCACTGGCACGTGGCACAGGGAGTAATCCCGAGATTACAACCCTAGAGGTCCTGTCTTTTAACTTTCTGCCTAGCTCCCTGAACTCCTGCTGCAGGACCGCATGCCCCTTCCTGCCTATGTCGTTTGTACCAATATGTACAACGACCTCTGCCTGTTTGCCCTCCCCCTTCAGGATGCCCTCTACCCGTTCGGAGACATCCTGGACCGTGGCACCAGGGAGGCAACATACCATCCTGGAGTCTCTTTCACGTCCACAGAAGCGCCTATCTGTGCCTCTGACTATAGAGTCCCCTATTACTATTGCTCTTCTGCGCTTTGACCCTCCCTTCTGAACATCAGAGCCAGCCGTGGTGCCACTGCTCTGGCTGCTGCTGTTTTCCCCTGATAGGCTATCCCGCCCGACAGTATCCAAAGGGGTATACCTGTTCAAGAGGGGGATAACAACAGGGGATTCCTGCACTGACTGCCTGCCCTTTCTGGTGGTCACCCATTTCTCTGCCTGCATCTTGGGTGTGACCACATTTATATAACTGCGATCTATGACGCTTTCCGCCACCTGCATGCTCCTAAGTGCATCCAATTGCTGCTCCAACCGAACCATGCGGTCTGTGAGGAGCTCCAGTTGGGTGCACTTTCTGCAGATGAAGCCATCCGGGACGCTGGAAGCCTCCAGGACCTGCCACATCTCACAGTCAGAGCACTGCACCCCTCTAACTGGCATTGCCTCAATTAATTAAAATTAAACGTTTTTTTTTTAAATTTATATTTTTATTTTTTATTTTTTTTAAAGTTACTGTTAACTATCTGTTTCCGAGCACTAGATTTCTAATATAAATGTGAACGCTAAATATAGTACTCTCCGATCTCTGGCTTAGATACCCCTCTAAATTATAATTAAGTAATTATGTTTAATTAGTTACCGATGCTTAATTTTTTTAATTTAGTGTAGATTCCCAACCAGCCACTCAGGTCACAGCTTTTCTGTGATGTCACTTCAGTTTCCCCCCGACACACACAATTTGAAAAAGGTATAAAAGTAAAAATGAGTAAAAAATCACTTACTTACCTTCTTACCTTCTGAGTGTCTTTGATGTTCTCAGGTTCTCTCCCTGACAGAGACTGCTCCTCCTCCTCCGAACGGCTCCCGAAACTAGGCCGCGATCTTTTAAAATCTCCGCTCCGACTCGCAGCTCCCGCACTTTTTAAATTTCCCGCGCTTTTTAAATCTCCCGGCTTTCTCTCCTCTCGCGCAATCACCGATATATTTTATGTAACTTCAAGACTTGTGGGTAATATTCCGTTTTGCTACCAAGTCATTCATGCCAAATATTTGCTAATCCAATTTTTTCTAATGTCCTTTTCATTCAACAGATATAAATATAAAAACTGTCCCAATAAAGACAGTTGGTTTCCTTACTTCTGTGCATGGCCACATAATGTTAAGTAACTTCCAAGGCATGTTTACTGATGAATGCAGCTTTAGTACTCACAAAAATATAACACTGGACGAGCAAACCGCAAGGCATAAACTTAAGCTTAGACAGAAAAGGTATCTAGGTTTTTCCTCAATCAAAATGTCATCATCAAAATGCATTGCCGGATTCAGTGTGAAGTGGCGATTGTTAGTGCAATTTCGATATGTTGTTGCCAGGCAACCGTGGGAAAATTCCACCCACATGCACTTATCGTACATTTCCTCACCCAAAGAGCTGGAGTGAAATGTTTTTCGTTGATGTATTGCTTCACGTAAGCCGTGAACTGATATGTAGACCATCCTCGGCTATGCCCAAGGTTGAATCTCTTGAATCATCTACATCAAGGCAATCTCTAGTATGACATAGAGACAGTTAATAATTTTCGATCCTCGGCACTCGTATTGAAATTACGGTTTCTCAGATAGGCACTTTTCAAAGTGTGTTGAGATTGTGGTGAGTGAGAAACCTGTCAGAGAGAGCTATTGCTTTCAAAATGGCTAAGAGAAGACCAGCTGCACTTTTCACACACGAAAACAGCCTCGCCTTGGTTGGTTGATCTCATCTCGGCCTCATCCATACCTTCCTCCCCGCTCCCCACAACACTTCATCCCGCGACTAATTAAAAACCTATGGATTTCTGCTTTAGTTTGTTCAATGATCCGGCGTCCACTGAACTCTGGGGTGGAGAATTCCACAGATTCTCGACCTATTCGGTGAAGTAATTTCTCCTCATTTCTGTTTTCAATCTTCCCTCTTGGGTCTACATCTATCGCCTCTGGTTCTAGAATGTCCAACAAGGGAAATCATCCGCCCCACGTCTACGCTGCCAACCCCCTTTTGCATCTTCTATACCTCAATTAGATGTCAATGCAATATCTAATTTATCAATCAGTCGCAGCACATTTCAGAAGAGAAGGGCAGTCTAGTCTGAAATCTGAACAAAAACCCACGTCCACTTTGATAGACATCTTTAAATAATGTTTCAGCAAATACACAAGTATTTTAAGTTGTGCATTTTAGGATAATTACTGCGCCAGGTTTGATGACACGAATAATGTTCGTTGGAGTGCAAAGTGGACCGAATGTTCTAAGAAGCCTGAAATTAGAGTGAAATTCCTGTCTGAGGTGGAAATGGTATCGTTCCAGTATATAGTTTGAAGAAACACGAAAATGCAATCTCTATAACATGTCGCGCGGAACCTGCACCAATTTAACTACTCGTTGTTTTCTGCTTGATGTATGGTACCGCCTGCCTCTTTACTGCAGGTGTCTTCAAAACAGACATCAACAATATCTAAAAGACATATATGTTGAAATAAATACCAAGTTTAAATGCTTTTTATAAAGTCAACAGCTACCTGCTGCTGAGAATTCCAAAATACTCCAAAATGTAAGTTAGGAAACTGCTCATCATCAAGATCCAAAATATCCGAGCGCGTATTTTCAATCTCTGAGCAAGTCTCTCGCTTTCCACAGCCTGTTGAAATATTTACCCAGTACCTGAACTTCCAACTCTCCCTAGAACAATTATTTACAGATGCAAAACCTGAGTGCACTAGTTTAGGGATATCCTCACCGATACCTTCCATAAACGTTGTGTTACAATGTCCTAACTGCCGTCCGTATCAATTACTATATCATGTTGTTCAGTTAAAAGTGCCGTCATTCCATCTGACAGAAATTATTTCCCAGTCTCCTATCTTTCTTTAATTCCTACCAAATGAAAATCTCGAACTTTACATTGCATTCCATCTATAATTGTCCTGCTCGCTCGTCCAAACAGTCAATTGCAAACTGCCCCCATAATCCTCATCACTGACACTTTTGCTTCCTCAACAATCTTGGGTAAGTTCCCCTCATTCGTCTCATCTAAGCTATGAATCTAAATGACATTTGATTGACAGCAACGCTTTGCATTTCGTGGCACGCGGCTAGTTATAGCCTGTAAACATTTGCTCTCCTTTATTCCTGCTATCTGAAATATGTCGGTATCTAATTTCCAATCCACCCTAATGTACTGTGTATAGGTCCATTAGTGTTAATTCTGTGCAAGTTGCTCTTGTGTCATCTATTATCTAAATTCAGGTAAATTATTTCACTGGCGTTTTGTTATATATTCGAGTAGTTAAATGCTATATTCTATTGAATCACTTTAAAAAAAAAGATTTTAATTTTCTACATCCACAGCAAATCTGCTAATCCCCATAATTAGTTTCCGAATAATTGATTTCAGATGTTCTTCTGTTGTTTACATTAAGCGAATTGTATTATATTGCCCCATGTTCTATTCGATCCTTTTTTTTCATTTCCGGGAATATATTTGCGATGTTCAATACTCGGGAACTCTCAATGTAGAAAAACACATGAAAGCTCAAACGAAATGCAATGGGCATGTCCCCAGATAAAACGATTCAACCCCCAGAATGTAGTTTGTGTGGTACCTGCGATTTGAGGTCACTTAGGCCCAATCATTTCGCCAACATTGTATTTCGAGGTACATTATTTTGATTCCGTTTCTTATTTGTACCAGGCCTGCAGTTCTCAATTTTTATTGTAGTGTTGCTGTGTCCTTCACTGTGTAAGCAAGTGCAGAATGTGTGTTGATGTCTGAAGCACTTCCTTGTTCTGCATTATAATTGAGCGTTTTGTGAAACATCAAAATGATCAAATGGCACCGTGCTTTCCCTCGGCTTAATATATCAACAGCATAATGGGCTATTTAGTTGCTTAGTCGAAAGCAAAATTAAAAACTGGAAATGGGTTTTGCAATGGACAACTAACATCCGTACCTGACACAGAAACGCGGACCCAGTGAAGCACTGTTTAGGATAAGGATGAATTAATTAATATTATCTTACCAGAATCACCAATAATTGCAAGAATCGGGTAAAATAAACTTTTAATTGATATGATTACCGGCAGCTCGATTTTTGGACACGAGCGGCCGTTATCTTCAAGGCACCAAGATATCCTATTGTAAAATAAGAGCTTAGTTGCACCTGAGGACGATCTCAAGTGACTTATGAGCATTGCATAATGATTGAAATTAGCTCGCCGTGTTACCAGAGATTCAGGCAAGATATATTTATTTTCACTGATCGGGGATCATTTTCCATGATCTTTGACCATGAAAAGGTAAAGAAGGAAATTGCGTTATTGTGATCAGTCGATAAAATAAGCTATTTTGACCTCGATATTTATGTAGCATTATTCAAATAGACAATGTTCCCAAACCCTGACATATTCTATGCGGTCAACAATGCAAATGATGGAACCAATCAGAATATTTCTGTCCAGATAAAATAAATTACAGCTTCGTTAAATAAAGAACATTGGCAATCTTTTGAGTTCCGACTAAGTATTATTTATGTTAAAGTTCTTTAATGAACTTAATTCTGTAATATTAAATTCGAAGCGCAAATCCATACAGACAGGTGTGTGCAGATGAACAACTGTACATACCTGCTCAAACATTAGACACACACGAAGGTAGTAGAGATAGAAAACGATGATATTGACACTTTGCACAATGAAGTGCCATGTAATAGGTCTTCCGTATCAATTAGCCATACGTGATGATCAAATGCAATTGTTCTCATAATAGCTAGTGGTCAAATGCTGAGTTTCATCTCGCTGCATGAATGTGGACGGCTAAAAGTTATAAACGGTGTATTGCCGCTGTATGTTTCGGTATTAGGGTAATTATCTTGAAGTGATATGTCGTTTGTCGAATGGGACCATCTCTTTGGAATAATAATGTAACGCAGTGACAACAGTTAAATTTACCGTTTCCAATTAGGATTCAATAGAATGGAGGTGCATACATTTACGCCTATTGCATGTCAACGCCACAGAAACTCTCAATGTGTTAGGCATCACGCTGTGCTTTGTATTCAAGCAACTCGCTGTTACCTAAAGCTACCTCTATATCGGCCCTGACGTCAGTCATCACCCTGTCTGTCATCCTTTAACAAGCAGTGATCTGTCACTGAATAGCGACTGGAAGATCACTGCCGGTCTTTGTGGACCATGTACAAACTTCCAACGACCGAGTTGAACTATCAGCACTGCACCACACGGTTCTGCTAAATACTGTTTGCAAGTATCGGATGACAAGAATATACATCCACAAACAGAAACATTCAGGTAGTCGAAATCATCAGAGGGAAAGTATAAGTTTGCTCAGTTATGGGATGTGAGCATTGCAGCAGATTAATTTTATGGCCCATCCCATTTCTCCTTTGACAAGTTCGTGGTGATCCGCCTTCTGAAATGCTGCAGTTCATATATCGCAGCGACAACGGCAGTGCGATCGGGAGACAGATCAATTTCCAATACATAGTTGTATTGTTCCAATGAGGATGGGAAGTGGCTTGGCGGGGTATTTTCAATGATTGCCTCCCTAGATTTGTGATTTCCCTTTCCATCTAGGTTATGGGATCATTGCTTGGTTCTGTTGAAGGAAAATTGGCAAGTTATAACTGGGAATGCATTGCCTGCCAATAGAGGTCCTCCCACTTCATAGAATCATAAAATTTACAGTGCAGAAGGATGCCATTTGGCCCATCGAATCTGCACCATCCCTTGGATGGAGCACCCCATCGAAGCCCACACCTCCGCCCAATCCCCATAACCCAGTATCCCAGTAACCCTACCCCACCTTTTTGGACACTAAGGGCAATAGAGCATGGCTAATCCACCTAACCTGCACATCTTTGCACTGTGGGAGCGAACCGCACCCGGAGGAAACTGACGCAAACATGCGGAGAATGTGCAGACTCCGCACAGACAGTGACCCAAGTCAGGAATCGAACATGGGACCTTGGAGCTGTGAGGCAACTGTGCTAATTACTGTGCTACTTGTTTTACCTGAAGCCGTGAGGACAGCAGGCATAATGGACGAATCCATAATTAAAGGCATTATAGCAGAGGACTTGGAAGAATAAAGGTGATCTGGCAGAGCTGACATTTTTTATGGAAGGGAAATGATGTATTGGCGTTCTTTGAAGGAGTCTGGTGTGCTGTGGAAAAAAAGGCACAGGGGCTTGTATTGTATTTCGAGCTCGAGAAAGCATTTCAGAACTTGCCACATTAAAGGTTAATACATAAAATGAAATCTCCTCTTGTCGGGGACAACATAACGACTTGGATTGAAGATTGGTTAGCTAATGAGAAACAGACAGTTGGCATAAATGGGTCATATTCTGGTTTCATAGACACTTACCTATTCTATAAGGTGCAGAAGGAGGCCATTCGGCCCATCGAGCCTGCAGCAGCACTTGGAAAGAGCACCCTACCCAAATCCACATCTCCAACCTATCCCCATAACCTAGTAACCCCGCCCAACTTTTGGACACTAAGGGCAATTTAGCATGGCCAATCCACCTCACCTGCACATCGTTGGACTGTGGGAGGAAACCAGAGCACCCGGAGGAACCCCACGCACACATGGGGAGAACGTGCAGGCTCCGCACAGACAGTGACCCGAGCCGGGAATCGAACCTGGGATCCTGGAGCTGTGAAGCAATTGTACTAACCACTATGCTACTGTGCTGCCCATCTATGCTACTGTGCTGCCCCTAGTTGGTAGTATAAGACAAGTGGTGTGCTACAGCCATCAGTGCTGTCTTCTCACGTTGTTTTACAATTTATATCAATGGTTCAATGAAGGGTCGGAAGGTATACCTTCTGAATTTGCTCACAACACAACGATCTATAAGAAAGTAAATTGTGAAGATGACCTAATGAGGATACAAAAGGACATAGATAGGTGAAGTGAGGGGGCACAAATCTGTACTGGAATCTAATGTGAGCAAGCTTGAAATTGGCCAATTTTGGAGGAAGAATAAAAAACGTTTACCTGAATGATGAGCGATTGCAGAGATCTGAGGTGCCGAAGGATCTGAGCGTCCTTGTGCATGAATCACATGGATTACAAAATGAGCACATGTATGCATCAGTTACACAAGGCATGCACGAGACCGCAGCTGGCATATTGTGTGCGGTATTGGTTTTCTTTTGTCAGGAAATATGGAAATGCATTTGAAGCAGTTCAGATAAGGTTTACGAGACAAATAACATGAATTGGCGGGTCGTCCGATGAGGAGCGGTTGGACACGTTAGATTCCTATTGTATTTCTCTGTTTGCCGCAAAGAGACAAGGTATGGAAGTGGTCACACACCACATTCTTTCAATCCTGGTAAGAAATGTTATTACATACCATCCAATTTGGAAAACTGAAAAATCCGCACAAATACCCTGCTGACGTCACTGCAGATCACGAGACGTTTCACCAGCAGGGAATGTGTACATATTGTATACATGTATTAAGATGTTTACAGATGTATACATAACACTCCTCCACTTCATTAGTGCAACGATAAAGATGTAACATTCATACAACCGATCCCCTGATGCATTATCTTAATGCATATTTTTATATCATTCAATGAGACAGTCTTTCAGATGAACTTTACTTCTGCTTGAGTTGACTTTACTTCATAAGCCTAGCTACTCGAGACCTTGGGCGTATCCTCATTCCATTAAAGAGGTGGTACCTCCCGGAAAGGTACTCCAGCGTCTATGACTATAGTGACTGGAAAGTCGTCAGAAACAGAAGCCAACGTGTCTACTCTACATAGGAAGACAAAACGCAGATTGAGTGAGCACCTTGCAGAACACCTAACATCTTTGGTCCATCCACAAGCAGGACCCAGCACTCCCTCCCGTTTGCAATTTCAACCCACAATCCTGCTCTCGTATCTACTTGTCTGTCCATGGCCAAGGTAAATGTTCCAGTGAAGTCCAAGACAAACTGGAGGAACAACACGTCAACTTCCGATTAGGCACCTACTTAGCATTGCGTTCAATAACTTCAGACTGTGAACTCTCTCTTCCATCTTCATCCCTTTTTCATTTCTATCAATTAATTTTCATTTCTTCCATTGATCCGTTTTCCCGTCACCACTGTCTCCCTACCCTCCATCTCACTCCACTACGGCCATCTGTTCCATGTTCCAAGTTGTCATTTGGCACACTGTTTAACTTTCTCCTGCCATGAACGCACTCTGATATCTTAATGCACGACTATCTGCATCCTTCATAGCCTTGATCGCCACCATTTACATTCCATTTGTCTTTTGTGCACGACATGTTTGTCAAACTCCACCCACCGCTGGACCTCTATCCAACCCCACGCCACTGCCCCCCTCACCCCCACCACCCCCCAAAAAAGTATCCGTTTGACTCTATTTCCAGTTCTCTCCAGCTTTGGAGCAGAGTCATCCAGAATGAAAACGTTCACTCAGTTCTCTCTCCACAGATGCTGTCAGACCTACTGAGATTATCCAACATTTTCTGATTTTTTTCATATTCCAGCATCCTCAGTACTGTACATTTATCTATGTTTGGTCTCGATCCAAAGTATCACTGCCTAGACTTTTCAAAGGCAGAATTTCCGGAGAACGCTCTGTGATTTAACTTGGTGAAGCTCGCAGCCGATCAGTAAGACGTCGCCAAACTATTTCGTGGCCTGTCTATATGGTGTATGATGTTGCACTAGGATCACAGCAGTATCATTTTTCTTTGGTGCTGTAGCTTCTGACTATCAATTGAATAAAGGTTTTTTCGAGCTTTGCTCGATTCTAGCAATCTATGCTTGTTATTAAGTTTGACAACTCTGAAGTATCAGGCAGAGTTTCCAAACCTTGTTCCCAGTTTCCTTTTAAAAAACAGCACCGCTGGTGAACTCTGTGTTGTTCAGAGTGCAGCGATCCGTCAAGACATTAGGAATTTTTCACTCTTTTTGCTAATAACCCGTGATCCTTCAAGCCTTTGATGAAATGTTTCAAAGAGTGAACAACATGTTCGGCGAATCCATTTGCTGCAGAATGACATGGAACTGACGGCAAGAACTTACTCTCCTACGGTGTATACCATTTCCCTTGATGTCGTCCTCGGAATCTTGCGAACTGAGTACCATTGCCACTTACTGGTGTTCCTAATCTTGTGAATATTGGTCTTATTTCTCAATTGTGTGCTCAATTATCAATTAATTCATGATTGCGATCTGGAACCATTTGGAGTTGGCTGTCACATTACCCTTCACCCCGATAGCCCCAAGAGCTATAACTGATTCCTCCTGAAAGCACAGAATGTTTTGTCCTCAAGACCTTTTCGTGGTAGTGAATTCCAGAGATGCAGAACTCTCTATGTGAAGACATTTCTCCTCACCTCAGTCTTAAAATATTTGCCCCTTGTCCTCAAACTATGCCGGTAGCACAGTGGATAGTTCTGTTGCTTTCCAGCTCCAGGGATCCAGGTTCGATTCCTGGTTTGGGTCACTGTCTGTGTGGAGTCTGCACATTCTCCCCGTGTCTGCGTGGGTTTCCTCCGATTATTCCAGTTTCCTCCAAGTCCCGAAAGACGTGCTGACAGGTCATTTTGGATATTCTGAATTCTCCCTCTGTGCACCGGAACAGGCGCCGGAATGTGCCGACTAGGGACTTTCACAGTAACTTCATTGCAGTGTTAATGTAAGCCTACTTGTGACAATAAAGATTATTATTATTAATCCTGGACTCCACCACCATCGGGATCATTCTTTCTGAACCTACCCTATCTAATCCTGTTAGAATTCTATACGTTCCTCTGAGATATCCTCTGACTCTTCTAAACTCCAATCACTATAATCCTAAGCAACGTAGTCACTCACCGTACAGTCCCGCCATCCGAGGAATCAGCCTGGTAGACATTCGCTGCTCTCTCGCAATAGCGAGAACATCCTTCCTCAGATAATACCACCACAACTTCACACAAGACTCCACGTGTGTGTCATGGGAGTGTCCCTTGAAGAAAGATTTTTGTCTTATCAAATGGCTTCAGTGATGTCATTGTGTGGGTGGAGCTGGGCTGTGGCTGAGTTATAATTTCGATTTTGACTGCCGTAGACTCAAAGAAAAAAGACGTATTTCCTCCGTGTTTTTATTTTTTTTAAATGTTCCAGTAAAAAAATCATCTTGGCGTTGGTCTTGGAGATATAATTGCTTTCTGGAAGGAATTCAAATCTGCTGTTTGTAAAGTGGAACAGAGTTTCAGGAACAACAGTATTAGTTAAGCGAGAATACAGTATTCTGGGCCACGCCTTTGAAAACAGGTTTCTAGTTTTAATTGGATTTTGTTATTGAATTGTAACAGTTAAGGGGGAATTCATTAAGGGTTATACATAGATTACTGTAGCTGTGTGGGATATTGATGTTTTTAATTGATAAAACATTCTTGCTCTGTGTATTTATACAAATGTGAACTAAATTTCTAGAATACAGCTTGTTTTTTTAATTGAAAGCGCCTCAGAAGTCTATTGAATAACACCTGAACGGAAGGCTCGTGTGCTCATCCTAATCAAATTCAACATAAAGGTTGTAGTTCTGGTGGACTCCATAATACACTTTGGAGTTTTTAAACCCTGCCCATAACAGCTTCTTGCCCGCTGTTACCAAACTCCTAAACGACCCTTTTATGGACTGACCTCATTAATACTACACCCCTGTATGCTTCATCCGATGCCGGTGTTACGTAGTTACATTGTGTACTTTGTGTTGCCCTATTATGTATTTTCTTTTATTTCCTTTTCTTTTCATGTACTTAATGATCTGTTGAGCTGCTCGCATAAAAATACTTTTCACTGCACCTTGGTACACGTGGCAATGAACAAAATCCAATCCAATCCAACATTTGGCCTCAACGACACACGAGTCAATTGCAGTAAAACATCCACACACCTGTACTCAAATCCTCTCGCTCTGTAGGCCAGCATTCCATTTGCCTTATTTATTGTCTGCTATGCCTGCAGGCTTACTTTCATCAGCTGAAGCACAGGGACACCAAAGTCTCACTGAGTATTCACCTTTCTCAATTTACACACTACGCCTCCCTACCGAAGTGGATAACCTCGCATTAACCAGATTATAATGCAAATGCCATGCAGCCACGATGGCACATTGGCACAATGGTTAGTATTGCTTTCTCACAGCGCCAGGGACTTCTGTTCAATTTCGGCCTTGGGCGTCTGACTGTGTGGAATTTGCACTTTGTCCCTGTGTCTGCGTGGGTTTCCTCCACGTGGTCGGGTTTCCTGCCACAGTCCAAGATGCGCAGGTTAGATGATTGACCAATGTAAATTGTAACTTAGTGTCCAAAGATGTGTAGTTTGGTTGGGGTCACAGGGTTAGAGTGGTGGGAATGATCCTAGGTAGGGTGCTCTTTCAGAGAGTTGGTGCAAACTCGACGGATGGCCTCTTTCTACACTGAAAGAATTGTCTATACGATCTGAAGAGAAACCAGAGTATACTACACTGAAGAAATTATATGTGACCATCCTGTCCGACTCATCCTGCCCAGATTAGAGATGTACTGGTTTTAATTGTATGATGTTCCTTCGTGATTTACAGGATTGGCATTGCCCTATTTTCTCTTTAATTTGTGATTCTAATCCTGGCCATCAAAAATAACCGTGTGCCATTCCTTCATCCTCTTCAGACCAGGATATCCCTCATGTTGTTGTTCAAGGACATTACGACGTAAAACCAGAGGAATAATTGCAAAGATTCCCTATAGGAAAACTCATTTCTGCCTGCCAACTCAAGTTTTCCTGTGATGTTAGGCTTTAGGTCTGGATTTCTCCTATGAATGTCTGACAGCCTTCCTTTTTGGAAGAATGCATCATCTTGTTCATCACAGGATCAGCTCTTGTGAATCTCTGAACTTGTGATGAAGGCACAGTCACATGATCCACCAGGGATAACTACAGGATGTTGGCAAAATGTTTTTCTGATTCATGCTTGACTTGTAACAGCAATTTTGACAAAACATCGGCATTTTCATGTTGCTCTGACTTGTGATGTTGGATATTGTTTCAGCTTCTAAAGAAGGAATACCGTTAACGGCCCACAGATTCTCATCAATGGTCAATGACCCGTCAAACGAGCAGCATGATGCCCATAACGATAGAGATGGAAGCTTTTTACCGCAAAAATTATGCTCAAAGCCCTTTTCTCTAGCTGAGCATAAGGCGTTTCTGCATTAGTTTGTCAAGCAAATGCAATCTGTCATTTCTCTCCAGATGACCTAATGTGCAAGGGAGTTGCATCAAACCCCAAAGGCATCGCAAGTAACTTGTAACTCCAGCTTGGGATTTTAATGCATCAACAGCTGCATTTTCTGGAAGGCATCTTTTACCACATTGTATGCACTTTCACAATCTTCTGCCGGTGCTATGGCTGTTTGTCACATAGAAAAATCTTCAATCCTGATGAAAAAATCGGCATGAATTTACCATAATAATAGATCAATCTGAAAAACGACCTTAATTGTGTCACCATAAGACCTAGGAGCATAATTAGGCCACTCGGCCCATCAAGTCTGATCCGCCATTCAATCATGGCGGATATTTTCTCATCTCCATTCTCCTGCCTTCTCCCCATTACTCCTGATTCCCCTTATTAATCAAGAACCTATCTATCTCTGTCTTAAAGACACTCAGTGGTTTGGCCTCCACAGCCTTCTGTTGCTAAGAGTTCCACAGATTCACCACCCTCTGGCTGAAGAAATTTCTCCTCATCTCTGTTTTAAAAGGTCGTTCCTTTCGTCTGAGATGGTGTCCTCTCGTTCTAGTTTTTCCTACAAGTGGAAACATCCGCTCCACGTCCACTCTAACCAGGCCTCGCAGTATCCTGTTACGTTCAATAAGATCCCCCCTCATCCTTCGAACATCCAATGAGTGCAGACCCAGTGTCCTCAACCGTTCCTCATAGGACAAATTCTTCATTCCATTTGAACACATGGCGCTTTTAAGATTGCAACCATCTAGGGGCTGGTTTAGCACAGTGGGCTAAACAGCTGGCATGTAATGCAAAAGAATGCCAGCAGCACGGGTTCAATTCCCGTACTGGCCTCCCCGAACAGGCACCGGAGTGTGGTGACTAGGGGCTTTTCACAGTAACTTAATTGAAGCCTACTTGTGACAATAAGCTATTATTATTATGTTGTTCATCCCCTTGTGTAAGCAATCATTACCAATGATATGGCCAAAGTAATTGATGCAAGACTTGAAAAGGTCACAGTTTTCCTTTTTATCTCTTCGATTGTGGCTCTGTAAATGCTTCAGAATTGCTTACAAATTTTTTACTTGTTTCTGGTCACTTGAACCGCTGATGTGGAAGCCTTATAAATAGCATTGCCCCCCATTTAGCCCACTTAGCACTTGATCATGGATCTTTGAAAAAAAGCAGTAGCGGATCATAGATTATCATAGAATTTACAGTGCAGAAGGAGGCCATTCGGCAATCGAGTCTGTACCGGCTCTTGGAAAGAGCGCCCTACCCAAGGTCAACACCTCCACCTTATCACCATAACCCCACCCAACACTAAAGATATATTATGTAGAGAAACAGATCTTTGTGCATGACAATGGAGAGAAGCAGCAATGATTCTGCGGCCATATTAATCTGCAGATATGCATGTGAATGATTAATTTTACTAAATTTCTGACCTCTAGTAAGTACAGCAAATGGTCTTAAATAAGCAGCAGTGGATAATGATGTGGTTTCTATACTGGATAAATAATTGTTTTAAAATCTCCACAAATTCTCACTGAGCCATCACGTTTCAATACAGGAGCTGTTGGTATTGCCCATTCACTTACAGCAAATGATTCGATGACTCCTGTTTGGGTTAGTCTTGCGAGTTCTTCCTCAATTTTTAACCCGATGGCCTTATTTTACGGCTCTAGCTTTGAGATATTTTGGAGTACTGTATGGCTTCATTTTTAAGTGCACCTCCACTCCAGTCGTCAAGTCTAATGAATCGCTGAACAGCTTCTCAGACTTGGCCAGAAGTTCTTGCAAGTTATTCTTTGAATCCATTAGTTGATTTACTGCTTCCCAGCTGAATCCAATCTTCACCAACCATACGCTTCCAAATAAAGCTGGAAAGTTTACATGAATAACGTGAAGAGACAACTTTGCCATCTGTCATTTGCTTCTACTTGGAGCCTTCTAATGGTTCAAACGACTTCAGTGCAAGTACTTAGGATCACGTTTGATTTTAAAAGCAGATGCTTTAACTTTTTATTGTAAATTATTTCGGACACTAATGACACAGCTGCACATTTAGATTTTTGGATACGCCCAAAACAGTTGTTGAACGCCCCCCCCCCCTTCTACAACACCCCCCCTCCACCACCCCCCCCGCCCCCCAACCACCCGCCACCAACAAAATATCGGCCATCAGTTCTCATAGTCATAGTCTTCTGTTGTCTTCAGAATGAAAACGGAGCATACCAAACAATCACAGCAGGTCTGACAGCATATGTGGAGAGAGAAGGGAGACAACATTTCAAAGCCCAAATTTTACAAAGAGTGAACCAGACTCGAAACGTTAGCTCCCTTCTCACTTCACAAATGGTGTCAGAGCTGCTGTATTTCTGCTTTGTTTCGGATTCCAGCATCCGCAGTACTTGCGGTAATCTTCTGTGTGGTCTTGACCTCCTCTTTGGAATCATAGAATACCGACAGTGTAGATGGAGGGAATCTGGCCCATCGAGTATCCGCCAGCTCTCTGAAAGAACAGCCCACCCAGGCCCACACTCTCACCCTATCTAACCATAGTCCCACATTTGGACACGAAGGAGAAAGTTAACATGGCCTATCCAATGAACCTTCCTTCACATCTTTGGACTGTGGGAGGAAACCGGAGCACGCGGATGAAACTCACGCAAGAACAGGGAATAGGTGAAAACCCCACACAGTCACCCAAGCTCAAAATTGAATAACGTCCCTGGTGCCCGACTTCTAATTTATAGACATGGCTAGTCTGATTAAGTGTGTTTTTGTTCTTGTACATTCAGGCGTTGGTGAAGTCTCCAGAGCCCAATATGCCTTAACGATATGGTCCTTTCCTTCACAGTGTTCCATATATGAACAAAGACAAGAAAATTACAGCACAGGAACAGGCCCTTCAGCCCTCCATGTGAATCTATGGAATAACTTGCCCAGTGAAGCAGTAGAGGCTCCTTCATTAAATGTTTTTAAGATAAAGATAGATAGTTTTTTGAAGAATAAAGGGATTAAGGTGTTCGTGCCGGAAAGTGGAGCTGAGTCCACAAAAGATCAGCCATGATCTCATTGAATGGCGGAGCAGGCTCGAGGGGCCACATGGCTTACTCCTGCTTCTAGTTCTTATGTTCTGATGTTCAAAAAGCATTGGAAAGGCGGAAGAAGATTGAAATATAGACCCAGAGAACCGGGAGCCGAAATAGCAGAGAAAACTTGCCAAGAATGCATTTGATTGAGATTGTGAAACAAGAAATGATTGCAATTATATCTCAGAGCGAATCAAACTCGGCCGATCTAAAGGTCACAATATTCCTCAGGGGAATCCAGATCCTTTATCTAAACCTGTCTTCTATTTTCGAAGGATCTACTTCCCTCTGTTCCCCACCGTTCATATATCTGTCTAGATGCATCTTAAATGATGCTCTCATGCCCGCCTCTACCACCTCCACTGGCAAAGCGTTCCAGGCACCCACCACCCTCTGCGAAAAAAATTTCCACGCACCTCTCCCTTAAACTTTTCCCCCTCTCACCTTAAAATCGTGACCCCTTGTAATTGACACCCCCACTCTTGGAAAAAGCCTGTTGCTGTGCACCATGTTCATACCTCTCATAATTTTGTAGACCTCAATCAGATCCCCCCTCAACCTTTGTCTTTCCAACAAAAACAATCCTAATCTACTCAACCTTTCTTCATAGCTAGCACCCTCCATACCAGGCAACATCCTGGTGAACCTCCTCTGCACCCTCTCTAAAGCATCTACATCCTTCTGGTAATGTGGCGACCAGAACTGCACGCCGTTTGTTCTAGTCCACATTACCCTGGCTTGTCTACATTTGTGACATGGTTGCATCCTTGTACCCGTATTCTTTGTGATATCACTCTCGCCCCACTCTCTGAAGCTTCTTTCGCTGCTAGCTTCATTGATGTGGCAACGTCCGCAGTAGCTTTGAGAATTCATATACTTACAGTAAGCAGATTTCTATCACTAGCTAAATTACGGAGACAAAACATACCCTATCACAAAGAGTACAATCCAATGTGGCACCAAACAAGCAATATTTTCCTAGACTTCTTAAAGTCGTCACAAATTTTAATTTCCTTCACCTTTTCCTGATTCCGGCGATTGAACCGAATCCTTTCTGCATTCAAAAACCGTCGAGTAGAGAAATTACTGTCTAAAATTTCCAACATTTCGATGTACATCTTTTCTCACGTTTTGCTGGGTACAGTAAGTTTTGTAGAAACATAAACATTTCACATATCACCGAACTGAGGAATATTGTGAACTTTAGGTCGGCCGAGTTTGATTCGCTCTGAGATATAATTGCAATCATTTCTTGTTTCACAATCTCAATCAAATGCATCCTTGGCACGTTTTCTCTGCTATTTAGGCTCCCGGTTCTCTGGGTCTATATTTCAATCTTCTTCCGCCTTTCCAATGCTTTTTGAACATCTGAACATAAGAATGTACTGCCCTGTATCGTTCTATTTATCTATCTATATAACTAGAAGCAGGAGTAAGCCATGTGGCCCCTCGAGCCTGCTCCACCATTCAATGAGATCATGGCTGATCTTTTGTGGACTCAGCTCCACTTTCCGGCCTGAACACCAGAATCCTTAATCCCTTTATTCTTCAAAAAACGACCTATCTTTATCTTAAAAACATTTAATGAAGGAGCCTCTACTGCTTCACTGGGCAAGGAATTCCATAGATTCACAACCCTTTGGGTGAAGAAGTTCCTCCTAAATTCAGTCCTATATCTACTTTCCATTATTTTGAGGCTATGCCCCCTAGTTCTGCTTTCACCCGCCAGTGGAAACAACCTGCCCGCATCTATCCTATCTATTCCCTTCATAATTTTATGTGTTTCTATAAGATCCCCCCCTCACCCTTATGAATTCCAACGAGTACAGTTCCAGTCTACTCAACCTCTCCTCGTAATCCAACCCCTTCAGCTCTTGGATTAACCTAGTGAATCTCCTCTGCACACCCTCTAGTGTCAATACGTCCTTTCTCAAGTAAGGAGACCAAAACTGAACACAATACTCCAGGTGTGGCCGCACTCACACCTTATACAGTTGCAGCATAACCTCCCTAGTCTTAAACTCCATCCCTCGAGCAATGAAGGACAAAATTCCATTTGCCTTCTTAATCACCTGTTGCACCTGTAAACCAACATTTTGCGACTCATACACTAGCACACCCAGGTCTCTCTGCACAGCAGCAAGTTTTAATATTTTATCATTTAAATAATAATCCCTTTTGCTGTTATTCCTACCAAAATGGTTAACCTCACATTTGTCAACATTGTATTGCATCTGCCAGACTTTAGCCCATTCACTTAGCCTATCCAAATCCCTCTGCAGACTTCAAGTATCCTCTGCACTTTTTACTTTACCACTCATCTTTGTGTCGGCTGCAAACTTGGACACATTGCCCTTGGTCTACAACTGCAAATCATCTGTGTAAATTGAAAACAATTGTGGGCACAACACTGATCCCCGAGGGCCAGCACTAGCTACTGATTGCCAACCAGAGAGACACTCATTAATCCCCACTCTTTGCTTTCTATTAATTAACCAATCCTCTATCCATGCTACCACTTTACCCTTAATGCCATGCATCTTTATCTTATGCAGCAACCTTTTGTGTGGCACCTTGTCAAAGGCTTTCTGGAAATCCAGATATCCCACATCCATTGGCGCCCAGTTATCTACCGCACTGGTAATGTCCTCAAAAAAATCCAGTGAATTAGTAAGGCATGACCTGCCCTTTATGAACCCATGCTGTGTCTGCCCAATGGACAATTTCCATCCAGATGCCTCACTATTTCTTCCTTGATGATAGATTCCAGCATCTTCCCTACCACCGAAGTTAAGCTCACTGGCCTATAATTACCCACTTTCTGCCTACCTCCTTTTTTAAACAGTGGTGTCACATTTGCTAATTTCCAATCTGCCTGGACCACCCCAGAGCCTTAAGAATTTTGGTAAATTGTCACTAATGCATTTGCAATTTCCTTAGCCATCTCTTTTAGCACTCTGGGATGCATTCCATCAGTGCCAGGTGATTTGTCTAACTTTAGCCCCATTACAAAGAACAAAGAACAAAGAAATGTACAGCACAGGAACAGGCCCTTCGGCCCTCCAAGCCCGTGCCGACCATGCTGCCCGACTAAACTACAATCTTCTACACTTCCTGGGTCCGTATCCTTCTATTCCCATCCTATTTATATATTTGTCAAGATGCCCCTTAAATGTCCCTATCGTCTCTGCTTCCACTACCTCCTCCGGTAACGAGTTCCAGGCACCCACTACCCTGTGCGTAAAAAACTTGCCTCGTACATCTACTCTAAACCTTGCCCCTCTCACCTTAAACCTATGCCCCCTAGTAATTGACCCCTCTACCCTGGGGAAAAGCCTCTGACTATCCACTCTGTCTATGCCCCTCATAATTTTGTATACCTCTATCAGGTCTCCCCTCAACCTCCTTCGTTCCAGTGAGAACAAACCGAGTTTATTCAACCGCTCCTCATAGCTAATGCCCTCCATACCAGGCAACATTCTGGTAAATCTCTTCTGCACCCTCTCTAAAGCCTCCACATCCTTCTGGTAGTATGGCGACCAGAATTGAACACTATACTCCAAGTGTGGCCTAACTAAGGTTCTATACAGCTGCAACATGACTTGCCAATTCTTATACTCAATGCCCCGGCCAATGAAGGCAAGCATGCCGTATGCCTTCTTGACTACCTTCTCCACCTGTGTTGCCCCTTTCAATGACCTGTGGACCTGTACTCCTAGATCTCTTTGACGTTCAATACTCTTGAGGGTTCTACCATTCACTGTATATTCCCTACCTGCATTAGACCTTCCAAAATGCATTACCTCACATTTGTCCGGATTAAACTCCATCTGCCATCTCTCCGCCCAAGTCTCCAGACAATCTAAATCCTGCTGTATCCTCCGACAGTCCTCATCGCTATCCGCAATTCCACCAACCTTTGTGTCGTCTGCAAACTTACTAATCAGACCAGTTACATTTTCCTCCAAATCATTTATATATACTACAAACAGCAAAGGTCCCAGCACTGATCCCTGTGGAACACCACTGGTCACAGCCCTCCAATTAGAAAAGCATCCCTCCATTGCTACTCTCTGCCTTCTATGGCCTAGCCAGTTCTGTATCCACCTTGCCAGCTCACCCCTGATCCCGTGTGACTTCACCTTTTGTACCAGTCTGCCATGAGGGACCTTGTCAAAGGCCTTAATGAAGTCCATATAGACAACATCCACTGCCCTATCTGCATCAATCATCTTTGTGACCTCTTCGAAAAACTCTATCAAGTTACTGAGACACGACCTCCCCTTCACAAAACCATGCTGCCTCTCGCTAATCCGACCCCTTGCTTCCAAATGGGAGTAGATCCTGTCTCGAAGAATTCTCTCCAGCAATTTCCCTACCACTGACGTAAGGCTCACTGGCCTGTAGTTCCCTGGACTGTCCTTGCTACCTTTCTTAAACAAAGGAACAACATTGGCTACTCTCCAGTCCTCCGGGACACTACCTGAAGACAGTGAGGATCAAAAGATTTCTGTCAAGGCCTCAGCAATTTCCTCTCTTGCCTCCTTCAGTGTTGTGGGGTAGATCCCATCAGGCCCTGGGGACGTATTCGCCTTAATATTTTTCAAGACGCCCAACACCTCGTCTTTTTGGATCTCAATGTGACCCAGGCTACATACACACCCTTCTCCAGATTCAATATCTACTAATTCCTTCTCTTTGGTGAATACTGATGCAAAGTATTCATTTAGTACCTCGCCCATTTCCTTTGGCTCCACACATAGATTCCCTGGCCTGTCCTTCAGTGGGCCAACCCTTTCCCTGGCTACCCTCTTGCTTTTTATGTGTGTGTAAAAAGCCTTGGGATTTTCCTTAACCCAATGACTTTTCAAAAAGAAAAAAGGTGGCTTTTGTACGGTCAAGAAGGGTGGGGACAGTGGAAACACTTGAGGTGTATAAAGAAAGTGCGAAGTTACTCAAGTGGAATATGAGGAGGGGACATAACAAATCTTTGGCAAGTTGGATGAAGGTGAATCCCAATGCTTCTTATACATATGTAAAAAAGAAGAGGGTGGCCAGGGAAAGACCATAATAGATGGGAGCAGAATTAGGCCACTCGGTCCATCGAGTCTGCTCGGCCATTAAATAATGGCTGAAAGGGTTGGACCACTTAAGGCAGTGGCGGGGGGTGGGGGTCGATGTGTTGGGCCATTAGAAATGGACGAGGTACTAAATGACTACTTTGCCTCAGTGTTCACCAAAGAAAAGGCCTTTGTGGAAGATGATTCTTGGCTAGGGAAGTCTGGGTCATGTTGACATCAAAAAGGAGATGGTATTGTATGTTTCAAAAGATATTAAGGTAGACAAGTTTCCTCGGCCTGATTGGATTTAGCACAAAATACTGAGGGAAACAAGGGAGGAATTTGCTGGGGCCTTGATTGACATCTTTGTATCTTAATTTGTACAGGTGAGATCCCACGGATTGGAGATTAGCTAATGTGATACCACTTTTTAAGAAAGATAGCAGACATAATCCAGGAAGCTAAAGGCCAGTGAACCTCACGTCGGTACATTATTGGAGATAATTCTCAGGAACAGGATTTATAACCATTTGGAAACAAATAGACTCGTCACCCGCTGTCGATTTCAGTGGGAGCGGAGCAGGCTAGTCAATTTCAGCGGGAGCAGTGCGCAAGTGATTTCTGGGAGGTAAGTCTCTCCTTTAAAAACACTTGTCTTTGCAGGAGCAGGCCAGTCGATTTCAGCGGGAGCGGAGCAGGCTAGTCAATTTCAGCGGGAGCAGTGTGCAAGTGATTTCTGGGAGGTAAGTCTCTCCTTTAAAAAACACTTGTCTTTGCAGGAGCAGGCCAGTCGATTTCAGCGGGAGCGGAGCAGGCTTGTCAATTTCAGCGGGAGCAGTGCGCAAGTGATTTCTGGGAGGTAAGTCTCTCCTTTAAAAACACTTGTCTTTGCAGGAGCAGGCCAGTCGATTTCAGCGGGAGCGGAGCAGGCTTGTCAATTTCAGCGGGAGCAGTGCGCAAGTGATTTCTGGGAGGTAAGTCTCTCCTTTAAAAACACTTGTCTTTGCAGGAGCAGGCCAGTCGATTTCAGCGGGAGCGGAGAAGGCTAGTCAATTTCAGCGGGAGCAGTGCGCAAGTGATTTCTGGGAGGTAAGTCTCTCCTTTAAAAACACTTGTCTTTGCAGAAGCAGGCCAGTCGATTTCAGCGGGAGCGGAGAAGGCTAGTCAATTTCAGCGGGAGCAGTGCGCAAGTGATTTCTGGGAGGTAAGTCTCTCCTTTAAAAACACTTGTCTTTGCAGGAGCAGGCCAGTCGATTTCAGCGGGAGCGGAGCAGGCTAGTCAATTTCAGTGGGAGCAGTGCGCAAGTGATTTCTGGGAGGTAAGTCTCTCCTTTAAAAACACTTGTCTTTGCAGGAGCAGGCCAGTCGATTTCAGCGGGAGCGGAGCAGGCTAGTCAATTTCAGTGGGAGCAGTGCGCAAGTGATTTCTGGGAGGTAAGTCTCTCCTTTAAAAACACTTGTCTTTGCAGGAGCAGGCCAGTCGATTTCAGCGGGAGCAGAGCAGGCGAGTCAATTTCAGCGGGAGCAGTGCACAAGTGATTTCTGGGAGGTAAGTCTCTCCTTTAAAAACACTTGTCTTTGCAGGAGCAGGCCAGTCGATTTCAGCGGGAGCGGTGCGTTAGTGATTTCTGGGAGACCTTCACAGGAGCAGGCTAGTCAATTTCTGAGGTAAACACTGACCTGGTCCCGTTTTCGGTCCCTCTTTGCTGTTTGTTTTTAATTTTAGTGTTTAAGGCGGGAACAGGAAGTTCGACCCGCGGACTTCTGGGAAGACCCTCACCAATAAATTCTGGTGGAGAGGAAACCCGAGACACTACACGTGTAGTGTCTCCCACCCGCCTCCTCCTCTAACCTAATAATAAAACCCATTGGTGTGAGGTAAGTACCATATTTTATTATTATTATTTGTTTTTTTAATTTAATTTAGTTGTTATCCAGATCTTGGTAGAAAGTTAGAGGGATGGCAGGAAAGGGAGTGCAATGTTCCTTCTGCAGGATGTTTGAGGTGAGGGATGCCGTTAGTGTCTCTGCTGATTTTACCTGCAGGAAGTGCTGCCATCTCCAGCTCCTCCAAGACCGAGTTAGGGAACTGGAGCTGGAGTTGGAAGAACTTCGGATCATTCGGGAGGCAGAGGGGGTCATAGATAGCAGCTTCAGGGAATTAGTTACACCAAAGATTGGAGATAGATGGGTAACTGTAAGAGGGACTGGGAAGAAGCAGTCAGTGCAGGGATCCCCTGCGGTCGTTCCCCTGAGAAACAAGTATACCGCTTTGGATACTTGTGGGGGGGGGGGACTTACCAGGGGTAAGCCATGGGGTACGGGCCTCTGGCACGGAGTCTGTCCCTGTTACTCAGAAGGGAAGGGGAGAGAGGAGCAGAGCATTAGTAATTGGGGACTCGATAGTCAGGGGCACAGATAGGAGATTTTGTGGGAGTGTGAGAGACTCACGTTTGGTATGTTGTCTCCCAGGTGCAAGGGTACGTGATGTCTCGGATCGTGTTTTCCGGGTCCTTAAGGGGGAGGGGGAGCAGCCCCAAGTCGTGGTCCACATTGGCACTAACGACATAGGTAGGAAAGGGGACAAGGATGTCAGGCAGGCTTTCAGGGAGCTAGGATGGAAGCTCAGAACTAGAACAAACAGAGTTGTTATCTCTGGGTTGTTGCCCGTGCCACGTGATGGTGAGATGAGGAATAGGGAGAGAGAGCAGTTAAACACGTGGCTACAGGGATGGTGCAGGCGGGAGGGATTCAGATTTCAGGATAACTGGGGCTCTTTCTGGGGAAGGTGGGACCTCTACAGACAGGATGGTCTACACCTGAACCTGAGGGGCACAAATATCCTGGGGGGGGAGATTTGTTAGTGCTCTTTGGGGGGGTTTAAACTAATGCAGCAGGGGCATGGGAACCTGGATTGTAGTTTTAGGGTAAGGGAGAATGAGAGTATAGAGGTCAGGAGCACAGATTTGATGTCGCAGGAGGGGGCCAGTGTTCAGGTAAGTGGTTTGAAGTGTGTCTACTTCAATGCCAGGAGTATACAAAATAAGGTAGGGGAACTGGCAACATGGGTTGGTACCTGGGACTTCGATGTTGTGGCCATTTCAGAGACATGGATAGAGCAGGGACAGGAATGGATGTTGCATGTTCCGAGGTTTAGGTGTTTTAGTAAGCTCAGAGAAGGAGGCAAAAGAGGGGGAGGTGTGGCGCTGCTAGTCAAGAGCAGTATTACGGTGGCGGAGAGGATGCTAGATGGGGACTCATCTTCCGAGGTAGTATGGGCTGAGGTTAGAAACATGAAAGGAGAGGTCACACTGTTGGGAGTCTTCTATAGGCCTTCAAATAGTTCTAGGGATGTAGAGGAAAGGATGGCGAGGATGACCCTGGATAAGAGCGAAAGTAACAGGGTAGTATTATGGGAGACTTTAACTTTCCAAAAATTGACTGGAAAAGATATAGTTCGAGTACATTAGATGGGTCGGTTTTTGTACAGTGTGTGCAGGAGGGTTTCCTGACACAATATGTTGTCAGGCCAACAAGAGGCGAGGCCACGTTGGATTTGGTTTTGGGTAATGAACCAGGCCAGGTGTTGGATTTGGAGGTAGGAGAGCACTTTGGGGACAGTGACCACAATTCGGTGACGTTTACGTTAATGATGGAAAGGTATAAGTATACACCGCAGGGCAAGAGTTATAGCTGGGGGAAGGGCAATTATGATGCCATTAGACGTGACTTGGGGGGGATAAGGTGGAGAAGTAGGCTGCAAGTGTTGGGCACACTGGATAAGTGGAGCTTGTTCAAGGATCAGCTACTGCGTGTTCTTGATAAGTATGTACCGGTCAGGCAGGGAGGAAGGCGTCGGTCGAGGGAACCGTGGTTTACCAAAGAAGTGGAATCTCTTGTTAAGAGGAAGAAGGAGGCCTATGTGAAGATGAGGTGTGAAGTTTCAGTTGGGGCGATGGATAGTTCCAAGGTAGCGAGGAAGTATCTAAAGAGTGAGCTAAAACGAGCAAGGAGGGGACATGAGAAGTATTTCGCAGGTAGCTTCAAGGAAAACCAAAAAGCTTTCTATAGGTATATCAGGAATAAGCGAATGACTAGGGA
This sequence comes from Scyliorhinus torazame, assembly GCF_047496885.1. Classification (NCBI taxonomy): domain Eukaryota; kingdom Metazoa; phylum Chordata; class Chondrichthyes; order Carcharhiniformes; family Scyliorhinidae; genus Scyliorhinus; species Scyliorhinus torazame. The sequence continues at coordinate 35,553,528 of NC_092725.1, forward strand.
AAGAGTAGGACCAGTCAAGGACAGGGATGGGACGTTGTGTGTGGAGTCTGACGAGATAGGCGAGATACTAAATGAATATTTTTCGTCGGTTTTCACTCAGGAAAAAGATAATGTTGTGGAGGAGAATGCTGAGACCCAGGCTAATAGAATAGATGGCATTGAGGTATGTAGGGAAGAGGTGTTGGCAATTCTGGACAGGCTGAAAATAGATAAGTCCCGGGTCCTGATGGGATTTATCCTAGGATTCTCTGGGAGGCCAGGGAAGAGATTGCTGGACCTTTGGCTTTGATTTTTATGTCATCATTAGCTACAGGAATAGTGCCAGAGGACTGGAGGATAGCAAATGTGGTCCCTTTGTTCAAAAAGGGAAGCAGAGACAACCCCGGCAACTATAGACCGGTGAGCCTCACGTCTGTAGTGGGTAAAGTCTTGGAGGGGATTATAAGAGACAAGATTTATAATCATCCAGATAGGAATAATATGATCAGGGATAGTCAGCATGGCTTTGTGAAGGGTAGGTCATGCCTCACAAACCTTATCGAGTTCTTTGAGAAGGTGACTGAACAGGTAGACGAGGGTAGAGCAGTTGATGTGGTGTATATGGATTTCAGCAAAGCGTTTGATAAGGTTCCCCAAGGTAGGCTATTGCAGAAAATATGGAGGCTGGGGATTGAGGGTGATTTAGAGATGTGGATCAGAAATTGGCTAGCTGAAAGAAGACAGAGGGTGGTGGTTGATGGGAAATGTTCAGAATGGAGTTCAGTTACAAGTGGAGTACGACAAGGATCTGTTCTGGGGCCGTTGCTGTTTGTCATATTTATCAATGACCTAGAGGAAGGCGCAGAAGGGTGGGTGAGTAAATTTGCAGACGATACTAAAGTCGGTGGTGTTGTCGATAGTGTGGAAGGATGTAGCAGGTTACAGAGGGATATAGATAAGCTGCAGAGCTGGACTGAGAGGTGGCAAATGGAGTATAATGTAGAGAAGTGTGAGGTGAATAACTTTGGAAGGAATAACAGGAATGCGGAATATTTGGCTGATGGTAAAGTTCTTGAAAGTGTGGATGAGCAGAGGGATCTAGGTGTCCATGATCCCTGAAAGTTGCCACGCAGGTTGATAGGGTTGTGAAGAAGGCCTATGGAGTGTTGGCCTTTATTGGGAGAGGGATTGAGTTCCGGAGTCAGGAGGTCATGTTGCAGCTGTACAGAACTCTGGTACGGCCGCCTTTGGAGTATTGCGTACAGTTCTGGTCACCGCATTATAGGAAGGACGTGGAGGCTTTGGAGCGGGTGCAGAGGAGATTTACCAGGATGTTGCCTGGTATGGAGGGAAAATCTTATGAGGAAAGGCTGATGGACTTGAGGTTGTTTTCGTTGGAGAGAAGAAGGTTAAGAGGAGACTTAATAGAGGCATACAAAATGATCAGGGGGTTAGATAGGGTGGACAGTGAGAGCCTTCTCCCGCGGATGGAAATGGCTGGCACGAGGGGACATAGCTTTAAACTGAGGGGCAATAGATATAGGACAGAGGTCAGAGGTAGGTTCTTTACGCAAAGAGTAGTGAGGCCGTGGAATGCCCTACCTGCTACAGTTGTGAACTCGCCAACATTGAGGGCATTTAAAATTTTATTGGATAAATATATGGATGATAATGGCATAGTGTAGGTTAGATGGCTTTTGTTTCGGTGCAACATCGTGGGCCGAAGGGCCTGTCCTGCGCTGTATCGTTCTATGTTCTATGTTCAATAGACGGCATGGTTACCCCAGTTATCTACCTCACTGGTAATGTCCTCAACAAAATCCACTGAATTAGTTAGGCACGACCTAGCCTTTATGAACCTATGCTGTGTCTGCCCACTGGACAATTTCTTCCAGATGCCTCACTATTTCTTCCTTGATGATAGATTCCAGCATCTTCCCTACCACCGAAGTTAAGCTCACTGGCCTATAATTACCCGCTTTCTGCGTACCTCCTTTTTTAAACAGTGGTGTCACGTTTGCTAATTTCCAATCCGCCGGCACCACCCCAGAATCTTAAGAATTTTGGTAAATTATCACTAATGCATTTGCAATTTCCCTAGCCATCTCTTTTAGCACTCTGGGAGGCATTCCATCAGTGCCAGGTGATTTGTCTAACTTTAGCCCCATTAGCTTGCCCATCACTATCTCCTGAGTGATACCAATCCTCTCAAGGTCCTCACCTGTCATAGCCAAATATCTATCAGTCACTGGCATGTTATTTGTGTCTTCCACTGTGAAGGCCGACCCAATAAACCTGTTCAGTTCCTCAGCCATTTCCTCATCTCCCATTATTAAATCTCCCTTCTCATCCTCTAAAGGACCAATATTTACCTTATTCACCCTTTTTGTTTTATATATTTGTGGAAACTTTAACTATCTGTTTTTCGAAACTGAGCAAGTTTACTCTCACAATCTATCTTACTCTTCTTCAATGCTTTTTTAGTAGCTTTCTGTTGTCCCCGAAAGATTTTCCAGTCCTCTAGTCTCCCACTAAGCTTCGCCACTTTGTATGCTTTTGCCTTCAATTTGACTCTCCCTTATTTCCTTAGATACACACGGTCGATTTTCCCTCCTTCTACCGTCCTTCCTTTTTGTTGGTATAAACCTTTGCTGAGCACTGTGAAAAATCTCTTGGAAGGAGATTACAATGGTTGAGAAAAGAACTAGCTGAAGTAGACTGGGAGCAAAGACTTTATGGTGAAACAGTTGAGGAACAGTGTTCCTCAACTGTTTCACCATAAAGTCTTTGCTCCCAGTCTACTTCAGCTAGTTCTTTTCTCAACCATTGTAATCTCCTTTGTTTAAGCACAAAACACTAGTGTTTCACTTTACCTTCACGCCCTCCATCTGTATTTTAAATTCCACATATTGTGATCACTCCTTCCGAGAGGATCCCTAACTATGAGATCATAAATCAATCCTGCCTCATTACACAGGACGAGATCTAGAACCGCTTGTTCCCTTGTAGGTTCCATTGCATACTGTTCTAGGAAACTATCGTGGATACATTCTGTAAACTCCTCCTCAAGGCTGCCTTGACCGACCTTGTTGAATCAATCGACATGTCGATTAAAATCCCTCATGATAACTGCTGTACCATTTATACATGCTTATTTCTTCTTATTATTTCTTTCTTTATTGCCTGCTCCAACTTAATGTTACTATTTGGTGGCCTATAGACTACTCCTATCAGTGACTTTTTTGCCTTACTATTCCTCATTTCCACCCAAATGAATTCAACCTTCTCCTCCATAGCACAATATCATCCCTTACTATTTCCTTTAACCATGTTTCAGTAATAGCCGCTAAATCATAGTCAATCACGGTGATTTGCGCCATCAGCTCATTTACCTTATTCCGAATACTATGAGCATTCAGATAAGGTACACTTATGTTGGCTTTTTTGCCTCTGTTTTGAATCTTAACACCTCGATCAGCAACCTCTCCTAAGTTATATTTCCTCTTAACTTTTCTCCTAATTTTCCTTGTCTTTGAACCAATATCTTCATGTAACAACCTGCGGTGTCGCTTACCATTAATGTTTTTACTTCCTGTTTTATTCCTTTTAGTATTACTGGGCCTATTCACTGACCTCCCCTCAGCGTCTGTACCTTGTACTGTCGCCCTTTTTGATTTTTGACTCTGGCTTACCTGCCTTACACTTTGCCCCTTACTGCCTTTTGTTTCTGTCCCTGTTTTACTCCTTTCCAACTTCCTGCATCGGTTCCCATCCCCTGCCACATTAGTTTAAACCCTTCCCAACAGCTCTAGAAAACTCCCCTATAACATCAGTTGCAGTCCTGCCGAGGTGCAGACTGTCCGGTTTGTACTGGTGCCACCTCCCCCCGGAACCGGTTCCAATGCCCCAGGAATTTGAATCCCTCCCTCTTGCGCCATCTCTCGAGCCACGCTTCATCCTATCTGTCCTGACATTTCTACTCTGTCTAGCTCCTGGCACTGGAAGCAATCCTGAGATTACTACCTTTGAGGTCCAACGTTTTAGTTTAACTCCTAACTCCCTGAATTCAGCTTGTAGGACCTCGTCCCGTTTTTTACCAATATTGTTGGTGCCTCTGTGCACCAGGACAGCTGGCTGTTCAACCTCCCCGCCCCCTCCCCCCCCCACCCCCTGCCAGAATGTCCTGCAGCCGCTCCGAGACATCCTTAACCCTTGCACCAGGGAGGCAACATACCATCGTGGAGTCTCGATTGCGTCCACTGAACCGCCTGTCTACTACCCTTATGATTGAGTCCCCTATCACTACAACCCTGCCATTCTTCTTCCTGCCCAGCTGCACTGCAGAGCCAGCCACAGTGCCATGAACCTGGTTGCTGCTGCCTTCCCCAGGTGAGCCATCTCCCTCAACAGAATCCAAAGCGGTATATCTGTTTTTGCACGGAGATGACCGCAGGGGACACCTGCATTGCCTTCCTACTCTTGCCCTGTCTTTTGGTCACCCATTTTCTATCTCCCTCAGTAACTTTCACCTGCGGTGTGACCAACTCGCTAAACGTACTATCCACGACGTCCTCAGCATCGCGGATGCTCCAAAGTCCATCCGCAGCTCCAGAGCCATCAAGCGGTTTAACAGAAGCTGCAACTGGACACGTTTTGCACGTGAAGGAGCCAGGGACAGTGGACGTGTCCCTGAGCTCCCACATCACACACGAGGAGCATGACACAGGCCAGGGATCTCTTGCCATGTCTTAAACCTTAGGTAAACGTATACAACTACAATTCCAAAAAACAAAAGAAAAAATAAATAAATTAGACAATGAAAAGAAAAACTACTTCCCAGTCATTTACCAGGGATAAAAAGCACCACCCCTACACCCTCCCCCCACCCCCGCCCCCCACAAGCTTGGAATTCCCACCTAGATTCAAATTCCCAAACTCACTCTTGGTTGTGTCTCACTCTGGCTGTGTCTTCTCTGGTTCACTGGGAGAACTCACTGGAATGAGTTACAAGTTGCTCTTTTTAAATTGGCCTGAGTTGACTCCCCTCCCCACCTGCTTTTAAATCAAAGTAGATTAAGATGAATGACACTTAACTGCCAACCAGTTATGTGAGTGGGTGGGGCAGCCCTTGTTAACCTACACTGCACAATTCTAGATTATTAAATTAATTTAAACTCCTGAAATTTAAAAGGAACAGTCTTACCGATTGGCTTGGATTCAATTCCCACCTAGATTCAAATTCCCAAACTCACCCTTGGTTGAAGGTATGGCGCAATCAGGGAGACAAGCTAGTTAAATATAAACTACTCCCACAGCTTGGAAATTCGAAAACTAGTAGGCACAGTCTAAAAAATAGGTCTAGACTGTTCAGGAAAAATGTTAAGAAGCAGTTTGTCACTCAGCGAGTGACAAAGTTTTGGAACTTCCTCCCACAAACAGCAGCTAAACTATATCAATTGTAATTTTGAATATGAGTTATACAGATGTTTGTTCAGCTAAGATCTTAAAGGATATGGGCCAAAAGGCCAGCATATTGAGTTAGGTCACAGAACAGCCATGACCTCATTAATGGTGAGACAGGCTCGAAGGGTTGAACAGCATACTCCTGCTCCTATCTTCCTATATCCCAAACGATCCAGAAGCAGCGAGAAATGTTGCTTTCCCTTTATGACGAGTTCGGCTTTACCCAGAGTAATGGCATGTACAGATCGAAGGCTTCTGAATGCCTGCTACTCACAGACCAATTGGCTTTGACCACTTGCATGATCCTGTAACCCAGACTCTAGGTACTTCCTGAATTGGGTTATTCTTTATTCATGGTTGTAGTGAAGATTTTTATACCCTTCAGCATCTGTAGATGTACTTCGCCCAACACATGTGTCTGGGAGAGAGTCAGTGCTGATAATCTTTCTTGCTCCCAACCAGTATCCACGATTTTTGTGACTAATTTCTTCTTTTGCAATGTTTATTGCCTCAATCCTAATCGCCAGTTTTCTCTTTTGTTACGTTGCTTTGTTCGCCGCATCCAAAACTCTGGATTAGTGGATACACGATGAGATGTTTTATTAAGAGGTGCTGCTCATGGAATCTCAGATAGAGCCCCACAAAGCTCCCACAAATACTCTGCCCATGTCACTATACATCATGTGCAGAAATGTATCCTCTGATATATAACATCCACAACATCCATCCACTATAGTTTCGAACAGGAGGAGGCAGATTGATCAAAGCTTTTATTTGCCTGAGGGGTATTAACATGATCAACATGTGGAGGATGTCTCCACCTGCCGTAGAATCTAGAACCTGAAGTCACTGTTTCAAAATACACAAAGATTAGGAGATTTCTGAGTACTTTCCCTTGTGGTGAATACCTGGAACTCCATTTCTCAAAAGGTGCAGAAGCAGAATGTTGGAATATGTTTCATGACAGAGCAAGATAGATTCCTGATTATCTAAGGGATGAAAATTAGGAGCACGGTAGTTAGCATTGTTGCCTCACAGCGCCAGGGTCCTGGGTTTGATACCCGCTTGGGTCACTGTCTGTGTGGAGTCTGCATGGTCTCCCCGTGTCTGCGTGGGTGTCCTCCGGGTGCTCCGTTTTCCACCCACAGTCCAAAGACGTGCTTGTTAGGTGAACTGAACATTCTGAATTCTCCCTCAGTGAAACCGAACAGGCGCCGGAATGTGGCGACTGGAGAATTTTGACAGTAACTTAATTGCAGTGGTAATGTAAGCCTACTTGTGACACTAATACAGATTATTATTAAATTATTATATTATAAGCACACCTCCAGACCATTCATGCAAGTCAACTGGAGAAAGATTGTCCCGAGATTGTAAATTCTATGAAACACTGATCTCTGTGGAGCACCGCTCGTCACATCCTGCCAACCAGAAAAAAGACCCATTGTTGCCAACTCTCTGCTTCCGCTTAAATAGCCAATATTCAATTCATGCTAGTATGTTATCCGACGTTAAGCCATTAGTTTTTATTTTTTGCAGTAACGTTTCACATGGCATTTATCAAATACCTTTTGGAACGACGAGCACAGTACATTTACCGGTTCACTACGCACGTGACTGCTTCAGCACATTCCAATAAAGTCGTTCAACATTAGCAGCACGGTAGCATTGTTGGGCAGCACGGTAGCATTGTGGATAGCACAATTGTTTCACAGCTCCAGGGTCCCAGGTTCGATTCCGGCTTGGGTCACTGTCTGTGCGGAGCCTGCACATCCTCCCCGTGTGTGCGTGGGTTTCCTCCGGGTGCTCCGGTTTCCTCCCACAGTCCAAAGATGTGCAGGTTAGGTGGATTTGCCATGATAAATTTCCCCTAGTGTTCAAAATTGCCCTTGGTGTTGGGTGGGGTTACTGGGTTATGGGGATAGGGTGGAAGTGTGGGCTTGGGTAGGGTGCTCTTTCCAAGAGCCGGTGTAGACTCGATGGGCCGAATGACCTCCTTCTGCACTGCAAATTCTATGATTCTAACATGTTTTTCCTTTCATAGAACAATCTTGACACTACCTGATTTGCCTGAAATTCTCCCAAATGCCTGCTATAACATCAGACCCCTACGCTCCAACATCAATTCCCCAGAAATATCTGATGTAGGACCAGAGCTCACGTTAATTCTTTACCTGTTGAAATGTCCTTACCTGTCCATCCTTATAATTTGTACGCTCGTTTCCTGTCGTAGTCCATCTGATCTTCCCTAGTTACCAATCTTTCTGTCAATACTTGTTCTTCTTGGTATTCTCTACAATAATCTGAGCAAATCTGTGGAAATAACTGCTTTTTCTTAAAATTTATTACTGCCATTACCTTTTATAATTAACGACAGATGATGGACCTTCTCCTTGTGGCTTGTCTTTCTAATTGAGTTTGGCTGACCTGTGTAATTTCAATTCACAGAATCGCATAATAAAAGATAGCAGAAGGGGCCCTTTGGCCCCTCGAGTCTGCACCGATGCATGAAAAACACTTGCATTTTAACATGTGCAACTGAATCCCGGTTTATCTACCTCTGAAACACAGTTGTCAGTTGATTTCTGATAACTCTGCTTTCAGCCCTGATAACTCAATGGTCCAAATACTAATCGTTAATGTACACTGTTCTCCCTCGAACTGAATGTGCACTTCCAAGAAACTATCCTGAAAGCATGCTATGAACTTATCAACTACTACCTTTCCCCATTTAATTTTCCAATTTATTTGTAGACTAAATTCTCCATGATTATCCTGGAACCTTTCTGACAAGACCTGCTTATCTCTTCTTTTCTTATTTTTCCTGAAATTAAGAGGAAAGGTTGAGGGAGCTTTTCTCTTTGGAGCGGAGGAGGATGAGAGTCGACTTAAGGGGGATAGACAGAGTGGACGTACAGATACTATTTCATCAGGTGGATGTAGCTGTTACAAGGTGGCATAACTATAAGGTTCATGGTGGGAGATATAGGAGGGATGTTTGAGGTAGGTTCTTTACTCAGAGAGTGGTTAGGGTGTGGAATGGACTGCCTGCTGTGAGAGTGGAGTCGGGCACTTTAGAAAATTTCAAGCGGTCATTGGATAGGCACATGGAGCACACCAGAATGACAGGGGGTGGGATAGCTTGATCTTGGTTTCGGACAATGCTCGGTACAACATCGAGGCCCGAAGGGGCTGTTCTGCGCTGTACTGTTCTATGTTATAGTTACAATTAGGGTGCGTGCACACGACTCACGCATGCTACTTCTTGTTGTTATAATTTCCCATCTGAAATCAAAATGTATCTAGATCCTGGTTGATTGATTTTCTGACATCTCTCTCTCTACTGTTTGAATTAAGTCATTAATTATCTCCTGGTCTACACGTTCAAATGTTCTTGCCCTTCCTAAATTGGAGGGCTTTCATTTCTCTATTTCTAACAGTAAGACAAAAGCTATCGTATTCACCCCCTAAACAAACTCCCGTCCCAAACGACTGGCCTCACTCGTCTACAGTTAACATGGAATGTATATTGTATACAGTCCCAGCACTGAGCACATCATCCACATTGCACATCGCTGCACTGAGGCAATATGTGTAGAGCTAAGAAATAGGAAGGATGCAGTAACATTGTTGGGACTTTGCTACAGGCCTCCCAAAAGCGAGCGTGAAGTAGAGGTACAAATATGTAGACAGGTTATCGAAAATTGTAGGAGCAATAGGGTGGTCGTGATGGGAGATTTTAACTACCCCAACATTGAATGGGATTCATGGAGTTTTGGAAGTGGAGACGGAGCAGAATTTGTAAGGAACATCCAGGAGAGTTTTTTGAGAGCAGTATGTAAATAGTCCAACTTGGGAAGGGGCCATACTGGACCTGGTTTTGGAGAATGATCCCGGCCAGGTAGTTGAAGTTTCAGTCGGTGATTACTTTGGGAATAGCGATCACAATTCCGTAAGTTTGAGAATACTCATGGACAAAGTCGAGAGTGGTCCTAAAGGAAGAGTGCTATATTTGGGAAAGGCCAAGTCTAACAAAATTCGGCTTTAGATAGGGAATGTCGATTGGGAGCAGCTGTTTAAGGGTAAATCCACATTTGAAATGTGGGATTCTTTTAAGGAAAGTTTGATTAGAGTGCAGGACAGACATGTCCCTGTGAAAATGAGGGATAGAAATGGCAAGATTAGGGAACCATGGATGACGGGTGGAATTGTGAGACTAGCTAAGGTAGAAAAGAAAGCATACATAAGATCTTGGCGACTTAAAACTGATGAAGCTTTGGAGGAATATCGGGAAAGTAGGACAAATCTCAAACGCGCAATAAAGAGGGCTAAAAGGGGTCATGAAATATCTTTGGCTAACAGGGTTGAGGAAAATCCCAAAGCCTTTTATTTGTTTCTAGGGAGCAAGAGGGTAACTAGAGAAAGGATTGGCCCACTCAAAGACAAAAGAGGGAATTTATGCGTGGAGTCAGAGGAAATGGGTGAGATTCTTAATGAGTACTTTGCATCGGTATTCACCAAGGAGAGGGACATGATGGATGTTGAGGCTTGGGATGGATGTTTAAATACTCGAGGTCAAGTCGGCATAAGGAAGGGGGAGGTTTTGGGTATTCTAAAAGGCATTAAGGTGGACAAGTCCCCAGGTTTGGATGGGATCTATCCCAGGTTACTGAGGGAAGCGAGGGACGAAATAGCTGGGGCCTTCACAGATATCTTTGCAGCATCCTTGAGCACGGGTGAGGTCCCAGAGGACTGGAGAATTGCTAATGTTGTCCCTTTGTTTAAGAAGGGTAGCAGGGATAATCCTGGGAATTATAGACCTGTGAGCTTAACGTCAGTGACAGGCCAACTGTTGGAGAAGATACTGAGGGATAGGATCTATTCACATTTGGAAGAAAATAGACTTATCAGTGATAGGCAGCATGGTTTTGTGCAGGGACAGTCATGTCTTACAAACCCAATAGAATTTTTTGAGGAAGTGACAAAGTTAATTGATGAGGGAATGGCTGTAGATGTAAGGTGTTTGATAAAGTTTCCCATGGCAGGTTGATGGAAAAAGTGAAATTGTATGGGGTTCAGGGTGTACTAGCTCGATGGATAAAGAACAGGCAGGGCAACAGGAGACAGAGAGTAATGGTGGAAGGGAGTGTCTCAAAATGGAGAAAGGTGACTAGTGGTGTTCCACAGGGATCCGTGCTCGGACAATTGTTATTTGTGATATACATAAATGATCTGGACGAAGGTATAGGTGGTCTGTTTAGCAAGTTTGCAGATGATACTAAGATTGGTGGAGTTGCAGATAGCGAGGAGAACTGTCAGAGAATACAGCAGATATAGATAGATTGGAGAATTGGGCAGAGAAATGACAGATGGAGTTCAATCCAGGCAAATGCGAGGTGATGCATTTTGGAAGATCTAATTCAAGAGCGGACTATACGGTCAATGGAAGAGTCCTGGAGAAAATTGATGTATAGAGAGATCTGGGCGTTCAGGTCCATTGTACCCTGAAGGTGGCAGCGCAGGTCGATAGAGTGGTCAAGAAGGCATACAGCATGCTTGGCTTCATCAGATGGGGTATTGAGTACAAGAGTCGGCAGGTCCTGTTACAGTTGTATAAGGCTTTGGTTAGGCCACATTTGGTATACTGCGTGCAGTTCTGGTCGCCACAATACCAGAAGGATGTGGATGCTTTAGAGAGGTTGCAGAGGAGGTTCACCAGGTTGTTGCCTGGTATGGAGGGTGCTAGCTATGAAGAAAGGTTAAGTAGATTAGGATTGTTTTCGTTGGAAAGACAGAGGTTGAGGGGGGACCAGATTGAGGTCGACAAAATTATGAGAGGTATGGACAGGGTGAATAGCAACAAGCTTTTTCCAAGAGTGGGGGTGACAATTACAAGGGGTCACGATTTCAAGGTGAGAGGGGGTAAGTTTAAGGGAGATGTGCGTGGACAGTTGTTTACGCAGAGGGTGGTGGGTGCCTGGAACGATAGCATCATTTAAGATGCATCTAGACAGATTTATGAACGGGCGGGGAACAGAGGGAAGTAGACCCTTGGAAAATAGAAGACAGGTTTACATAAAGGATCTTAATCGGCGCAGGCTGGGAGGGCCGAAGGGCCTTTTCCTGTGCTGTAATTTTCTTTGTTCTTTGTTCATATTTAGCACAGACTCCACACTTTATTCAATGCATCCACTGGACAGAATCTCTGCACTGAAGTAACTCATCGCATTGAATACAACCTCCAAACTAATCTTTTGTGTGCAGGTATGATGATGTGTGAATCATTCCATATTATTTTTTGCATTAAACTGTTCAGTTCAGGCATGGTCTGCTAAAGAAACAGAGTGTTCAAATAGCAATTATTAAGATGAGAAAATTGCACGTTGCAGTGTCTTTTCCAAATAGGTGGGCAATGAGATCCTAGCTCGTGTTCTAGGGCTATTTATTAATGCAAGTTTGTTGCAGTGTGTTCACGTCTATCGGACAGGATGTCAGGAGGTTACTGGACTGTTCCATGTTACAGGAACATTTCCAACAAAGCCAAAAGGTCTGCGTCACTAGAGATTCGGAGCAGCCGTTGTGCAAATGCAGCAAGACTTGAACAATAATCTTGTTTTGTCTGATCAGTGGCAAATAGCATTATAGCCGCACAACTGGCTGACTTGCCCATCCCAATCAAGAGAGAATCTAACCATTCCCACTTCATATTTGATTGCAATGAGATTAGTCACCCACACAGTATCAACATCCTTGGCGTAGTAATCAAACTAAAGAACATAGAACATAGAAAATACAGCACAGAACAGGCCCTTCGGCCCACGATGTTGTGCCGAACCTTTGTCCTAGATTAATCATAGATTATCATTGAATTTACAGTGCAGAAGGAGGCCATTCGGCCCTTTGAGCCTGCACTGGCTCTTGGAAAGAGCACCCTACCCAAACTCAACACCTCCACCCAACACCAAGTAAATTTTCCAAAAGGGGCTGGTTTAGCACACTGGGCTAAATAGCTGGCTTTTAAAGCAGGTCAGCAGCATGGGTTCAAGTCCTGTACCAGCCTCCCTGAACAGGCGCCAGAATGTGGCGACTAGGGGCTTTTCACAGTAATTTCATTTGAAACCTACTTGTATATGGGGCTGTTTAGCACAGGGCTAAATCACTGGCTTTGAAAGCAGACCAAGGCAGGCCAGCAGCATGGTTCAATTCCCGTAACAGCCTCCCCGAACAGGCGCCGGAATGTGGCGACTAGGGGCTTGTCACAGTAACTTAATTTGAAGCCTACTTGTGACAATAAGCGATTTTCATTTCATTTCATTTCAAGTAAATATTGTGGCTGCATAAGGCCGTCAGTGGCAAGTAGCTCATCTCACAGAAACACAGAAATGATGAGCAGGAGTAGATCATTCGGGCCTTTGAGCCTGTTCCGCCATGGAGCATGGCTGACCCTGGATTTTAATCTTTAAACAAATCTCTTCATTGATTATGTTCAGTGACTTTGCTTCCACGGCCTTCTGTGGTAGAACAGTCCACAGGTTTTCTCCCATTTGAGCAAAGATATTTTTCCTCAGCTCAGTCCTAATTGGTCAACCCTGCATTCTGTGTCTCCCGGCTTTAGATTTTCCAACCAGGAAATAAACAATCTCCCTGCATTTATCTGTCCAGCCCTGTTAGAATTGTATACAAGTCAATCAGATTACAGTGAATACATGTCGAGTCAAACTAATACCTCCTCTTTTGGAAGTTCCACAAACCCCGGTATCAGCCTACTGAACCCCTACTGTCACCCTTATGGCACATATATCCTTTCTTAGGTTAGCAGACCAAAACTGCGTGCAATATTCCAGGTGTGGTTTCACCCAGGAGGTGTATCACTGCAATAATGCATCCCTACTTCTGAACTCAAATCATCATGCAACGAAGGACAACATACTATTTTCCATCCTAATTGATTGTTACACCTCCCTCTCCACCTTCACTGACAAGGTGTATAAGACTGCCAGATCCCTGGGCAGCATGGTAGCACAGTTGCTTCACAGCTCCAGGGTCCCAGGTTCGATTCCCAGCTGAGGACACTGTCTGTGCGCAGTCTGTACTTTCTCCCCGTGTCTGAGTGGGTTTCCTCCGGGTGCTCCGGTTTCCGACCACATTCCAAAGATGTGCAGGTGAGGTGGATTGGCCATGCTAAATTGTCCTTAGTGTCCAAAAGGTTGGGTGGGGTTACGGGGATGGGGTGGAGGCGTGGGCTTGGGAAGGAAGGAATCGCTGAACATAAAATTCTCAGGAGGGGAGAGAACGGAATCTGATAACAGTGGGAAAGAGTGCTAAAATACTGCATCATAAGCTGAGTAAAGTAGATGGCAAGGTTCCAAAAATGAACTGAATTGGGGAACAACAGAATGGATTGTTACAACAATCAGTTATAATCCGAAAAGCTTTGATTAGAATGTTAAAACAATGGGTCAGAATCCAAGAAACAAAGGTTGGAATGTTGCAACAATGAGCAAGGATTTTTCCTGGGCACTTCAGTGCCTTTCTAGGTACATGCATGACTATCAATGGCTGATCGGATATACACACTCCAGGTTATTCAAGCATGTTAATAACCCATCCTCACTATGATTGGTGTCCCTGGTAAGTCTTTAGAACTGAGTGATTGACATGTCTAATTATAATATACTGGAGTGAGGGGCAGGATTGGCAGCTCAACATAATGGGATATAAAATCTTCAGGCAAGACAGACGATGGTGTAGAAAAGGAGGATACATTGCACTATTAGTTAAGGAGGCAGTTACTGCATTAAGGAGTGATGATCTTGTTGCTAACTTTTGGTTGGCTCTTAAATCGTAATTTGCTCTGTTTGTTTAACCTTCGCTCGAGAATCACCAGGTATCTTTATGATAGCGCCATGAGGTTCAAGTTCAAGTAATGATCAATAACTCAACACACCAATTGGTAAGATTCAAATCAAAACACATTTATTATCCACAGTAAATCACTACTCGTGCATAAACCCTACTTTCTAGGCTATTCCTATCACTAAAAAGCCTATACTTAGCTTCGGACTGGCCCACCAGGTCAGGGGAACAAATGGCCTTTTGTTCAGGTCCTGAGTCTGCAGGATTCAAAAGCTGGTATGGACTGGTAGCTAGGAGCGCCTATCTCGTAGCCAGCGTTGACTTGAGACTTATTTGGTTGGCGGCAGCTGAGACAGGTCACTCTCACGGGTTGATTCAAGTTCCTGAGTGACCCTGCCAAAGAAGGCCGATTGGTACTTGGGGTTTTTACTTTATAGTCCCCAGGGGCATCCCGCCCTTCGGGGCAGACCCCGTACCTGGTTCCAAGTGATTGGACTGCGTTCCGATCACTTGGATTGATTTCTCCAATACTGGAGCTGTTCCCTGATCGTTGGGCAGTCCCTAAATGTCCGCTGGCCTTCCTTTGTCTTGGCTCCTGCAGGCGCCGAGGAGTCTGGCTTGGCTTTATTCACCTCAACTGTTGCCATTGTGCCCTGGAATCGCTCATTACTGTGCAGATGGCTGCTGGTTTCAGTGCTGTCTGGTTCCTTACAGGTTTCAATACACATGATTTCTGTATTTGCTAGTCTTTGCCTGTGTTATCTGAATTTCCCTTCAGCCTTTGTGGTTCTCCATTTTAAGTTGGGAAGTGGCCAACCCAGGTGGCTACACACCCTCCTTGTGATCCTAACTACGTTGTCTTCATTCCCTGACCCAGAGAGCACTGTTCTATGGCCTCTACACTGACCATAACTATGCAAGAAAAATTTTAACTAACAATTTCTAAGTGGCGCTATGTCAAAACAGGAACATGCATTACAAAATTTAAAAAACGGTACCTCTAACTGTCCTCAATAAACTACACTCACTCAAACATTCAATCATTCTAACTTCCTAAACAATACAAAATAAAAGCAGCATTTACATTTTTCCTGGCTTGGCAGTCAAGCACAGGGGTGTACAATATTTCCATTTCTTTATTTACCGAAGAACGCAAACGAATGTCCTTTATTATAGATCGATGGTTCGGGGTCCTGGGTATAACATGGGGGATCTTATTCTGTTTACCGGGGTGCAAGTGCGGAAGGCTCTCCTTCTCCATTTCCTCATGCGGATAGTCTGCACGATGCTGCAGAGCATCGCCAACACTAATAGGGATTCGACTACGTAGGAAAGGGAATACCACGTTATGAGCTTATCACACCATGATGGTGTGGTGTTGCCTGTTACTGGGCTCGGGGTGCTATGGGGAAGTGAATCATTAACGGCTGGAGGGGGGAGGGGGTTGGGGTCAGGGGGTTCGCGTTCGCGCGCAACCGAATACAAATTGCAATAATGAAAAACATGTATGCCGTCTTCATTGTTGACTTAGTCTTTCTCTTCTCTTCTCTTCCTTTCCATTTTGTCTCTTTTGTTGGAACTTCTGGGATTCTGTGGGATCAAGCATAGTTTCTGTTACTATCTTGGTTAATATATCGTGCGTTAGTATGCCTGTCCTTCAGTACCAATTCTCCCTTTACAATGTGCCACCGTGTGTGACTCCTTCATTTAAAAAAACATTTTTTTTTAACCGAATATTCAGGACAAGACACACTTAAAAATCCTGAAACAGTGCGAGCCGTCTCGCAGGCTGCGCAATTTACCATCCAAATGTTTGCGGATGTAAATAGCATAGGGATAGCAACCTAAGGGTTGCCGGAAAACAAAACAAAACTTTTTGAACCAAAAGTGCCAAAATGAGGTGCGTATGGGCTGCGACGGGTAAGAATTGGATGGAATCCCCGGGTAGGACGGCGACCAATGCCGTGTGTGCTCTACCCGAGCGTAGCTGACCAGAGGGGGGGTCCTCAGGCAGGGCGGGGACCAATGCCGTTTCTCCACTGCCTGAGCAACCGGAAAGAACGGGCAAGAAATGTAATCATTGTGGGGGGGTTGCCGTATTGGTTCTACCTTCGAACCAGAAGAGCAGTTATAAACGGGGGTCTGGCAAGCTCTGTGGTTTCGGCCGATGAGTGTGCTGGCAAGCTCTCAAAGGTTTCTGCAGACAAATAAGGCGTGGAGCCGTGGGGAAAAAAAATTCCGATCTTACAAACAACATTTAACACTAACAGTAACAAACAACATTAAACAACAAGCTGCAGGTTCCATCAGAAAGGACACTGTTTTCTCCCAAGCGGTTCCTTTTTAAAACATCATCTGGACACCTCCGTTATCAGTTGCGAACAGGGCTGCAAAGGGGTTCTCGTTTTGGGAGTCAGGCTCAAAGTCGTCATCTTCTCCCAGATGCCATACTTTTGAATGTATAAGGGCTGATAGGGCTGCATGGTGCGATTTAGGGTCCATCTCGTCGTTCCGGATGAGCCTGTATGAGTTGACGCGGTGCCAAAAGGTGGTGTCAAGTTCTGTGGGGCGGAATCGTCATTGTAGGGTGGTGGTGTTTGGTGGGGTTTGTTGAAGAACGTGATGAGGAAGGGATCACTCGAATCGTGGTCAGATTCGCTGGGTGTGGGCCCTGTTGCCTGGGGATAGCAGGGAGGCGTGCTGTGGCTATTGTCTGAGTCACAGTCGCTGTCGCTGCTGCTGCTGTCTGTGGGCGTTCCGGGGCGGAGTTTAGAGGTCGGGGATGGAGTCGAGGGCGAGTCCGTGGATGTGGTGGGCGTGTTGGGGGAGGGTAGGCTGATACGTTGGCTGTGAACGGGGCGTGGTCTGCTGCGTTGACCATGACGTGGTGTGCGTGGTTGGACTGTGGGCCATCTGCCTTAAGCTGGTTAAGATGGAACCATGCAGTCTTTCCATTGGGTACTTCATTTTATAGATGGAGGGGCTTACTTTGTCCTCAATGGAGTATGGACCTGAATATTTAGGTGACAGGAATGTGCTGGGGTTATAAATTGAGAGCATGACCTGCTGTCCTACCTCAAACTCAGTCGCATGCACTGTCTTGTCAAAAGAGGCCTTGCTCTGTTTCTTCCGTGTGCTTAATCTTACTGCGGCTGCTAGCTGAGCCGTTCTTACATTCGCAACTAGTTGTTTTACTGCGTTCTCGTGTGTGAGGGCCGTCACTTCGGGGCTCGTCAAGTCCAATCCTAAAAGAAATTCTGTGCCTTTCATAGGGCGTCCGGTCATGAGAGTGTGTGGGGTGTAGCCTGTGGAAGTTGAGACACTATTTCTCAAAAACATCAACGCAAAAGGTAGGATTGAGTCCCAATTGGTGTTGTTTTGTTGGACCATTTTTCTGAGGGATGATTTTGGGTCCGATTCATGCGCTCCACGATATCACTTGACTGGGGTGGTATGCGATGTGGAATTTTGGGGTAATGCCAAATATCGTGAGGATGTTCTTCATGACACGTCCCGTAAAATGGGAACATTGGTCGAATTCAATGCTGCGGGGGAGTCCCCATCTCGTAAAGATGTGGTGGGTCAGGATCTTGGCTGTGGTCTTTGCCGTGTTCGTTCTGGATGGGAATGCCTCTACCCATTTCGTAGAAGTGTCTATGATGACTAATACGTATTTGTAACCATTCCTGCAAGGAGGCAATGGTCCTATAAAATCGATCTGGAGGTTAGTCCAGGGGCCGTTAACGAGGCGCGTGTGACTAAGCTGAGCCTTCTTGGCATATCTGTCCGGATTGTTCTGGGCACAGATAAGGCAATTCTCCACATAGTGCGTTACGTCTTCTTTTAAACTTGGCCACCAACAGAGCTGCCTGAGGTGGGCTGTAGTGGGATCAATTCCCTGAAGTCCATGACTGTCATGGAACAAACAAATGAGCTCATTCCTGTCCTGTTCAGGAACCACATAAAGGGTGTCTTTTGACACCACACCGTCATGTGTGGCCAGTGCATTTTTAAATCGATCATCGGGGGCTGGAAAGTGTCCTTTCAACATCTCCCTGAGATTGTTATCCTGCTTCTGGGCCTGCACTAAATCCTGAATATTAGTCTGCGAGACCTGAGCTGCATTCACTGGTGCGCTTTCGAGGGGTGTCCAAAAATATCCGTGCCTGGCACCTGCTTTTGCCAGTGCGTCGGCCTGTACATTTCCAGGGGGGGAGGAACGGTGGTGACTTTGAACTTTAACGATTCCGAATGTCCTGTTCTGTGCTTTTTCTAAAATGTGCCGGAGCAATGGGGCTGAAGAGAGGGGTTTTCCGTCTGCGGAAACAAATCCTCTTGCTTTCCGCATGGGTAGGAATTATGTAAGGCTGTTGCAGACATAGAGGCTGCCTGAGTATATGTCTGCTGGGCTGGGGAAGGAATCTGGGTGATCCACAATGTACGCAATGGCTGCTAGTTCTGCCGCCTGCACGCCTAAGTGGCCTGGTAGCTTTAGTGATATTTCTTCTAGAGCGCATCTCTGCGCGTCCTCGACATATATGCCACATCCTGTAATGTGCTTCCCTTCTAATATAGTGGAAGAACCATCTGAAATGCATATATTCTTAAAGGTTCGCACATGTCTGTGGGCTGGGGGCTCTCGGGTGAAGTACCTTTCTTTCTGGCGGGTGTTATCGCAATCAAGGGGCCTGTGTTGCAGTGCAGTGCGATGATTTCACATTCATGGGGGTGCCTGGGTACTGAAGGTTATTGACTGAGAAAGTGTGGGTCTTGGTCCTTTTAACAGTGATGTCCCGTCCCTGCAAAAGAAGGGTCCATCTAGCTGCTCTAATTAGACTAACTGGACCATCCTTGAGTCGTCCATCAAGTAAAAGTTGGGTGGGTGTGTGTTCTGTGAGGATTGTGATGGGGTTTATTCCGGTTATGTAAGAAAAATACTGAACTGCGAGCAGGTGCCTTTCACAGGCCGAAAATCCTGCTCCACAGGATCCAAAAGTCTGGAGGCGTAAACCACGGGTCTTAACTGTTCGTGCCGTTCCTGGAGGAGCACGGCCGAAAGGGTGCGGTCTGTGCTAGCTATCTCTATAGCGCAAGGGGAAAGCGGGTCTGGAACTTTTAGTGCGGGGGCTGCAATGAGGGCTCTTTTCAAAGCATCCACAGCATCCGTATGCTGCGGAAGCCATTCCCAAGGGGCTCCTTTCTTTTCCGAGAGGGGTGCTGCCTTGCTGGCGAAACCGTCAATGTGGTTTCGGCAGTAGCCAACCAGTCCTAGAAACAACCGGACGGCTGAAACATTCTGGGGAAGGGGCAATTTGGCAATCAAGTCAATTTTTTTGTGCTCGATCTTGCGTTTACCGTGCGTGATAATTGTACCCATATACATCACTTTGTTTTCCAAAATCTGGGCCTTTTTGGGGTTTACTTTACAACCAATTTTCTGTAGGTGTTCCAGGAGTTCGGCCAGAAGCTCGTTGTGCTCTGCCTTGGTGTCTGTCTGCAGTAATAGGTCATCCACATACTGGACCAGACATTCGGGGCGGAACATTGCGATAATCCATTAGCCAGCTGTCGGTGGAAAATGGAGGGGGAGTTGTGGAATCCTTGTGGAAGACATGTCCACGTGTACTGCTGACCTTTAAAAGAGAAGGCAAATTTGTATTGGCACGCTTTTGCCAATGGAATGGACCAGAATCCGTTACTGACGTCCCAAACCGTAAAGTATTGTGAGTTGAGTCCCTGTTTGAGCATGGTCTCGGGACTTGTGGCTATCGTGGGGGCTGCTGCGGGGGTTACTTTGTTGAGTTCCCGGTAATCGATGGTCAGTCGCCATGATCCATCGGGCTTTCTCACTGGCTTAATCAGGGCCTTATTAGTAGAGGCTATTGATCGAAGTACGCCCTGCTCTAATAAGCTGTCGATCACTTTTGAGATTTCTCCCTCTGCCTCTTGGGGACATCCCTATTGCTTTTGGGGTCAAGGGTCAGGTCCTGTGATTTGAATGGAACCAGTCATCCGGCCACAGTCGTCTTTGTGGGTCGCGAATGCTGTCCTGTGCTTCTGCAGAACGGCCCTAACCTGTTGTCTGTGCAAATTGTGGTTGGATCAAACCAAAATTCACGGACTGCGCTAATCTTGTTGGCGTATTCGCCTATTGTGAGCATTGCGGGGGCTCTTGTGGATTTTGCCATTCTCCAGACACACTGGTTTACTGGATCAAAGGACAAGTTGTGGGAGTTCATAAAATCAATTCCCAAAATGTGTTCTGCTGTGTGGGGCAGGTCGACTAAGACGATGGGGTGCTTGGTGGTGATGTTGCCGATTTGAATGGGTACAGGGGCTGTGATGTGTCCCTGCTGTGAGTGGCCTGTAAAGCCGCTGAGGGTAATGGTGGCTGTACTGGGCCACGTGTCTTTCTGGAATATGGTGCAGGAATTGATTGTGGTGCAGGACCCTCCTGTGTCCCAGAGAAATTCGATGGGCTGCCCCCGTATCGTTGCTGCAACTACTGGTCAGCCAGACCTATACCAAAGGGTGTCGCAGACCCAACTGGGGGAGCCCGAACACCGTCAGTCTGTTCCGTTCAGGTCCGTCTGGTCTGAACGGGTGCTCACACTCTGTATGGGCTCTGTCCTATTCTTATTCATAGTGCCTGCCTGCTGGGCTCTCTGTGGCTTTCCTGGGGCATTGCATTCTCGTGCAAAGTGTCCTAACTGTCCACAGTTGTAACACTCCTGTGGCTTTTGTGGGAGGATGTTCCTGCCTTCGTTCACCCACGTGGCGTTCTGGTGCGTTTTTATTGCTTGGATGTCTGCTTCTGCCTGCTGTTCCTCGGGTTTCCTAACTGCAGGTTTGTTTTGAACAGACTGCTCCCAGGTGCGGGACATTCTTTTTAAAACCCATTTCTCATTGTGGGCTTCCTCTGAGGGGTCATAATTCGTACAGGCTTTTTGTCCTGCCTCTGTGGCATGGGAGATAAGGGTGCGGGCCCATTAGGCCATACTGTCTTGGGACAAATGGGCACGTTCTAAATTTCCAAAAACTGCCGTGAAATGAATCCACAGGCGTCCAGCAAACGCTGTGGGGTGTTCTGTCTTTTTCTGCCTGCACTTATTCAGGCCTTCTACGGGGTCACCTCTGTTGTAGCCGGTCACGTCTAGGATCGCTGCGTGCATCTCTGCTAGGGTGCCTCCTCCTACATTCTGTGGGTCGGGAAGGGCTGCTACGACCGAAGGATCTAAGCTCAAAACTGTGAGCTTCACGTGCTCACGCTCGTCCAGGCTGTACATGGTCGCCTACTGCTTTACTCTAGCAAAGAAGTGGTGGGGGTCTGAGGTGGGGAGGAATGGTGTGATTTTCTCGCACCCGTCCCGTAATTGGGTCATGGTTAAGGGGGTGGTGTACAGGAATTCCGTGTCTCCTTCCGATGTGACTGTGCGGTGGGTGGTTACTGGATTCATTGGTGCCTGAATTATCTGCTCTGTGGGGGGTTGGGGCACTTTTCTCTTCTGGGGTTTTCCTTGCGCACATGTTCCCTAACATATCTATGCGCAGTCTCATTTAATTCTTCGAAATCCGGGCCGTCTTCTGTATCTAACTGGGATCCAAAGGTGCTCTGGAACCCATTCTGAATTGAAAGTAAAGATTGTAGTTCTGCAATCTGCTTCCGGCACTTATGCGTGATCTAGTGAGCTTTGTCTGTGCTCTGTGGTGGTAGTATGGAGTGCTCATAATGCTGCTTTCAGGTCGCTACACTGCCTTTGCAATGCCTCTACCTGTTTCTCTGTTTCTTCCTTACCAGGACTGCATGTTGCGTGTCCTGATAGGCCTTTTCATACTGTGTCTGGAAGCTGCTTAGGTGCGCCAGACAAGACTGGTGTGCCCACTTGGCATCATCCACCTCTCCGTACTTTGCTGCTAACTTCCTTCTTAATTCTAGGTTCTCTTTCTCTATCTCAACAGATCGACGTTACTCATTCGATGTGTCTCCTCTCTCTCTTTACGGAGCATCCGAACGATCTCCTCTGTGCCTCGCAATTGTGCCAAACAGGACACGATTACCATCGGCTTGCGAGCTTTTCCCACGCTTTCCTTATGGATTTCGCTCAGGTTCTCCCACCAAGTATGTCCAAGAGTCCCGGGACATGTTTCCTCATTTTCACAGAATTTGCTCCAAAGGGGCCATCCTTTCCCTTTGAGGTACTTTCTGATTTCCTCTTCCCAAACATGACACTGTCCTACTCTACTGCTGGTCGTTGCGACCACGAATTTTTCGGGGTTCATGAGGCTTTGCATTGCCTGCATTGCCATCTTTCCTCTCTAAATACTTCTCTTAAAATTTGGAACAAGGGGTATTAAGGCAGTTTTGTTGCAACAAAAATCAATCAGTGTTACCTTATAGCCCTGTTAGTAACGCATGCATTCACACACTTCCGAATTATGAGGATTGATCAGAACTACTTGAACACTTGTGGTTTTTCTGTTAACAATTGGATTTCTAATTCAAATTTTTCGGTTCTCCCGGAGTGGAGCGGAGTCCCGAGCCACTTCTCGATCGGGTCCCATCAGGATGTCGCCAGTAATATGTTGCTAACTTTTGGTTGGCTCTTAAATAGTAATTTGCTCTGTTTGTTTAACCTTCGCTCTAGAGTCGCCGGGCATCTTTATGATACAGCCACGATGTTCAAGTTCAAGGAATTATCAATAACTCATCACATCAATTAGTAAGATTCAAATCAAAACACATTTATTATACACAATAAATCACTACTCATGCATAAACTCTACTTTCTAGGCTATTCCTATCACTAAAAGGCCTATACGTAGCTTCGGACTGGCCCACCAGGTCAGGGAACAAATGGCCTTTCATTCAGGTCCTGAGTCTGCAGGATTCAAAAGACGGCATCGACTGGTAGCTAGGTGCGCCTATCTCGTAGCCAGCGTTGACTTGAGACTTACTTGGTTGGCGGCAGCTTAGACAGGTCACTCTCACGGGTTGATTCAAGTTGCTGAGTGACCCTGCCAAAGAAGGCCGATTTGAACTTGGGGGTTTTACTTTATAGTCTGCAGGGGCCTCCTGCCCTTCGGGGCGGACCCCGTACCTGGTCCCAAGTGATTGGACTGCATTCCGATCACTTGGATCGATTTCTCTAATACTGGAGTTCCCTGATCGTTGGGCGGTCCCTTAATGTCCGTTGGCCTTCCTTTGTCTTGGCTCCTGCTGGCGCCGAGGAGTCTGGCTTGGCTTTATTCACCTTAACTGTTGCCATTGTGCCTTGGAATCTGGCTTGGCTTTATTCACCTCAACTGTTGCCATTGTGCCCTGGAATTGCTCATTACTATGCAGATGGCTGCTGGTTTCAGTGCTGCCTGGTTCCTTACAGGTTCCTTACAATACACATGATTTCTGTATTTGCTCGTCACTTGGATCGATTTTTCCAATACTGGAGTTCCCTGATCGTTGGGCGGTCGCTTAATGTCCGTTGGCCTTCCTTTGTCTTGGCTCCTGCTGGCACCAAGGAGTCTGGCTTGGCTTTATTCACCTTAACTGTTGCCATTGTGTCTTGGAATCGCTCATTACTATGCAGATGGCTGCTGGTTTCCGTGCTGCCCTGTTGTTTTGCAGGTTCCAATATACATGATTTCTGTATTTGCTAGTCTTTGCCTGTGTTGGCTGAATTTCCCTTCAGCTTTTGCGGTTCTCCATTTTAAGTCGGGAAGTGGCCAACTCAAATTAAGCTTTTTGGGTAGAGTTTCTGATTAAAAAGTGGACAGCTACGTTGCTAGGTATTTATTAGCGACCCATCGATAGTCAGCAGGAAATTGAGAAGCAAATGTGATTTCAATATGCGGAAGGATGTAAAAATATATGAGGATAATTATATTAAGTGATTTCAACTTTCCCAAAATTAATTGGGATAACCATCATGTTAAGGGCTGAGATGGAGTTGAGTTCTTAAAATTTATACAGGAGAACCTTTTAGCTCAATATGTTGAGGATCCAGAGCAGCACGGTGGCGCAATGGCTTAGCCCTGTTGCCTTACGGAGCCGAGGTCCCAGGTTCGATCCCGGCTCTGGGTCACCTTGAACCTGTGCCCCCTTGTAATTTATAATTGCACCCTTGGAGAAGCCTCTGACTATCCGCCCTGTCTGTGTACCATCTCATAATTGTGTAGACCTCTTTCAGGCATACCCTCAGCTTCCGTCTTTCCAGTGAACACATTCCTAGTTTAATCAATCGCTCCTCATAGCCAGCACCCTCAAGACCAGGCAACATCCTGGTGAACCTTCTTTGTACTCTCTTCAAAGCTTCCACATCCTTCTGATAATGTGATGACCAGAACTGCACGCAATACTCCAAATGCGGCCTAACCAAGGTTTTATACAGCCGCAACATGATTTCCAAACTCCTGTACTCAATGCCCTGGCTGATGAATGCAAGCATGCCAAATGCATTCTTAATCACCTTGGCCACCTGTGTTACCACTTTTAGGGAACTGTGGATCTGCACGCCCAGATCCCTCTATATGTTAATATTTACAGTATAATTCATACCTAGATTTGATCCTCCAAAATGTATCACCTCGCATTTGTCCGGATTAAACTCCATCTGCCATTTATGAGCCCACGTCTCCAATCTATCTATATTCTGTTGTATCGTCTGACAATCCTTGGTACTATGAGCAACTCCGCCAAGCTGTGTGTCATCCAGTAAGGATGGTAAAATGCTACACATAATTCTGGGTAATGAAGCCGGACAGCCGGTTGATGAGTTGGTGGAGGAGTATTTTAGTGATAGCAACCACAAAGCGCTTAAATTTAAACTTGTTATGGACAAAGAAGTAGACTAGCTGCAAAAAAAGGTTTTGGATTGTGGGAGAGTAGAATTTAACAAAATACGGTAGGATATGGCCAAGATAGACTGGATTTGAATTTATGGGACATTGGCAGTGTTGTGTTGGGTGTTCTGGATCCGTGGAACACATGCAGGTCACCAACACTTGAAATAGTGCAACACTATTTTATTGAATCATTAACTGTTTAACATACTCTGACTGTGTTAATACGATACTAGCTTCAACTAAAGATCTTTGCCTTGTCCTAACCAGCCGATGCACTCAGCACATGGAGAATCTCTGTGTTGCAGGCTGTGAGCTCTGTCCTCCTAACTAGCTGCAACTTGAATGAGTGGGAACTCTGATGCCCGCTGTCTTTTTAGTGCGTGTGATCTAACTGGTGATTGGCTGCGGTGTTGTGTGTGTTGATTGGTCGCACTGTATGTCCATCAATGTGTGTCTGCAGCATGATATACTGGTGCATATTATGACATCCCCCTTTTATAAAAAAATGTACCTGTGTGGCAATAAATAGTGTATGGTGAGAATGCCCCTGACTACGTGTGTGTGAAATATTTACAGGACTATGTACATGAGAATTAAGCTATTTACATGGGAAGGTACCTGGTGCAGAAAAACAGTATGTCACGAGAATAACGAGGTGAACACTATATACAAACCATATAAACGATTAAATGGAAGAACAGAACAAATCAGAAAGTCCATAAGTCCACAAAGTTCACAAATTAAGTATCTGAGGTGGGCGACGAATTCTGGTTGACCACCTCAAGGGTGGGTCGGGAGCCGCTGGCCGAGGAGCGGGCTGGACTGCATCAGAGTGAGGAGGATGCAGAGTGACCGGGATCTTTGCATAGTCCATCGCAGGGTCAGCAGGAGAGCGAGGCGACAGTGGAGGATCACGTAGCGAGCGCGGAACGAGACGAAGGGCACATCGATTGCGGCGCAGAATGGAGCCATACGGTAGACGAACCAGGAACGAGCGGGGGGCCGCCTGCCAAAGGACCACAGCGGTTGCAGACCAGCCACCATCCGGAAGATGGATGCGGACACTGTCACCTGGAGCCAGAGCAGGGAGATCAGCTGCACGGGAGTCATGAGCCGCCTTGTGCCGTGCACGAGACAGCTGCATCCGTCGAAGTACCGGAACGTGGTCGAGGTCTGGGACATGAATGGATGGCACCGTCATCCTCAGCGTGTGACCCATGAGCAGCTGGGCTGGCGACAGGCCAGTGGAAAGTGGGGCGGAGCGATAGGCCAGCAAGGCGAGGTAGAAATCAGACCCAGCATCGGCAGCCTTGCAGAGGAGCAGTTTGACTATGTGGACGCCCTTCTCTGCTTTGCCATTGGATTGGGGGTACAGGGGACTGGATGTCACATGTGCAAAATTGTACCGCCTGGCAAAGTTGGACCATTCCTGGCTGGCGAAGCAGGGGCAATTGTCCGACATCCCCATGAGTGGGATGCCGTGTCGAGCAAAGGTGTCCTTACAGGCACGGATGACTGCAGACGATGTGATGTCGTGCAACCGTATCACCTCCGGGTAATTTGAAAAGTAGTCCACAATCAGGATATAGTCTCTACCCAGCGCATGGAATAGGTCAATGCCCACCTTGGTCCAAGGTGACGTGACCAACTCATGGGGCTGCAGGGTCTCACGTGGTTGGGCCGGCTGGAAGCGCTGACTGGTGGGGCAGCACTCTGTTGGCTATGTCGTCATTAATGCCGGGCCAGTACACTGTCTCTCGGGCCCGTCGGCGGCACTTTTCCACACCAAGGTGGCCCTCGTGTAGCTGTTCCAGGACGAGCTGGCGCATGCTATGCAGGATGACAATGCGGTCCAGTTTCAGAAGAACCCCGTCTACTACCGCCAGATCATCTCTGACATTATAGAACTGAGGGCATTGGCCCTTGAGCCACCCGTCTGTTAGGTGGCGCATGACACGCTGTAGCAAAGGGTCAGCCGCGTCTCGCGGCGAATTTGGACGAGGCATTCATCCGTGGCAGGTAGATTGGAGGCCACATGGGCGTCAACCTGGCAGACAAATCCAGCTGGGTCACACGGAGTGCCCTGGAGAGAGCGTCGGCAATGATGAGGTCTTTGCCTGGGGTGTATACCAGCTGGACGTCATATCACCGGAGCTTGAGAAGAATGCGCTGGAGGCGAGGCGTCATGTCATTCAAGTCTTTCTGTATTATATTGACCAGCGGGCAATGGTCGGTCTCGACGGTGAATTGAGGAAACCCGTACACATAATCGTGAAACTTAACCACACCGGTCAGAAGGCCCAGGCACTCCTTTTCTATCTGCGCATAGCGCTGTTCCATGGGGTCATGGAACGTGACGCATATGCAACGGGGTCCCATGATGAAGCCTCATCATGTTGCAGGAGCACGGCCCCAATGTCGGATTGGCTGGCATCGGTCGAAATTTTGGTCTCTTTTGCTGGATCAAAGAAAGCTAAGACCGGGGCCGTGGTGAGTTTGGTTTTGAGTTCTCTCCATTCACGCTCGTGGGAAGGGAGCCATTGGAAGTCTGTCGTCTTCCTGCCCAGTTTCCTGAGAGCAGTGGTATGAGAGACGAGGTTAGGACTGACTTCCCTAAAAATTTGACCATGCCCAGAAATCGGAGGACCGCCTTCTTGTCCTCTGTCACTCTCATGGCTGTGCTAGCAGCAACTTGTTCGCATCCGGCTGCACACCAAACTGGGAGATGTGGTCCCCGACGAACTTGAGTTCCGTCTGACCAAAAGAGCGTTTGGCCCTGTTGAGGCGGAGGCCATGCTCACTTATGCGTTTGAACACACGCTGGGGGCGACTGACGTGTTCCTGCGGGGTGGTGGACCAAATGATTATGTCATCGACATAGACACGAACACCTTCAATGCCTTCCATCATTTGTTCCGTGATCCTATGGAACACTTCTGAAGCAGATATGATCCCAAACGGCCTCCTGTTGTAGCAATATCTGCCAAAGGGGGTATTGAATGTACACAGTTTCCTGCTGGATTTGTCGAGCTGGATTTGCCAGAATACTTTTGAAGCGTCGAGTTTGGTGAAGAGCTTGGCGCGAGCCATCTTGCATGTGATCTCTTCGCGCTTCGGAATTGTATAATGCTCCCTCATGATATTGCGATTCAGATCCTTGGGATCAATGCAAATTCTCAATTCGCCGGAAGACTTTTTTACACAAACCATGGAACTGACCCAGTCGGTTGGTTCCGTGACTCTGGAGATCACTCCTTGGTCTTGGAGGTCCTGCAGCTGCTGCTTGAGGCGGTCCTTAAGGGGTGCTGGGACCCTGCGAGGTTCGTGCACCACAGGCTGTTTCAATAAGATCTTGTAGGTTTTTGGGAGCGTTCCCATACCTTCGAAGACGTCGTGGTGCTGGTCGATGATGGCGCCGAGTTGCGCCCTGAAGTCAGCGTCCTGAAAGGCAGAGGTGTCATCAGGAGAGAGAGAGTGAACTCTCTGAACTAGGTTTAACAGCTTGCATGCCTGCGCGCCAAGCAGGGGGGCTTTCAAGGAGCCCACCATTTCAAAAGGAAGGATGGCTTTGCGTGACCTGTGTGTCACTTCAAGTTGGCACGAGCCGCTAGCAGCAATGCCATTGCCATTATAATCCAATAGCTGGCAGGCTGATGGAGGGATGGCAGGTGTGACACAAAGGCTTTGGACCATGTCAGACCATGCAATGAGATTGGCAGAGGCACCAGTGTCCAGGCGGAATCGTATTTGGCACCGGTTGACCGTCAGGGTGGCACACCACTCATCGTCTGGATCGATGCTGTATACCGACAGCGGCTGGTGTCTTTGCTTTGGGGACAGCCTGTTTTTCGTCACGACAGCGACTCAAAAAGGAGCCTTTGGGTCCTCGGTGTCACTGGTGTGTGGGAGGTCGGAATCGGACTCGGTGACGGTGGGTTGAATTGCCCGGACATTCCTGCGAGGCTGGCTGAAGCGATATGAATTGGCAGGCTGAGCTGCTCGGCAGCAGGCAGCATAGTGGCCAAGTCTGCCACATCGTAGGCATTTTCGAGATTTGGCAGGGCATTGCCGTTTTAAATGGGCGGAGCCACAGTTGCCGCACGTCGTAGCGTCAGCGGTGCGGTCGTGCGTGGTGCACGCCTGCGCATTACGTTCTTCAACGTCGCCGTCCCCTCCTTTTGTGCGCGAAAAGCACGCAAAATGGCCACCCTCATCCAGGCTGAGGCCCTGGAATTACTCAATCACTTGGATCTGTTCTGCCTCATGGGGACCTTGCCGCGCCGTTTCAGCTGCTTGGATGTGGGAATACCTACTCGTGGTGTTTTCGTGTAAGACACAGGTCTCAATGGCGGTCGCTAGGCTGTGCTGCTTTACTTTGAGGAGCTGCTGTCGTAGAGGGTCTGACTGAACACCTAAAACCATCTGGTCGAGTATCATGGAGTCGGAGGTGCAAGACTGCGCAAGTATGCGGACGTGCGTGGGAAAGAATTGGAAAGGTTCATCCTTACCCTGCAAACGCTGTTGGAACACGGAGCGCTCAAAACTTTCATTCAACTCTATGCTGCAGTGAGTGTCAAACTTGAGGAGGACCGTCTTGAACTTAGTTTTATCTTCATCATCCACAAAGGTGAGAGAATTGAAAATGTGGATGGCATGGTCTCCGGCCGTGGAGAGGAGGAGAGCAATCTTCCTGGTATCCGAGGCGTCCTCCCTGTCTGTGGCCTCGAGGAAGAGCTGGAAGCGCTGTTTGAATATCTTCCAGTTGGCCCCTAGGTTGCCAGCAATGCGGAGCGGCGGCGGCGGGCTGATGTTGTCTATGTTGCAGGATGACGGAATGCTGGCAGAAGGCAGATCACTTGCAGTGTTAAACGTTTTAGTTACCATTGTATGAAGAGTCAATAGTCCTGTTCCTTTTCACCTAACACCATTTATTTCACTTCCACAGCCTCTGCACAAAACTCTTAACAACACACCACCTCCCACAAGGGCCACCTGAAGCCCCTTTACCTATCAGTGTCAATCATTGGATACTTAACATAAATGAAACAACTAATTGCAATGTCTCACAATGCATTACTTTACTCTGAACCCATTACTTAACGGTCTCCCCTTCCTTGGAGAAAAAAAATAATTAGGTGAAAACAAAATTTAAAGAAACTCAAAAACACGCACACAATATCCCCCCTTCTTATTTTCAAATTTTTTTTGTTTTGAAAAAATAAAATCACAGAAACAGGCGCCCTTCATTAACGATATCCGAAAGTTAAATTTCTGTCACTATCTGAGATATATAAAAGGCCATATTCACCGCCTCTACAAAGCTTAACGTCTCAGCAGCCAAAGTGCTTTTGACCACTTTCCTTATTTTCTTTGTTTCCCACACAAGAGGACAACATTTACCATTGTTCCCCAAGAGGAAAATTATAAAACCTCCTGTGCTTGATTTGTATAGGACGCATCACTATAAACTATGAATTTCAAGTGCCTAAGGTCACCTAAAACCGTGAACCTCAAAACACACTCCTGCATTTTTAGTTTGGCCAAACGCTTTATTTACTCTTATTATGTCTTCAACATTGGGATCATTCATTTTTGTACTCCACTCTAAGACATCAAAACTCATGTCCGGTCTAGTCTGTCTACCTAACCAATTCAGTTGCCCAATTATACTTTGCAGTTGCTCTTTTTCCATCTTTGAAACCTTGCATCTTTTTGTGAAAACCCGGCCACAACTAATTGCGATTGGGCTGATGCTTTCCAAATAAGATTGCTGATGTAAAGGTGACCCTAACTTTGTCCGATTTCCAGTCAAATATATGTATATGCACCGGAAGCCTGACTTCCGACCTTGAATTTTTTTCTCAAACCAGAGATTACAAAAGCTTCAAAATCACTAGTCCCACCCCACAAAAATTATTTGACATGCATCATAAAGATGCCAGAAAGGTTCCCTTTATAGTGCCAGTAAAACATTACCGGATCTACTTTCAACTGGTAACAGCCTAACTTTAACAAAACTGACTTTACCGAAAAATACCAGACTCTAGATGCAACATTTAAACCACATACACATTTGTTCAACTTCCAGATTGCCCTTTTCTGTGTTAACTGCTTCTTTAGGAGGACGGAGAAAAATGTCTCTCTGGAGCTGATGCCCCTGCAAGAAGGCAGCTGTTATATCTATAGATTTGCATTCCCATGCCTTTGTGGCTAAATGAAGATCTTTAAAATTAACCTTTCCTGCTGAAGGTGAATCTACCCTTAAATCCTGATCTTCTAAGCTTTCTTCAAATCCCATTGCCACAAGCCTAGCCTTTGCCTTATAAGTTCCACCCGGAAGAACCTTTTCCGTGCAAATCCATTTGTGGGACAGAGCTCTTTGGCCCTTTTCCGGTACTTCCATGTATACCCCAAATTCACTCCAACTATGCAGTTCTTGCTGTTTAGCATCTTTGATAACTTTTCATATAATTTATTGGAATGCACCATAATCTCACGTGCTTGTGGGCTTCTACTCCTATTAGTATTCGTAGTCTTACACATGTTCCGAGACCTTGATAAACTACGTCCCTTCTCCCGCCTGGTAACTTGTTCTATACTGCTACTGCTTGATACTTCCGATCTGCTGTGGGATGTCCTTTCAACATTCTCGACCTTTTCCTGCAGACCTGTTCACTAACCGATGTACTATCTGAGTTGGCACTGCGTTCCTGTGACCTCCATTTTTGAACTTCGTGTTCCCAATCCATTGTCTTAACTCCCTCCCCTGAATGCTGTACATTCAACCAATGTTTATACTTTCAAGTGGCCTTTCCTGCTCTAATAACAATCGCATCCTTCCATTCAGGCAAGTATGTCACCTTTGTACCAACTTTTGGTAGTTGTCCTTTCGGAAAAATGGCCTGATCCCAGATCTTAAGGTCCACAACCACAATGTTGTTAAAATCCCTGGCCAAAGGTAGGGTTACTATCGGTTGTGCTGGTGTCCTTCTGTACTTCCTACAAACTTCACAGCAATGACTAACCTGTTCTATCAGTTTAGTATAGTCTTCATCCCTTACCCCTGCATCCTTTAATACATTTTTCAGCCTCCGAGGAGACGGATGTGCAAATTGTCTATGCAGTTTTAATACAACAAGCTTTTTATCAGCGAAAGTCCCATTTTCAACTGCCATTAACACATCCTTAACCACCTACTTGAAATATTATTTTTCAGTAATGGAATACAATAGTGTCGCGACTGTGTAAATTGTAAGTCCACCGTCTTTCCAAAAACAGTTGCCTTATCCTGTTCCATATCCAGTTTCATGTGTGCTTTCTTCATCGGCGGTCTGCTCAGAAGCAAAGGTATCTCACTTGATACAACATCCGTGCTAATGAAATGATTCACTCCGGCAATATTGCAAGGGATCATCACTCTTTTCACTAGGAGATTCACTAGGTTGATCCCAGAGTTGAGGGGATTAGATTATGACAAGAGGTTGAGTAGACTGGGACTGTACTCATTGGAGTTTAGAAGGATGCGGGGGGATCTTATTGAGACATATAAAATTATGAAGGGAATAGATAGGATAGATGCGGGCAGGTTGTTTCCACTGGTCGGGAAAAGCAGAACTAGGGGGCATAGCCTCAAAATAAGGGGAGGTAGATTTAGGATGGAGTGTAGGAGGAACTCCTTCACCCAAAGGGTTGTGAATCTCTGGAATTCCTTGCCCAGTGAAGCAGTTGAGGCTCCTTCTTTAAACGTTTTTAAGAAAAAGATAGATGCCTTTCTAAAGAATAAAGGGATTCGGGGATATGGTGTATGGGCCGGAGAGTGGAGCTGAGTCCACAAAGATCAGCCATGATATCATTGAATGACGGAGCAGGCTCGAGGGGCCAGGTGGCCTACTCCTGTTCCTAGTTCTTATGTTCTTATGTTTTCAGCGACTTCAGAGAATTAACATCCCCAAATTGAATAGTCTTCCATGGAGAATTCCTCTATTTTCCGGAACTTATCAAATTCCGACCATGCTTCATACGCAGGTAATAAGTCATCTTTCTTGTAAATCTTATCCATATATTGTAATAGAGTCTCCAGACCTTCTTCTGAGTCTAATTCTTACAATTCCAGCTCAGAAAGCACTTTGTTTCGGATTTTACTGTCATAAGGTAGAGAAAGAGCCAATGCCATACCTTGTTTTCTCTTTCCCAAGGCAGTTACCTTAGTCCACATAACTACTGCACTTCTCCATTGGTCGTACGATTCCCTTTCAGAACATAAGGGGGGATAGTCATATCCAGCCATCTTTATCCTGGGTTCAGCCATGTATCTTTTTTTTTCTTCTCACTCACTCCTTGGTTTGATCAGGAAAAGTTGTATCTTTCAAACCTTCACATTTGCACAGCAACCATCCTCTGCTACCATTGTTAAATGTTTTAGTTACCGTTGTATGAAGAGTCAATATTTCATTGAATTTCACAGAATTTACACTGCAGAAGGAGG